>NC_135317.1:80875308-81186246 GCF_048772815.1 Callospermophilus lateralis
ACCAGAGTTATGAAAAATTGTGCTCTAAATGTGTAATATGAATTGTAATACATTCTGTCATATATAACAAATTAGAATAAAAAATTGTAGGGGGGCTGGGATTGTGGCTCAGCAATAGAGCTCTCACTTAGCACATGCGAGGCCCTGGGTTCGATCCTCAGTACCACATAAAAATAAATAAATAAAATAAAGGTATTGTGTCTAACAACAACTAAAAAATAAATATTTTTTAAAAATGTTTAAAAGGATATGCAACTGAAAACATGTTGTATTCAAGTCAAGTAAGTTTTTGAACTGGGAAATAATATTAATATAAAAGTGATATTTTAGAAAACTTAAATTAGCAGATGTATACCACAGAGCTTAGAAAAATCTTAAGGAAGCAAGTCCACAAATTCTAGTCCCATAGTACTTTTTAAATGAAGTGATTTATATATGAAAATACATTTTTAAAAAGAAAAACATAGGTATAGTTAAGTTTCTAGAACTAACACTGTCATTTTACCACTCTCCTCTAAAAAATAAAACAATTTATTTTTAAAACATGGGTTTATAATCCTTGTGGGTAATGTAAAAAAAGTCAACTTAGTTGGTGACAAGTCATATTTTTTCCCAAATAGAATAGAAAAAAAAAAAATCAAGTTACAATAATAAGTACTTTTGTTCCTATAATATGTGACTAGATAAACCAGGTGTGGATTTTGCAATAAAATGTATTCAAAAGAATTTCAAGAAACAAGACCAGATGATTGTTAGGGTCTCTTTTGACTCTAAAACCATACTTCTATGTCCTCAAAGGGGAAAAAGATCAATGAGTAGATCTTCTTTAATGTTTAGCCATAGTTCTTCTTTTCATGGCAAACAAAAGAAACCAACTCTGTTGAATTAGCTCTGTT
Source organism: Callospermophilus lateralis (assembly GCF_048772815.1). Taxonomy (NCBI): domain Eukaryota; kingdom Metazoa; phylum Chordata; class Mammalia; order Rodentia; family Sciuridae; genus Callospermophilus; species Callospermophilus lateralis. The sequence goes on from NC_135317.1 coordinate 80,876,205, forward strand.
AATTTAAGCAATAAGTGTGATTTATTGAGAAGATAATGAAGTAGTTCACATTAGCTAGGGAAGAGTTGAAACACCAAAGTCAGGAAGCACAGAAAGCAAGCAGCAGGAGTTCACAGGCTTTTCCCAAGGGCAATGCCTTCAAAAAGTAGTAAGTGTGGTTCCAACCACCATCTATCACTGAGCTGTGATTCTCCCTCTGTTCACTTTGCAAAGTGAATCATCTATTTTTGTAAAGCTGTATATTTTTATGTCAGTGGTCATTAAATGAGACCTATTGTCTACATAAGAGTACCTTCGGTAACAAAATAATTCCCTTATCTCTCTCCTATTACCATTCTTAGGATTCCTACCCTGCACCCTTCGGATCGTACTACCCTCACTGCTATACATCCTCTCACTGTTTGATATCCTAACTTCACACTGATGGGTATAATCTACAAAGACAGGGAAACAAAGGTAACACAATGTATTTATAGAACAAGCACTGATTTAGAAGTCAGAAATTTATCTGTGTTTTTGTCACTAACCATGATCTCTGTGATCATGAGCTATCATTTCTTCTTTCTATACTTCTTCCAACAGGAACCAAATAAGTAACTATTAAATCCATCTATACATAAAGTTTCCTACTTGTAAAAACATATGATAATAATTGCCCTATTTGTCTTCTATGACTGTTACCAAATAATAATATTTTTAAACATTTTATAAGCTACTAATCACTACAGAAATAGCAGGGGGAAGATATTTGTTTGTCGGTTCTTTTTCATTTCTCTGGAAGGTCATATGGTGTAGGGGGGACAATAATGGGCTCTGGGGTCCCCAAATACAAACAAGTTCAAATCCTATGATCATCATTTACTACCTGTTTGGCTATAGGCAAGTTAGCTTACCTTGTGGGGTGAATTATAGGTCAGTTTTCTCACCTATAAGGTAGCAATGCACATTAATAACTAAGCAATGCACATTAATAACTAACATCTGTAAGGTGTTAAATTTTCCTAACAATTTATCACCACAGTTCTGTACCTTCAGTCCTATCCTATTTCACACTTCATCTCTTTCAACCCCACATTCCCACTCACATTAATTCTTTCAAGATCATCTGAAGGGCCAAGATCATCTACTCTATCACTAACATCTAGCTCAGGGCCAATATCAGAGCTGATTAAGTATCTATTGAATATCTGAATGTCCATAAATCTTCATGGTAAATACATAATGCAACAAACTAAAAAGACTGGATATTCCACCAAAATCATTTCAATCTCATTTCATTTCTCTGTATACACAATGACCCTTCACTTATATACAAATCAATCTTTTACAACTATACTAAAATAAAAAGAGATAAACCTAGGATGACACTTAAGAGAGCAGCCTTTATCTTTTTCATTAAAAATAAGAGGTTTAGGGGTTGGGGCTGTAGCTTAGTGTACAGCGCCCGCCTAGCACGTGTGAGGGACTGGGTTCGATCCTCAGCACCACATAAAAATAAATAAAAGACATTGTGTCCAAGTACAACTAAAAATATATTTTTAAAAAAATAAGAGGTTTGGGCTAGGGATGTGGCTCAAGCCAAGCGGTAGCGTGCTCACCTGGCATGCGTAAGGTGCTGGGTTTGTTCCTCAGCACCACATAAAAATTAAAAAAAATAAAGATGTGTCCACCAAAAACTTAAAAAAAATAAATATTAAAAGAAAATTCTCTCTCTCTCTCTCTCTCTCTCAAAAAAAAATAAAAATAAAAAATAAACAAAAATAAGAGGTTTAAGAGTATCAGCTCTAAAAAGCCAGGCACAGTGGCACACACCTGTAATCCCAGCAATTTGGAGGCTGAGGCAGGAGAATCCCAAGTTCAAAGCCAGCCTCAGCAGATTAGTGAGGCATTTAGCAACTCAGCAAGACCCTGTCTCTATAAAATATTTAAAAAGGGCTGGGGATGTGGCTCAATGGTTAAGCACTCCTGTTTTCAATCCTTGGTATCAAAAAATAAATTTAAAAAAGAATATCAGCTCAATTTGGTGATGAAAATGTTATGTATTTTGGCATCCAACACTATAGCTACTAGCCACAGATAGCTAATAAGCATTTGAAATGTGCTAATGCGACTGAGGAAATGAATTTTTAAATTTTGTTTAACTTTAATGAATTTAATTTTAAATATCCACAAGGCTTGGTAGCTACTATATAGGATGGTGCAGTCACAGAACACTGGCCTTTCCTCTTGTGTTTCAGATTTAATTCAGTTTGTACTGATACAGAAACCAGAATATCCAAGCTGACGATAATTCTAAAATTCATTAAATGTATACACATTGAGAATGTATTAACTTAGATATTACTGTCTGACTAGTTAAGGTTTTCCAAGAGCTGGTTTCAAATAAATTTATATTCTTTTAGCATACCACACACAAAAAAAAATCACCTCAAGTCAGGTGTAGTAGTGCACACCTGTATTCCAGGGACTCTGAGGCAGGAGAATGGCAAGTTCGAGGCCACCCACAGCAACTCTGTAAGGTCCTAAGCAACTTAGCAAGGCCCTGTCTCAAATAAAAAGGGTTGGGGATATAGCTCAGTCATAAAGCACCCCGGGTTCAATCCGCTATACCAATAAGAAAGTCATCAGGTCAAGATAAGGAAAAAGAAAAAAAAAAAAAAAAAGAAAGAAAGAAAAAGAAAGGGGAGGGAGGATATTAGCTCAAGATTTTAAATCTATAAAGCTGTTTCATTACTTGTTTTATTTCTTACCTCCAAATAAAATAAGTAAAATAATCAGGGATCCAAAGTATCAAAAGTAACAGAGGGAGCTGGTGTTGTAGCTCAGTGATAGAGCACTTGCCTAGCACGTATGAGGCACTAGGTTTGATTCTCAGCACCATATATAAATAAATAAAATAAAGGTCCATTAACAACTAAAAAAAAAAGAAAAAAATTAAAAAAAAAAAAGTAACAGAGGACAGGTGGTGAACATCCAGACTCTAAGAATTCCAGAGAGTAAAAACCAAAGAGCTTGTTCTTCCTAGTTTCTAATGGTTAACTACTAATTAATTAATTAGAGTTGGCATAATCGATAAAATATATTTTTGTCAGCCTATTCTAGGATCCCTTCTTCATCTCCCAACTCTAATGAGTCAAAAAGTCATCTCTATCCTACCTACCTACCTTAAAAATGCCTTTCCCACCCACTTCTACATCTCTCGAGCCACTACCTTAACTCAGGCCCTAGGCTATTTCATCAGCCTCCTGAGCAGTAACACCAGAGTAACTCTCTGGAACACCAGTCTAATGACAACCTCTGTAGGGTTTAAACCCTATACCACGTAGCAGTTCCCTATTACTTCCAGGATAACATACACCTCTGTCATAGCATAAAAGATCATAGAGGCTCTATCTCCATCTATCATGTGATCTCACTCTCTCTGAGAGCAGTACGCAACTCATCTAAAGCTACAACTAAAGCCCTCGCTTTTCCTTGTGTGTCATGCTCTCATGTTCCTCTTAAGATTCCCTTTTACTCCCATATACAATACCTTACAGCACAGCCTTCCTTTCCCTACTTCAACTCCTTCACATCCTTCAAAACTTGTCTTAAGTGTAGGACTGAGCTGGGTGCAGTGGCTCACACCTGTAACCCAGCGACTCAGGAGGCTAAGGCAGGAGGATTCCAAGTTCAAGGCCAGCCTCATCCAACTTAGTGAGGCACTGTCTCTGTTTGGTGTGTGGGAGACTCCCCCTTCTCAGAGAACATAATGGAATCCCTTACCCCTCCCCCTCCTCTCCAAAGGCCCCCAAGCCAAGAGCACCAAATTCAAAGGTTTCCTCCACCAATCCCCACAGGACAGTGTCCACTCGCTGTTCCTGAGTTACCCTGGCAATTAGCACCCTACATGTCCCCTATGCAACCCTTCTTAAGCCGAAGCTTATAAGCACACGCTGTCTTCTCTCTTCTCTCTCTCTGCCCTCCTCTTCCTCTTTGTCCTCTTCCTCTTCTTTCTCTTTCTCTCTGCCCTCCTCTCTCCTCTGACTCTCCTTTTCTTCTCCTTCAGGCAGCCCCCCAATAAAATCCCTTGATTGAATCCCCGTCTCGGTTGAGTCACTGACCTTTCAGTCTCAAAATAAAAAACAAAAAGGAGTCAGGCACAGTGGCACACGCTTGTAATCCCAGAGACTCCAGAGGCTGAGGCAGGAGAATGGCAAGGCCAAAGCCAGTCTCAGCAAAAGTGAGGCACTAAGTAACTCAGGGAGACCCTGTCTCTAAGTACAAAATAGGGATGTGGCTCAGTAGTTAAGTTCTCTGGATTCAATCCCTGGTTGATGTTAGATTGATGGAGATGGCTGAGGAACAAAGCACCAAGTAATCCATGTGCACGAAAGAAACACCAATCAGGTGCTGATGGAACTGCCTGTCAATCAGCAGTGTCTACTGGCCAATCCTGGATCTTAGCCAGCACCCCACCACCACCAAAGCCAACAGGACAAGAGAGTCTAAAAACCCCTTTTTCTGACCCAAGCCCTCCCTTCCCGCCCTAAGACAAATAAAAATTCCAGTCCGGTTGAGCCCTGATAGCTTGTCCTCAGACCCACCCTGTTGGTCTGAGGGTCTCCCCCAGGAGTGAAACCTCAATAAAGCCTCCTTCAGCAGCCTTTTAAAATCTGCCTCCTTTTGGTTGCTGCTGCCTAACCTTACAGTTACCCCCATCCGCCCCACCAAAAAGAGCAGGACTGAGTTTGGTGCTACCATATTCCTAAATAAAATCTGATGAATTTTTATAATCCCCACTAGAAATTAAGACGTTGGAGGGGCTGGGGATATAGCTCAGTAGGTAGAGTGCTTGTCTTGTATGCACAAGGCCCTGAGTTCAATCCCCAGCACCACACACACACACACAGAAAAAAAAAAAAAAAAGAAGCTGGAGAACATGAACTTTATAAAAATCACAGGAAACAGTACAAAGGACATTACAGAAGATACTTAAATAAGCCAAATTAATAAATGGTCTGACTGAATTCAGTTTTATAATATAAAAAGTTTCTGTGAGGCCATCTGATAAAATAAGCACCATTTAACTTGAAAATAAACTTAAGACTTCCAAATAAATGATTACAAATAAACAGTGACTCTAACATAATAAACATGGTTGTAAGATATCAAAAGTTAATCTGAATTTGTACAGAGGTATGCTACTAAAAAATAAGGGATGGGACTGTGGCTGTAGCTCAGTGGTTAAGCGCTTGTCTAGCATATGTGCGGTACTGAGTTCAATCCTCAGCACCACATAAAAATAAATAAACTAAAGGTATTGTGTCCATCTACAACTAAAATTAAAAAAAAAAAAAAAGAAAGAAAGAAAAGAAAAAGAAATAATGGAATCCAAGTAGGCTTATGATGAGTGGAAAACAGACAAGTAAGTTCCAGTATTGCACGTAAAGAAAAAACCATGTTTAACAACAGCTGTGAGAATTTAAAATAAATTTTCAAAGACAAATTCTGCTCATAAATTTTAAAAGCCAAGAACTCTTATACAAGAATAACAAGAAATTAATCTCTCAACTCTACCGTAATACTACATTTCTTGGTAATCCTTGTTCTCTACAGTAAAATTTTTAATCAGGAAGAAGATTTTTTTTTTTTTTTTTGAGTCTCTACATGAGTAAATTATACTGGGTTCCAACAGATGGTGGAACCATGGAAATCCATAAGAATAGCTGCCAAACAGGACCAATAATGTAGAGAGGTAGAAGTAAAGAAAGGAGGGAAGGGAAAGAAAGGGAAGAGAAGAGACAGAAAAAAAATAAAAGAAGGGGTAGGGAAGAAGGAAGGGCAAAATGGCAGAAAGAAAGGAAGAAAAGGACAAGTGTTTCTAAGATTATCTTTGTTCTCAATATCTTTCGTATGTTTAGCAAAAATAATGCTAACTAGAGGATCACCTTGTACATTTTTAATCATCACAAAACTCAAGTCTATCCAGGCTCTACCTACTGTCTCACCCGCTCTGCTTCACCCTTTATACCTTCATCTTACTTACCATCCTACTGAAACACTACAGTCACTTCCATGTAAATGAAATCAACATAACCTTTAAAATAGGAATAACAGTAAATTGTTTTGCAAAGAAGACTGGGCAAAGTACCCAGAATGCAAACAAACCATCAGGCAGATTTCCAGGTAGCACAACATTTCTATTTCCTTCTACCTCATCACTTTCTACCCACCTATTCCTACCTACCTAGGCAAAGGCAAAAATACAATTTCATGGTTAAAAACACAGGACTTATAGTTAAAACAAATTTTTGCCTTCATTACTTACTGTATTTGCTCTGTAACCTTAGTTATGTTCTCAAAGTTTCAGTTTTTTTCATCAACAGAACAGAAACAATACTTTCCTCTTAAATTTATTCTAAGAATTAAACTATATGAGATAGTGCATAAAGTGTAAGAACATTGCCCAGCATATGGCACACTAAATAAAAAGAGCTTACCAAATAGTCTGATAAGTAGAAAGGTAAACAAATACATGCAAATCATAAAGATCTAAGAATTAGTAGGATGGTCATAATTTAAGTTGACAGTAAATTAGTTCACAAAGTATTTTTGCAAAGTTTTGTTTTATACAGGCAGGGAAAAAACCAAAACTAATAATCGGGGCAGAAAAGAGAAACAAAGAATAGTTGTGATAATTTATTCCATGATCCTGTAACCCACAAAAAAAAGTTAAAAATCCTTAGTTGGAACCCAAAGTCTTTTTATAATCTAACTTGAAATACTGTTTTAGCCTCATCTCACATTTATACATATATTGCAGCATTTGGTTTCATTTGCTACAAGCCTACAAGCCTCTCAATTTTCATGTCATTTTGGGTTCCAGTATTTACTCTGATGATTTGATAGATAACATGATTTGGGCCAAAACACACTTTTGGTTGAAAAATGTTCATTTGTGATTTTAACGGACACCACTTTTTGCTTTGGTTACTTCTTAGTCATATATTTAATGCTCATTAAAGCATACATTCCTGTTAATTCTCACAAACTGTAGAGTCATCCCTTTATATCCTGGGGGACTGTTTCAGGACCTCTCATGGATACTAAAATCTTGGGGTTCAAGTCCCTCATATAAAATGGTGTAGTATTTGCATGTTACACATAACTTCCTTACTTTAAATCTTCTCTAGGTCATTTGCACCTTATATAACATAAATGATACACAGTTGTATTGTTTAGAAAATAACAACAAGAAAAAAGTCTGTACGTATTCAGTACAGACCCAATTTTTACCCCCTAATGATTCCTGGTTGGTTCAACCTACTGATGTGGAATCTCTGAATGCCATGAGCTGACTATATATTTTTTTATTTGTTCTTTATTAACACATTTGTCATATTCATAGGCAGATTACAATTACAATTCTTTCTAGCAATCTTACAGATAATGTTTCTGTGCTGAAATAAAATAATAAACATTGTCTTTAAAACACAAGGTCTTAAGATACTTTTTCCAGTTATATAAATATAGAACACATTTTAAAAGCTATAGTTCTCTAAATCAATTGCCGTCCAAAATAGTTTAAAGCTGTACTCTCAGAATCTCTTTAAAAAGCAATGTAATGAAAATATATATTCTCCAACATGAATTCTCATTTTAAAAAAAATTCTCTCCATTCCTACTCCAAAGTTGATAATAAGATCTACTTATTATCAAATTTGCCTAAGTCATACATCTTTCCTCTTTAGAGATGAATTACTAAAATGTACCACAGAAAAGATATATTAAAGCTTCAGAAAGCTATTTATGAGATCCCTGAATTCAATCATTTAAAGAATTCTTCAATGTTTGCTCGTTTCCTATGTTTACTTAAAAGCTAATAGCAGGATACCCATTTATCTTTAAAAATATGACTCTCAGAAATATTTAATATACATACAAGGCGCTTTAGATAAAAAATTATTTCTATTTGAATTTAAGTTTCTTTTCTGTAAGTTTTTAAATATAAAAATGTTAATAATACAAAAAAGTTAAAAGAGAAAACACCAAATAAAAAAGAAACTTTCATCCCTCCAAGTCCATATTAATCCCACAAGAAACTAAATTTAATAATTTGGCATATATTCATCTAAATATCACTCTTATCAGGTGCAGTATGTGGCACACACCTGTAATCCCAGCAACTTGGGAGACTTAGGCAAGAAGACTATAAGTTCCAGACCAGTCTATGCAACCTAGTGAGGTCCTATCTCAAAATAAAAAGTAAAAAGGGCTGGGAATGTAGCTCAATGGTAAAACACCCCCAGGTTCAATCCCTGGTACCACAAAATAAATAAATAAATAAATAATAAAAATCACTATCTTAAAATACATAATTTGACTTGGAATCTGTTTTCATTCTATTAAGGTGCCACACTTTATAAGACTGATCAAAAAGAAGTAGTACTAAATGCTATTTTTAAAAAAAATAAGAATGATACTTTTGCTGCCACCATACATTCCCCCACCCAAAAAAAGCTGTGAAGCAGAATATAGAAATGAAACATGCCAAAATTACTAATTTAATTTACAGATAAAAAGTGGTAGGTGATAGTCAATATACTCAATGCAATTAAAGAAACTATTTTCTATATTTTCCGAACAACAAAAACTCTTAAAAAAAAGTTTCTTAAGGTACAAGCTTTGACTTGTAATCTGAAAAATTTTATCACATGGGTTTTAAGAAAGGATAATATAGTATTAAAATACCAACCAAAATGTCATAGCAATAGAAAAACTTTAAATTGTAACTGAAATTGAAAGTATACAATTAAAACACAGGTCAGCAAATGTTTCATTGCAAAATGTTAAAATGAGCTTGCCAGGTATCATGTTTTCAAGTTCTAACAACCCAAAGTAAAAGTTAGAACCAGGAAAATAGGGAAATAATTTTCTGTATCGTTTAAATAACATCCTTTAAACATTATTTAAATATATTTAAAGTTATTAGCATTATCGGTACAGTGTGAAAGAAATATAAGTAATGCAATTAGTAGTCTACCAAACCCATTATCTCTAAATTAATTCTGCACATATCTTCATATTTCACACACAGAAACTGCACTAGAAAAAAAAATGTAAAAGTATGTTGTTTTCATTCTTATTCTAAAATAGATAACCTAATTTAAAGATAACTAGGTTATAAAATGCTTATCTACTTGTAACTGAAAGAGCAACTACTACTGCTCGAAGTCATTAATGTGCTTTGTAACTATTCACTTGGCCAAGAAGTGGAAGTAATTGGTGGGAGCATTCGACTAGTGGAGTGATTCTGAAGGAGCTAAATGTGACATCAGATAGTATGGTATTCAACATCTTAGTTGAATTTTGCTTGCCTCTGGTACTGGCAAACAAATACATATATATAAAGTAGGTATACAAAAGTCAGAGAGTAACTATAGTTGAATTTGCAGTCATCAAGGAAAGTTGAAAATCTCATATCTGACAACAAATAGAACAACATTCTCAGTTATCTTAATTGATTCTATTATAAACCCATAACTAATTTCCATTAACTAAATTATTCATGAAGTTCCTCTGGTACATTCCATTCCTCATAAGTATTAAAATAAGTTTAAAAGAAGAAAAAACAGGCAGAAAGCAAAGTAGGTCATCACCTCATTTAGTACTAAATTTGGTAAACTAATATTTGTTCACCATCTTAAATTTCACAATTTTGTAATACAGTCTTCTTTGTACACCCTTACCCCTTTTCCCAAGCAAGACTAGTACTCTCACAAAAGATAATATGATTTAATCAAACTGCAAAACCACTTTCTAACAGCATTATTGATAATAATTGTGTTTTGTGAAACCTAAGCTAAAGCAGTTACAATGGTCTAAATAACATACAATAAACTTAAACATTTGGATTAATGTCATCAGAGACTATCCATGACAAAAGTTCCTGCATGCTGGTCCCAGGCCCATTTAGAATCCTTCTGCAAGTATTTTCTACCAGAATGAGTTAACAGTTATTAAATAAACTAAAATATCTAACATGCAGAAATTTACCACTTATTCAAACACAAAAATGAACACTTAGAAATTTCAAACTCTTGCCTAATGAAAATAAAGTCAAGGATGCATTTTGCATCTCCTCTAGTTTGTGTTTATGATGGAAAAAACACTTTTTATATTAAATTAAAATTACTTTAAAGAAGCTGGAACTACACAATTTTTTCCAGATATTAGATGGCACCAAACATTCCAAAATAGTTTGTTAAAGTCCTCCTTTGCTTAGAAACAAGATTTACCAAAAAAAAAAAAAAAAAAAAAAAAAAAGGATAATTTTTAAACTCTAGGTAGAAATGATAATCAAAAGGCAAAACATACTTCCCACTGTTTTATAGTATCAATTCACATTCAATAGTATGTACTTCAAACTTTAAAATAATCTTGGGCATACAAAAACTCACCATCTGTATGGGTTTCTTGTGGAGATCTCGTTCAGTTACCAATTTTTCCTGGTCAGTGACATAAAGACCTTTCTGTGCTAAAGCCTGGATTACAGCATCATGGCCCAAAAGGGGTTTTGCAGCATCACTCTTGAGAATTAGACTTCCAGCACGACAATACAGTTCAGCTGACAGAAGCAAATTAACAACAGGTGGTTTGATGTGTTCCTGGTCATACTGATCTGTGTAAAATGGTTCTCGAAGTTCCTCTGGCACATTTTCTATAAGATTAAGGGGGGAAAAAAATCTCTTACAAGATTTTTATAAGAGAAACACAAAATTTATTTAATAATTATTATTCATCACAGATCTTAAGATTCCCTCTAAAATAATATCCCTTTAACTGAAAAAGTAATTATTTAGACTGTGGCACATCATCTAGAACAAAGAAAGAATTTCCTTTATAGAAGATACTGTTCTAAGAATATTCCAGAAACAGACTATTAAGCAAACAAGGAGAAGTTTTCTAAGTCTAGTGGCTCTGGGGAATGATTCCACATGCAGAGTCAAAAGCACAGAAGAAACTATGAGACTCCTAAAAACTAATTTCAGTGAATAACCACGCATGCAAGCAATCAACCAGGACATGCACCACAATAATACTTCAGGAGACTACTAGGCCTTGCTACTTGAAAGGATAAAATGCTTTGCCTAAAGTTTTATAGCTACAGAATTGCAGAACAGAGACTATCTCTTATTCTGTCCCTCTACCTCAAGGCCTTAGGTCTCTCTTCCCCTTCTTGATTAGCCTGCTAAAGTTATTGAGGAAAAGTTGTAGGCATTATTTAGGAAAGATTCCCTGTTTAAAACCTGGTACTCAATACTGATGGCTATAAAAATCAGAGAGAGAAGAAGGATTATTTAATAGGAATAAGGAAATGAAGTTTGAAGACAGTAGTAAAATCAGGAAGTAAGGACAGAAGAGATTGCTAAAGAAAAACAAAAAGGATCCAGAAATGAGCAGAGACAGAGGTCAAGATGGAAATCAAAGATGATCAAGAACGGTTTGCCAGGGAAACAGTGATAGCATGAATAGGAAAAAATACATAAAAATTAAAAAAAAAAATAAGAGGCAGAGTCAATTCTGAAAGCAAAACCAAGCACTCAGTTTTAGACATCTTAAGTTTGAAATGACAGACAAACTATCCAAGTGGAAATATCCAATAAGCAGCAGGATATATAGGACTCAAGAAAGAGGTCAGAATGAATGTATTAATTTGGGATTCTGGAGACACCTAAAAATATCCTCATTTAATAATTGAAAACACTTTTCTTCCTTTGTAGCTGCACCACCCAGTAGTGAGCCAGCTTTATACTTCAACTACTTGACTCAGTATTGTGAACTGAAGAATATATGCTGGGATTCACTTAAATTTTAGTATTAGAGGAACTACACAGAAGCTATTGAGTGGGACAATCATAAAAGGGAAATTATTTTAAGCTATTATAAAATGTATAAATAATGGACTTTATTTTCTATAGCAATAAAAATCATTAATATAGATGAACTGATAGTTAAACAGTTGCACAAAGAAAAGTCAGTGATTATTATCAGGATTATAAACTTATCTATCATACCTATACACCCACCTAACATTTACTTAAGCATTGCTTTCCTACCCATTTTTACACATGATCTTTATAACATTTTGGTGAAATGGGCAACAAATAATAATAAACAGATAAGTAATAGAAATATATACTTGTACTTACAAAGGACTTTCTACATGTGGGCACTGTCCTAAACATGAATTCCGACATTTAATCCTAAACAACGTTTTTACACCCCATTTGACAGATAAGAAACTCAAGAAAGGTTATCTTGCCCAAAAGTAAATGCAGAATTCTAGCTCTAAACCATCAGCTAAACAGACTCAATAGCATGCAATATCACAAGGATAAAAGATGGAAGGTGGAAGGCGTAGAGCCCAGGGACTGTCTTCATTCTATCAAGGCATACCCACAAACTTAAGTTATAAAAGCACAAATTTTTAAAAAGCCCTAAATACAAGGAGAAGGGAAAGGATCCTTAGAAAATCAAGAATATGATAAAAAATAATTTTTCAACCTCCAAAAGAATGCAAAATTCCATATTAAATATTACAAAATAGGTCACTTCAAAAACAGCCTCAGCAAAAAAGCAAGCACTAAGCACACAGTTAGACCCTGTCTCTAAATAAAATACAAAATAGGGCTGGGGATATGGCTTAGTGGTCAAGTGCCCCTGAGTTCAATCCCCAGTACCCCCCCCCCCAAAAAAAAAGCTCTTCAAAAACTAGGTGTGCTCAAGAGAATCCTTTCAAAATGTCTTATCATTTCATCAACATTATTATTTAAAAAAAAACACAAATTGGAGCTGCATCACTTTAAAAAAAATATATGAAACAGTATACGAAAAAATAAATACACAAAAGCAAAGATAAGAGGTTTTACTCTTTTCTTAACTTCCAGAACAAAAAGGTTAAGAAATTAATAACTATGAGATGGCTGAGTGAAATATCACTCCTAAAACTGCAAAGAAAAGAAACAAGTTTTTTTTGTATACCAGGATTTAAGCAGAACCTATCCTAATCATTTTATTATAAATCTGACTAGATCCAAGTTTTGAAATTAACATTAATTTGAAATGCTTGAGGTACAGGTAGAGGGAGTAGAAACAGTATTGCTAAAAACAATTTTCTATAAAGCTGAGTTAGGTACTAGTTGCATCCATATCCCAGAAAGTAGTACAGATTTATTTAAAACAATGAAGGGTCAGGAGGTAGAAGGAATGCACTTTGAAAACCATCACACTAGCTAGGCGGGGTGGTGCATATCTAAAACCCCAGTGACTAGGGAGGCTGAGGCAGGAGGATCCCAAGTTGGAGGCCAATCTGGGCAACTTAGCAAGACCCTGTCTCAAAATAAAAAATAAAAAGTGCTGGGAATGTAGCTGAGCATTAAAGCACTCTTGTTTTCAATTCCCAAGACATGAAAAAAGAAAAAGAAAGAAATACCCTTGCCAGGTGGGCACAATGGTGCGCACCTGTAATCCCAGTGCTCAGGAGGCAGAGGCAAGAGGATTTCAAGTTCAAAGCCAGCCTCAGCAATTTAGCAAGGTGCTAAGCAATTCATTGAGACCTTGTTTCTAAATAATGTACAAAACAGGACTGCAGATGTGCCTCAGTGGTTGAGTGCCCCTGAGTTCATTTCCCAGTACCCTCCAAAAAAGAAATTAATTAATTAATTAATTAATTAAATTAAAAAAAGAAATACTCTCACACTAAAAAATAGAAACACTTCTGTATTTTTCAAATCTAAAGATTGTTTCTAAAACAATTACTAACAGAATTTGTAAATTAAAAAAAAAAAAAAAACAACTGAAAGAATTCAACAGACTCTGAACTTGAAATTACATGCAACTCAGTCCGGGTAATCAAAGAAAAGTTACAAAATATTTTTTTGCAAAATGGCAAAAAATTTAAAAAAATTTAAACTTAAAAAAAATAAACCATGAACCTACTGCTGACAATGTACTACTAAAAGGATGACCTCATATAACCAAAGAGAAAGGACCATGTATCTAACAATAAGGATCCCAGCACCTCACTCTGTCTAGTACATGGTAAGTGCTCAATAAATTTTAGATAAATTAATAAAAATGCTATTTTTAAAAAATTCTTGTCAGTAGCCTCTTCCTGCAGGAACTCCCAAATTTCAAATTTCCCCTCAACTAACTTCCTTATTCTGCACTATTAACCATAATTTAATCTGTACCTGCTTTGAAAAATACTAATTTTCTCCTGGGCCATCTCCACTTCTGTAACAGGATTCCCTCTCAGAACCTTTGTTCAGTTAACCTACATTGACTACTTACATTCAGTCCAAATTTGGGGAAATTTTGGACTTTGGGAAAATATGGGCTTGATTTTAAAAGACTGGGTAGAGTTCTAATTCTACCACTTAGTTGTATGGGTTCTCAAGTGCAGTAATTAACTTTTCAGAGTTCTAGTTTCCCAATATTCCACAAGTACACTACCCACTACTATGATCCCAATGACCTCTTTTCCTTGACCCACTATACTCCAGGCACACAAGTCTTTCTGGTGCTCAAACACGCTAAGTTCAGCCCTACCGACCTGTATACTAGCTGTTCCTTCTGCCTCTAGTATTCCCCTCTAGTTGCATGGTTGGCTCTCTCCATTCACATCTCAGTTAAATGTCATCTCCTCAGACATACCTTCCCTGACAACCCAATCATCCTATTTTAACTCTCTAGATAGCAATTATTGCTATCCTATAATATTGTTTTTATTTTTGCCCTTTCACACTATAATATGCCTCAAAGGAGAGCAGGTTACTTCTCTGTCCTATGTCACCAGCACTTAAAACTATGCCTGACACAGAGTAGGAACTCAAGTACTTACTAAAATAATTTTTAAATCTCTAAACACAGAGTTTTGCATTCATATAAGATACCAATTAAAAGGTTCTTCCTTCCCTCTGCTTTGTTACCAAACAACGCATTAAGTGCTGTATGACAATCCTAAACTTAAATTATCACCCCCATTCCTCCCGCTACCCCCCAAGACCTAAGCTCTTCAGAGTTCCAAACCCTTACACAGGCAACAGCCTGCTTAACTCTCATTTGTTGTTGTTTCTTTCATTCTTTTGTTTTCTTCATGGTACTGGGCATCAATGTCAGGGCCTCACACATGCCACGTAAGCAATCTACCACTAAACTGCATTCCCAGGCCTCTACTCAACTCTTCACTTAGTGCCTCAAAGAAACCTCAAATTCAAATGGAAACCAAGTTTCTCAGTGACCAGAAGAATTAGAAATATAACAGAGAGCGGGGCATAGTGGCACACATTTATAATCCCAGAAACTCCTAGGCTATTGGCAGGAGGATTCCAAATTTGAGGTCAGCTTCAGCAACTCAGTGAGGACCTAAGCAACTAAGCAAAATCTGTCTCAAAAAAAAAAGTTAAGAAGAGCTTGGGAGGTCGCTCAGTGATAAGGTGCCACTAGGTTCTACCCTCCCAGTACCAAAAAAGACTACTGGTGCTGCTGGATGAAATAGGAAGCATCATTGTTCAATATCTCTCTCTCTATATATATAAATAGCTAGAGAAAGAAACTGATGTAGGTATACATTATATATGTGTTTGTCTGCTAAATAACATTCCAAAAGCAATAAATCTACCATCTGTAATAAACTTCCCACTGAAAGGAAAAGAATAATGAATAAATGGCTACTTCCATTACTAGAAAGAACAGAGAAAGTACAAAGTGAGTATAGAACCTGTGTGTGTGCGTGTGTGTGTGCGTGTGTGTGTGTGTGTATGTGTGTGTGTGTATGCATGCATAAATAAGTAAAAAAGAAGGGAAGCTCCTCCTTTTGGAATACTAACTGATAAATGGGGGTCACTAATGGCAATAATCAACAGTAAAAATTGATTCAGGCAAGAATCATTACTGAATGCTAACATTGTGAATAAAAGTCTGATGAACAAGATATTTTAAGTTATGTCCCCATAAATTACTTATTACAAATAGAAAAACAATCATTTTATAGTGAAGAAAACTGACAGATAACACTTTAACCAGATATCAAAGTAAGCTTCACCAATACTAGAACAAACATTATGTACATCTTTTTGTTTGTTTGTTTTTTGGTACTGGGAATTGAACCCAGAGATGCTTACCCACCAAGACACACTCCCCAGCACTTTTTCTTTTTTTTCTTTTGAGATAGGGTCTCACTAAACTGCTTAAGGCTTTGCTAAATTGCTGAGGCTGGCTTTGAACTCGAAATCCTCCTGCCTCAGCCTCCCAAACCGCTGGGATTCCAGGTGTGTGCCACTGAACACAGCAGCCATTATGTACCTCTTGATGTGATTTACTACAAACACATTTCTATTGTGGTAGTTTTTTGACAGACTTGTGTAACTTTAATCATTAAGAAACATCAGACAAATACAAGTTGAAAGACATTCTACAAAGATTTTGATCCATTTTTCTAAAAGTATACTTTATTAGAGGAAAAAAATCAACACTGAATGCTTAGACATTTGAGGGAGACTAGGAAGGAGGATTTCCCATTTCTCCACACATCCCACCCAGCCTTCTAGTATCACGGTGTATGAAAGAGGACCTTAAGTTGTTCTGGCTTTAGGAGGAACAGATGGGTAAGGAAATGCTCCTCTATCTGAGTATCTTTCCTCTGGAGTTGCCAGGTTGCCAACTAGCTTGTCTCTGGGTGACGGGGCACTCTTGCCCAAGTACCCTGTGGAATGCAGAGATGGACAGATGTGGTTGTGGTGGTGGTAGTGGAAGTCATGAGAGAAGTACAGTAATAAGTTAATCAGAGGGAGGCAGGGAGAAGTAAAAGGAAGAGAGAGAAGAAGGAATGTGGGAAAGAAAGAAGAAAGTCAAAAACAATAGGATGGCAGAAGAAGGCAGGAATAACAGGGATTTACAATGTAGTCTCCAGGTCCTGGGTCTCTCTCAGCTCTTGTCTGAGGGCAGGTCTCTGGCACTTTGTTTTTCTTCATACGTTAAGGCACTCCTACTGGGACACTGCCAGCACCCATCACAGGATGTCACCATCCTTCTAGTCATTCAGACCAAAGACAGAGGGAGACAATTGCTGAATTCAGGGTTAACACTCCAAAGCACTGCAGAGGAACATATAGAAAGAGGTGACCCAGTTAGCCCCTGTGGACAACTGGCTGCTTTTACCAGGCACAGAGGGTAAAGGAGATTTGACAAGAGCTAACAAGATCTATGTAGGAGCCAGGCAAGGGGACTGATTTTCAACTCAAAATATATTTTAGTGTACCTGGTCTTCAAAAATGTTAATATCATAAGGGAGAAAGAAAGCCTAAAGAACTACTACGGGTTAAGAGACTAAACAAATTTGACAACTAAATGCAATGCATGATTCTAGACTGGATACTGAAATGGGAAATAAAAAGCAATAATAGACATTAAAACAATTGGCAAAATTGAATAGGGGCTGTGTGGATTAGATAATATTATATCATGGTTAAATTTCCTGATTTTTAATTAATTTTATGTAAGAGAACTATCTTTCATCTTAAAAGATTATATACTAAGGGAGAATGCATTCTCAAATGGCTCCAAATATATCATACATATATATTTAAAAAAAATTCTTTTTAGTTGTAGTTGGACACAATAGCTCTATTTCATTTATTTATTTTTATGTGATGCTGAGGATCAAACCCAGGGCCCTGCACATGCAGGTGAGCACTCTACCACTGAGCCACAACCCTAGCCCCTCATACATACATTTTAATTTGTATATATTTATGTATATATGTATATACACACATACATAATGCCTAAAATCAATCTTTTTTTTCCCAAACTTGATTATCTTCCAGAATTCCTTACATAAATAAATGACCACCATTCATTCAGTTGCCCAAGTCAGAAACATAGGAACCATCGTTAATGTTTCTGTCCCTCAATTCTCCAGGAGAAAAAAAAAAAAAAAAAGTCCAGGCCAACCCCTGCTCCCTTC
This sequence comes from Callospermophilus lateralis, assembly GCF_048772815.1. NCBI lineage: Eukaryota > Metazoa > Chordata > Mammalia > Rodentia > Sciuridae > Callospermophilus > Callospermophilus lateralis. The sequence goes on from NC_135317.1 coordinate 80,894,218, forward strand.
TTTACATTCTCAAATCACATCTCCACGGTCCAAGTGATCAGTACTTTTCATCTCAATTACTGCATTCATTCCTAATTTTTTTCTTTTCATATTCACTTTTGTTCCTACTCCAAATCGCTCTCTATTCTAGCCAAATCCTGCTTACTTCCCTGAAGTAAGTTTGATCATTTCACAAACACCACCACCATCCCCACCACCACACTCAAGGGTTTTCAATGACTTCTCATTTCTCTAAGAATTAAAATCTTTTGCTTTTGTCTCTCTAAGCAGCACCATGGCGGTAGGCAAGAACAAGCGCCTTACAAAAGGTGGCAAGAAGAGAGCCAAGAAGAAAGTGTTTGATCCATATTCTAAGAAAGATTGGTATGATGTGAAAGCACCAGCGATGTTCAATATAAGAAATATTAGAAAAACATCAGTCAACAGGACCCAGGGAACCAAAATTGTGTCTGACAGCCTCAAGGGTCAGGTGTTTGAAGTGTGTCCTGCTGATCTACAGAATGATGAAGTTGTGTTTAGGAAGTTCAAGCTAATTACTGAGGATGTTCAGGGAAAAAAACTGCCTGACCAACTTCCATGGCATGGATCTTACCCGTAACAAAATGTGTTCCATGGTCAAAAAATGGCAGACGATGATAATCGAGGCTCATGTTAATGTCAAGACTACCGAAGATTATTTGTTGCGTCTATTCTGTGTTGGTTTTACTAAAAAATGCAACACTCAGATTTGGAAGACTTCCTTCGCTCAGTACCAGCAGATCCGCCAAATCCGGAAGCAGATGATGGAAATCATGACCCAGGAAGTGCAGATAAATGACTTGAAAGAAGTGGTCAACAAACTGATTCCAGACAGCATTGGGAAAGACATAGAGAAGGCTTGCCAATCAATTTATCCTCTTCAAGATGTCTTTGTTAGAAAAGTAAAAATGCTGAAGAAGCCCAAGTTTGAATTGGGAAAACTCATGGAGCTTCATGGTGAAGGTAGTAGTTCTGGAAAAACTACAGGAGATGAGACAGGTGCTAAAGTTGAAAGAGCTGATGGATATGAACCATCAGTTCAAGAATCTGTTTAAATTTCAAATTTTTAATAGTGACCAATAAAAAGTCCTATTTGTAGGGGAAAAAAAATCTTTTCTCAGGGCTGGGGATATGGCTCAAGCAGTAGTGCGCTCCTCTGGCATTCATGTGGCCCAGGTTCAATCCTCAGCACCACAGACAAAAAAAGATGTTGTGTCTGACGAAAAACTAAAAAATAAATATTAAGATTCTCTCTCTCAAGAAAAAAAAAAGTTATTAAAAAAAAAATCTTTTCTCTGACCTAAAAAAAAAAGAAATGATTCTATCCCCCCAATCATTCGGTTCCTGGAAACCATGCTCTCTTCCTGCAAAGCCTCTGCACATCCTGGTCACTTGGTTTGGAATGCTCTTTCTTCCTATTCTTTTTACTCTTTCTGATTCTTGGGGTCCAATGACCCATTCAGTTTGATCCAATTTTCCCTCAATAAAAGGAAAGAATATAGTATTTATCCGGCCTTCCCTGTATCTCAATGTACTTTTTACTCTTTAGAAACTATTCAATTCTATAAAAAGGAATGTGTTTGGGGCTGGGGTTGTGGCTCAGTGGTAGAGTGCTTGCCTTGCATGTGTGAGACACTGGGTTTAATCCTCAGCACCACACAAACATAAATAAACAAAATAAAGGTATAAAAAAAAGAATGTGTTTGTAGTTTGTAAAACAAATTGAAATGTTTGAAGATATTTTAAGTACAATAAGTAGTTAGTAAGCAAAAAGCCTGTTAGACATAGAATTGATTTGTAAGTAGTAGCATATATATATGGTAAACATAAAAAGGAATGGGGGGAAGATACTAATTATTCATGAGCTAACTAGGTATTAAATATTCATGATACATATACATGCAAAGTAATAATATTTATGATATAGTATATATACATGAGACTAAACAGAGAGTCAATGAGCACTTAATATTCACAAGTCCTTAATTCACTCATCCATTGATGATGCTCATTTTGTCCTGTGTCTTCTGCCCAAGAAACACAAAACCCACAGCTGTTCATCAAGCTTTTGGCAAGCTACAGCTGTGGCAGGCATGCTAATTCCCTGTGTCTCTCTGATAGAGTATATGTCACTGGTCTGTGTTTCTATGAGCCTCCTTACTGGAACCTTATTCTGTTCCTGATGACCACATCATCAGCAGAAAAGGCTACACAGTAAAAAGAGATGGACATGGGACAGGAAAAGGAAAGACAATGGAATGAATCTGACTTAACTTTTCTATGTACATATATAAATACATCAGAGTGAATTTCCATATCCTGCACAACCACAAGACCAGGATCCTAATTAGAATAAGATGTACTCTATGTTTATATAAATATTCAAAATATAGTCTAGCATCATGTATTAACTCAAAAAAACAGATTTTATAAAATTTTTAAATTCTGCATTTGGGACAGACTCAAAAGTCAAAAATGAAGAAACACCATGGGGGGGTACAGTTTTCTTGAGCTAAACTCTCTTGTAACACATTCTGAACACAGATTAAAAGCATCGAGGAAACACACACCAAAAAAAGAGAGATGAACATATGAACATTGTCCACTGTTTGGTCCTTCCTCCTTGCTTCCACCCTACCTTAAATGTATTAAATTCACCCCATCTCTTGATCGTTTCTCAGTATAAACTGATATAACAAGTCAGATAATTTGCACATTTAAAGTTGTTATGTGAGCTTCCTGTTCCATGACCTCTAGGATATGTGCTGAAGGTACATACTTGGAGGTTACCAATGCATCAAAGTAATTTTTTCCCATACCAAATAATAAAGGGGAATTCTAAGGAGTAATCCAGCTAATAAATGAAGTATGACAGAGAGATTACTAGACATTGAGTGACTCCTAGTAGAAGTACAAGCTACCTATAAAGAAAGAAGGAAAGAAAATTCAACCCTTAATGCAATCAATTCTCTAGATCCAACTACTAACTTGTAAGAAATACAGAGAACAAAGAGAAACTTGTTCAACAATGACATGGAGATCTATAATATGAGAAATCTTATAGGACAAATAGTCTGCTTTTCTCTGACAAATAAATTGCCAAGAAAGATAAAATGAGATAGAGGAGGAGCCTACATATTTTGAAAAAACTTAAAGAGACATACCAACCAATTATAAAGTATGGTTCTTAGATCCTGACTAGAACAAACTATAAAAAAGAAATAAAAATGAGCAAAAGTATTTAAAAGGCAATCATAAATGTTAATACTGATGCTATGGTGTGATAATGACAGAGCTGTGATGATGGCAGTGTTGTTTATGTTTAAAAAGAGAATCTTTGGGCTAGGCCACAACTTCCTTAATAAGACACCTATAGCACAAGAATTAAAACCAAGAATCAACACATGGGATGGATTCAAACTAAAAAGTTTTTCTCAGCAAAAGAAATAATATGTGAGGTGAATAAGGAGCCTACATCCTGGGAACAAATTTTTACCCCTCACACATCAGATAGAGCTCTCTAGGGTATATAAAGAGCTGAACAAAATAAGCACCCCAAAACAAATAATCCAACCAATAAATGAGCTAAGGACCTGAACAGACACTTCTCAGAAGAGGATATGCAGTCAATCAACAAATATACGAAAAAATGCTCATCATCTCTAACAATCAGAGAAATGCAAATTAAAACTATTCTAAGATACCATCTCACTCCAATAAGAGTGGCAGCCATTATGAAGACAAACAACAACAAGTGCTGGCGAGGATGCGGGAAAAAGGTACACTCATACACTGCTGGTAGGACTGCAAACTGATGCAACCAATTTGGAAAGCAGTATGGAGATTCCTTGGAAAACTGGGAATGGAACCACCATTTGAACCATCTATTCCTCTTCTTGGACTATAACCAAAGGACCTAAAAACAGCATACTACAGGGACACAGCCATATCAATGTTTATAGCAGCACAATTCACAATAGCTAAGCTGTGGAGCCAACCTAGATGTCATTCAGTGGATGAATGGATTAAAAAAAAATGTGGCATTTATACACAATGGAATATTACTCAGCAATAAAAAATAATAAGATCATGCATTTGCAGGGAAATGGATGGCATTAGAGCAGATTATGCTAAGTGAAGTTAGCCAATCCCAAAAAAACAAATGCCGAATGTCTTCTCAGATATAAGGGGGGTGACTCAAAATGGGGTTGGGAGGAAGAGCAAGGGGGGAAGATTACCTCTAGATAGGGAATAGGAGTGGGAGGGAAAGGGAGGGAGAAGGGGAATAGCATGGATGGTGAAAGGAGACCTTCATCATTATAAAAATACATGTATGAAGATGTGAATTTGGTGTCAATGTACCTTATATATAATCAGAGATACGATAAATTATTGTATAATGGTGCATTAAGAATTGTAATGCAAAATTAATAAATAAATAAAATCATAAAAAAAATAAATAAAAGCTTTTTGATCAAAAAAAAGAGAGAATCTTTGGTTTTATAGATATATAGTGAGGGCTGGGGATGTGGGTCAAGCGGTAGCGCGCTCGCCTGGCATGCGTGCGGCCCAGGTTCGATCCTCAGCACCACATACAAACAAAGATGTTGTGTCTGCCGAAAACTAAAAAAATAAAATATTAAAAAAGTTAAAAAAAAGATATATAGTGAAATATTTATAGATGGAAGTGATGCAATATCTAGGATTTGCTTCAAATAACTGGCAGAGGTGGGGGTGCTGACAGATGAATCAAGATTGGCCACAAGTTGATAACTATGGTGGCTCGGTAACAAATACATGAAAGCTTATAGTTACTGTATATATTTGAGATATAATCAAATGGTTTTGTTTAAAGAGAAAGAAAAAGGCAAGAAAAGAGAATACATAAATTGCATGAAACAATCAGGAAAGAGCTCTGTATGATGTAGTACATGGGAATGAGACCTGGAACTACTACAGCCACTTTCCACCATGGAGAAGACAGCCTGAAGATGAAATCCACCCATGAGAAAGGGCACCACTGACAGAATTAAATGGAGCTGGAGCCCTGATCAAGTCAAATCCAAAACCCATCCTACCTCAGGACTTTTTCATTTTTATAAACTAGTAAATCCTCAATAGTCAGCCAATTTGAGTTGGATTTTCTGTTACTACAAATGAAGGTACCACAACTGATACAATCTCCCATTTACTTTCAACCTAGTCACATTTGTTTCTTCATTCACTCAAAATGTTATCAGTAAAATCATCAATAACTCCTTTTGGCTAAATCCAATGAACCTTTTAGAACTAATTGCTAAATCTTCCTCAGCTGCACCTTAAATGTTATCATGCTCAGTGTTCTATTCCCAATCTCTGAGACTCCACATTCCTCATCGTTTTCTTTCTTTCTCTCTAGATACTCTATGCATGACTCTTTTCCTGGGTCTCCATCTTCCATCTTGTTCTCTCTCCATCTTCCATCTTGTTCTCCTCCCTTAATGAATGGAGGTCATCCACTTTCTTGATTTTCATTATCAGCTATCATGAGAGATCTCATTCATGAGATCTTCTAAGCTCCACAGATGAATTTCCAAGGGTCTAAAGCACATACTACCATTTCAGATGTTCCTCAAACTGAATGCTATACCCTCTACACACAATCTGACCCTCTTCTACTGTTCCCTTCTTCATTAAATAGATTCAATCTTAACATTTCTCAAGATCTCAGCTTTCCTTCTACATATCAAATCAATCACCATGTCTTATCTTTTACATCCATCCACTTCTCTCGTAGTCACTGAAATCATTCCTATTCAAGTTCTATCATCTGGACCTGGACCAAATAGAACCCCCTTCATGACTCTTGGTCCTACTCCAACCCACTTCCCATCTTATTTCCATGACTTTTTTTATTGAGGTAAAATACACATAATATAAAACATACCATGTCAACCATTTTTAAATGTATTCCCAAAGATCTTTTGGAAAAGAGACTTCTGATGATATCACCTTGCTTAAAACAGAAACTAAATGACTTGGAGTCAAGGTAGGAAGAAGATTGTCACCAGATCTACTCTTTTACATGTTTTGAATTTTGAATCTGTGCCTGTTCTACCTATTTAAAAAATATTTTAAGCATCAATAGGTTTTCAAGAACCTATAAAAATCAAGACCTCTAGCATTTATGTAAAATTATAAAAAGAGGTTAAAGATATTATTTCTCATTTTGAAATGTGTCACAATACAAATTTTACAAAACATATAAATTAGAGAATAAGTTTACATGGTCAACAGTCTATACGAATATCATTTTTAAAAAGGATGAGCAAATTTGCACAGTATGGTGTCAATTGTTGGTCCTACCCAGAACACTAAAGTTCAGCTCTGTAAAGATACATAATAACTAATTGGTATGTTCATTTGATACAAGAAAATGGAAACTGAACAGCCAGAGGAAATCTTCCCCAACACTGAAACCAGTGGTGAATTTGGTAAGTACCCTGCAGAAGATATGAAAGAGGAACAAACATTGAAAATATCTAGAAACACTGATGAGATGGTTGGATTAAAAATTTTGCTTCAGAACAAGAACACTGGGTCAGATGAAATCCACCCATGAGGAAGGGTACCACTTGTTATTTATTTCCTTGAAAACAAGGAAAAAGAGACAAGAATATTAAGGCTTCTGGACAGACTACAATGCCAGTGTTTCTATCCCAGACAGCAGGGACCCCAAGCTGTATGTCCCAACAATTTATGCCTCACTGCCTAATATGAGAGAGAAATGTAGTTTATTACCTGCCTTTTATATAATTAAATAGTATCCCCTTTAGACAGTGGGGGTGGGAGGCATGGAAAATAAAAGGCTAAAAAAAAGATAACCTTTAGAGTAGTAGAATGGCATCAAGAAAAAAAAAATTGGGTGGGGACTGGGGTTGTGGCTCAGTGGTAGAGCGCTTGCTTAGCATGTGTGAGGCACTGGATTCGATTCTTAGCACCTCAGTACAACATATAACTAAACAAAATAAAGGTCCATTGACAACTAAAAAATATTTTTAAAAAACGGAAACTACCTACTTTGAAACTTTCCTTTACTGAGGACAAGTGTCTATAAAACATTTTAAATGTTTCAATCAAATGTCCTTTATTTCAAGAGCCTTAAGTACTTAAAATGTGCATGCAATTCTCATTTTAGAGTTAGAAAATGGTTTGAAGGAAAGGATGAGAAAGGGGAAACATGACAGCTTCAAAATAACATTTTAAGATCACACATACACATCCCAGGAACCAAGATGTATGAAACATGAAGGAGATGAAGATTATTTCAATTAAAATTTCCACTTCTGCCTGTAATCCTGGCAGCTCAGGAGGCTGAGGCAGGAGGATCTCGAGTTCAAAGCCAGCCTCAGCAAAAGCAAGGTGCTAAGCAACTCAGTGAGACCCTGTCTCTAAATAAAATACAAACAGGTCTGGGGATGTGGCTCAATGGTCAAGTGCCCCTGAGTTCAATTCCCAGTAGCTCCCTGCCCCCCCCCCAAAATTCCACTTCTTTATCTCTAGAAAGTACAATACAAGTCCTTTATGAATATTGGGGGATATAGTTCAGTTGGTAGAGTGCTTGCCTCAAATGCACAAGGTTTAATCCCGAGCACCCCCCCACACACACACACACAAAATTGTTGAATATTACTGGATATAACACTACAGTATATAACTACAAGGGTTACCAAGGGAGTTCAGGCTCCTCTCTGTCACTGTATTCCTAGCTTGTTTTATCTTTTCTAGTTTGTAGTAAAAATATTTTTAATAAAAACTTTCATTGATATAACAAAAAGAAATAAAATCCCATTCCACAATGGAAAATAAAATATCCAATAGCAGCCTACATGTGAAAGTAATAAAATGAATATTTTGTAATTACATGTGTTACTTCTAAACAACTCAAAGATTTATGAGTATTACTATCACAACTATTCAGCAAACATGAAAATTGAGACAAATCACTTCAGGAAAATGCTCCAGAAAAGAAGGAAGTCAGGTGGGGAAGGAAAACTGGAAAGATGCTACTGTATAGGCCTTTAATTTAAAAATATATGATGAAGACACAAGTTTGTTTTTTTTTTAAAAAAAAAAAAAAAAAAAGAAAGAAAAACACAGGTATTCGTGGCATATAATCCCAGTTACTCAGAAGGCTGAGGCAGGAGGATCTCAAGTTGATGGAAAATAAAATACCCACTTCTGATAACTTAATGAGATCTCAGTTCGGAAAACTTAATGAGATTCTGTCCAAAAAATAAGTACAATGAAATAAAAAATAAAAGGACTGGGGATGTGGCTCAGTGGTAGAAAGGAAGGAATGAAGGGCTGGAGGAAGAAAAATAAAAAAACTATGTGAAGCTAAGGGGTGGGAAAAGTGATAAATGTGATTAGCGAAATGATTATTAGCTAAACCACCAAGCTTGTCAGTATTAATAAGTATATAATATTTCATTTAAATATCATTATTTATAATTTACTAATTGAAGGGTTCATAAAGTAGTATGTACACATGGCAAACTAGATCCACTGAAGGAGGGAGGAGACCCTAAAAATGACAGAGGCTAAATACATTTCTTATTTCTGCTCTAACTATCCAAACATAAATAGGGTTGTTGAAGAAAAATGAAACATATTTCTAAATTTTGCAAAGAAAAAAAATTAAGGCTGACTAAAAGGTCTTCATGCTTTTGTATGCCTTCATTTCTAATATAAACATAAGATTGTAATGTATTATATGAAGAATATAACACAGATTAAGATGCAAATTTTAGTATCATAAAGAAGGGCTAGAGTTGTGGCTCAGCAGTAGAGCGCTCACCCAGCACATGCAAGGCCCTGGGGTCAATACTCAGCACCACATAAAAATAAATAAATAAAGGTATTGTGTCCAGCTACAACTAAAAGATAAATATTTTTAAAAAAGACTTAGACTCTAATTTTAGTTCCACTGCTAATAAGCTGGATGATCATGGACAATTTAGTTGACCCCTCTATATTGTTTCCCCATTTATTAAAAAAAAAAAGCAATTATCATATTTCTAAATTCTTTTTCCAATTTGAGTATTTGTGAAATCAGGATGTCTTACAATTAATTTGTACTTCAATGTGCAAAGTATCTTTTAAATCATAATATATCTTACGACCTTTATAGCTGTGATTCTTAAGCTGGGGTCCTTTTCTCCCCAGGAAACATCCCACAATGACTAGACCATTGACACAAAAGAGATGGGAACAGGGGTAGGGAATACAACTGACATTTAATGCGTAAAAGTCAAGGATGCTGCTAAAATTCTACAAGGCACAGGACAGCCCCCAAGAAAAAAGAACTATCTTACCAGTAGCTCCGCAGTTGGGAAATCCTGCTTTAGAGTCTCATGAGGAAAAAAATAAAGCAACGTTGACTTAATAAGGTTGTTTGAAGAATTATAAGAGAAAAACTACATGTAAAATGCTCAGAATAGTAATTAGCACAAAGTCCTGTTATTATAATAAATTAGTAATAGTAGCTTTTTCTTTTCTTCTTTTTATCCAATATATTTAGATAATTTGTTTATCTACTAAATAAACACCTAATTCCTTAGCCTAGCTTTACATACTATTTTATCCTAAATTACCTTCCAAGCTGTGTCTCTCACTATTTTATTACAAAAACCTCCTTCAATTTACCTGGTCTATGTTGCTTCACTAACACTACCTGGTGTCATTACTCCATGCCTACACACAAACCATTTCCTCCATCTATAATGCTTACTTTCTATCTGGCCTGATTTTCTTCAGGATTTAGCTTGAATATCACCTCCAATATGAGGTCTTCCTTCACAGACCACTTAAGCTGAAAGTGATCTCTCCCCACCACTCATCCCCTACCCCTACCAGTCTCCCTCTGAATGTCTTTGCTCCCATTATATGACTCTTAACATAGATTTCCTGAACTCTACATAGTTATACATTTATCACATCTTCCTCTACTAAAGCATAAGCTCTTAAGACCAGCATTACTGAAACCTACAGCATTAGACACTATTTATCAGACCTCTCCATTGAAACTTCTCCTTTCGTGGGCTTCAGTGTTATGCTTTCTTAATTCTCTTCCTAAGTAACTGCTCTAATTCTGCCTCCTTTTCCTCCCTGCATTCTAAGTATTCACTACCCTTAATTCTGTCTCAAATTTCTTCTCTCATATAGTCATATCTACTTCCAATTTCAATTACACTGCTATGCACAAAATACCAAATTATTATTTCTATCCTTAATTTCTCAATCATACTACTACCTACGTTTATAGCTACTTACTTCATTGGATTTCTCAGAGAAGATATTTAGCCAACACATCAAGTTCAAGGTTTTTGAAAATAAAGCTGCCTTCCCCATTCCAGCTTACTGTTTTTTCTCAGTTAACAGCATCACAATTCATTCTCCCAGTCACTAAATCTGAAAGTCTCAGGTAACCTCATCCTCCCTAAAACCTCAGGTGACTTTATCCTCTTAAATATTCTATTTTCAGCTAAAGCACTCCCCATGTACCCCAAATTCAATCTTTTAGAAATACTAAAAGTTAAATTTCTGCAACATTTTTTTTTTAAAACATCTGTCTCTTTTCCATTTCTTTGACTTCCACCCATTTAGTATAATGGTTAAGAGCACAGACTGAAGTCAGATTTCCCTGGTTCAGATCCCAGCTTCATTAGTTGGGTGGCTTTGGATGAGTTCCTAAACCCATGATCCTCACTTTCCTCATCAGCAAAACTGGAATGATTAGCAGTTTCCACCTCATAAGGCTGTCATGAGGATTAAAATGAGATACCATGTGTAAAGTGCTTGACCCACAGTAACTGCTGGATAACTGCAGCTTTAATGTCATTTTCACCCCACTTCAAGCCCTCATCACCTCTTGCCCAGAATCCTACAATAATGTCCCAAACTGGCCTTGCTACTGCTACTCCAAGTCTCTCTTAACCACAGTTACTAAGCACTGTTCTTACAGTCTTCATGGCCTTGGAGTCAGATCATATTATATGTAGGATTTTGACAAGATCTCTTGGGATATACAAAGAAATATGACAAGGTTATAACAGCAAATGAGTTTATAACACTGAACTAAAATAATCTGAAAAACGGGAATGATGGTTGATAAGGTTTAAATGATAAACTGACATCAGAAAGTGAGCCTTGAATTCCATGTTAAGTACTCTGAATTTAAGAATTTAGTAACAAAGAGTGTACAAGAGGTTCTGCATCCAGAATTCCCCCAAGGGATTTAAGGGAGCAGGACATTTAAAGCAAACTCTGTCTTATAATTGCTTAAATAAGTTCAGCTATTCAAATTCAGCAGGAGCCCCACAATGGCTTAACTTCCTCCTGTTTTTGCAATTTATTTAAAGTAACTAGAGTATTTTTGCAAATTCATCTACATAAACTCATTCATTTGATTAAAACTGTAGTGGCATTATTCTGCAAAATAAGCTATTAAGACAGGCCATTTGGAATATTTTTAGGATAAAGAGAATATGAGTCAAAGCTCTTGACATAATACTTCAAATTAATTAAATATTCCACATCTGCTTCCTAGTTGTTATGATGTTTATACTTCATTTATTATAGTTCAATTAGTTCATTCTATATCCACAACTGATTTTTAGCTATCATTTTAAATTACTTTTCCAACATATGGTTCTAAAACTAACTACTTTTTATATGTCAAAAGTTAGGTTTCTAACAGAAAAACCCTATATATTATTGTTGAAAGACTTTAGTAAATCATTACTGAAAGTTGGGTTATTTGTTTGTTATTTCTGGTTTTGTTTGGGGTACTAGGGATTGAACTCAGGGGCACTCAACCCCTGAGCCACATCCCCAGCTCTATTTTGTATTTCATTTAGAGACAGGGTCTCTGAGTTGCGCAGGGCCTTGCTGAGGCTGGCTTTGAACTCGCCATCCTTCTACTTCAACCTCCAGAGCCACTGGGATTACAGGCCTGCACCACTGAGCCAGGCTTGGGCTAATTTTTTGAATAAATGAATACAACTGGGCAACAATTTTGAAATATTTTGTACATTAACCTTTTCTGGTAAGCATTTGTAGCAAATGGAGATTATTTATTTAAAAAAAACTTATTTTTTTTCTATTCACTTCATAGAAATTTGTTATGAAAAACTGTCAATAAACAAAATGTACAAACAGGGCTGGAGTTGTAGCTCAGTGGCATAGCACTTACCTAGCGTGAGTGAGGCACTTTGTTTGATCCTTAGCACTACATAAAAATAAACAAATAAAATAAAGATATGCTATCCATCTACAACTATAATTTTTTTTTTAATGACAACTCTTGGGCTGGGATAGTGGCTTAGTGGTACAGCGCTTGTCTCATATGTGTGAGGACCTGGGTTCGATCCTCAGCACCATATAAAAAAATAAATAAAGATATTGGGCCCATCAACAACTAAAAATATTTTTTTAAAAAATGACATCATGGGGCTTGGGATGTGGCTCAAATGGTAGCGCGCTCGCCTGGCATGCGTGCGGCCTGGGTTCAATCCTCAGCACCACATACAAAGATGTTGTGTCTGCCGAAAACTAAAAAAATAAATAAATAAATATTTTTTAAAAAAATGACATCAGCTCTTTAAAAAAAGTGTACAAACATAACATTCTTAACAATGTATTTCTTGTTATAAAGTCACACTCTGAAGGCCTTCTAAACTCATTTTTTCATCTCATCTTGAATATGATCTTTTTAATCCATTTCAAATGCTGCCAAGGCAAAAGTAACCAAGTACCAAAATATTCCTCTAAACCATTTGAAAGTTCGTTAAAATCTGTCCAATCTTTGAAAAAATATTAGATATGAACATGTACTGTGCACATTTTCCACACTTGCCGATAAAAGGATCATTCTGCAGAATGGTTACAGCAAAAAGCGAAGACTTCAGGGTCAGAAAGACCTGAGTTGGCATGTTGAATATATCACTTGTCAGATGTTAATCTTGTGCAAATTAGTCTTTCTAGCCTGAAACACAGTGCCTCCTTCATCTGAAAAACAGCAACAGTATCTATAAGGATACTGTAGGAATAAATGAAATAATGTTGTTAACATAATGGGTAACAGGTATGTCCCACCTTCACTAGTGTCTTACCCTTTGTAGTCAAACCTCAAATGAAAACTCTGCCACTTACTGACAGTGTGACAGTAGAATTGTTTCATCTCTCTGGCTTCCTCACTTTGTTCAAATGAGGAACACACTATGGACATCACTGAGTTGTGAATCCCAAATGTACAACTTAATGCAAGCATCTAGCAGAGTGCCTTGCAAAAGAATAAGATCCCATTAATACTATATTACTTTCACTTCCTTTCTTCTCCAATGTGCTCTACGTGTGTTCATGAAGTGACCCAGAATCTACTAACTGGCCTGACACATATACAGAAAATAGGCCATTTTCTGGTTTAGACTTTGTGAATGCACAGTAAAATTTTGATATCTTTTTCTAAGAATCCTCTCAGTTTCTGATAGAAAATATTCCTGTTTCTATTGACCTTCCATTTTGTACCCATTACTTTTACACATAGATTACTATATAAATTTTCCTCTTTCCTAAATACTTAAATAGTCTTCACTGACCTTTCAAATGGATATTACATTCAGTATGCTACTTAAGTTAAAACCCAACACATATGTTATTCTTATTGCTTACATCAGTAGGAAATGTAAAATAATAATACTTTGTGCTTTCTTCTGTTACTCTAGATATTCGGTTTCAAAGAAATCTTACAATGTAAATTATTTCAAAAGATTTATTACATGTATTCCTTGTGCCAGTCTAATACCAAAATGAGAATTCAAATAAAATTAAGGCTGTTATAAATATAAAATTACATCCATATGAATTTCCTCCAAAACTAATTCAATTTTCCAAACATTGAAGTTCATCTGCTTGTAAATTAAGATGCAAGTAGAAAACACTCAACTATATGTTCAAACAGCAAAAGTGAACTAAACCATTTACCTATATATTTTCACAGTCCTTAATCAGAAATCAGCCAACATCCTCCAAAAAAAAATCCTGTATTTAATATCCAGAAAAAAGTTTGTAAATACTAAGGAGCTTTTCAATAAATATTTTATGAATCCAAATTTATTAACTACAGTAGAATAAAAATCTTATAAAAATTACTCTTAAAAGTTATCACAGTAAATGACAGAAGCATCTTCCAAGGAAAAGCCAGCTAATTTTTTAAGCATTCCACAGCTTGGGCTCCTAAATCAACAGCTAAAGAACAGGCCCTTTTCCTGTTATTCTGCAAGACTGGGTTATGGAGGGAGTGCTTCATTGTGACTGTACTACAGAATTTCTGTGTCAACAGCACATATCAAAAAAAGCTTCTACGAAAAAATCCCAAGTAGGGAGTTTTTGTTTCTCTTAATGTGTAAAGCCAAAATACATTCATAAAAAGAAAGACCCCTCACTGATTATACGAAATGAAAACAGCAATGTATAGTCAGCAAACTTACACACTGGCTTTAATAGATGGTTTAATAAGAATGTGAAATGTGTACAGAGGGCTGATACAGGCATAAAGAATGACAACAAAAATTAATACTGCTTTTCAACACAGGCCACCTTCCATCCTACGGAGTGTGAACATCAGCCACCATTACAAATGTCAAAAATCAATAGAGTACTATGTACCATCTACCTTCTTCCAATAATGAAGAAACCAACACAGATTTCTTGGTAGAGTAATCACAATTATGACTGAGTGGGGAATGTATGCAGTACAATGAGGAAAGTGCCACAAATTAAAACCACTCTACATAAATTGCTCACGGATTTAAAAAAAAAAAATAACTGCTCAGTGAAAGGAGGGGGAAAAAAAGAACACTTTTGTTGTCCAATAAAAGGAATCCGACGGAATCCCCCCCGACCACTCCAGGGCCCTTCATTTACAATCCAACCTGCTTGCTTGCTTTCTCCTCTCTTTCTCCTCGTCCTAGTCTCCCACCATCTCTCTGAACCGGTAGGGAAAGCCACGCATGGAGACTCGCGAATCGGGGAACAAAAACCGGGATGTGGACATCCTCGGAAGGAAGAGGTAAGGGAAGACACCACTTACCTGTCCCAAAGGCTTTGGCCACCAGCCAGGCCAGGTTGCAGGCGATTTTGGCCCTGGAGAAATCGTAGTGGTCAAAGGGCTTGATGGCTGGAACAATGAACGTCTTTCTCATCTCCCTGGGGTCTGCAGCATCCCCCATCTTTCACCGTGGCTCCTCGGGATGTCCGGGCTCTAACCTTCACATGGTGTGGCCTCGCCGCCGCTGGGGTCGGGAGGGGAGGGGAGGGGAGCTCAAACCATCGGGGCCGGGGCGAGGCCCGCCCGGGCGCCGACTGGAGGGAAGCTCAGCTGTGCGCGCCGCGAGCCTGCCGCCTCCCGCGGGAGCCGCCGCAGCCGCCGCTGCCCCCGGGCATAGGAATGTGGCGGCGCGGTGGCCGTCGTCCGTCCGTCCGTCCGTCCGTCCGCCAGCGCCCCTCGGAGCCACCCGCCCGGCGAGCGCGCGTGTGAGCGAGGCCGCCTCCCCTTTGTCTCGGTTTAGTCACACGGGCTTGGGGGAGGGTGGAGGCTGGAAGGGCCCGGAATTTTAAGGCGGGGGGGGGGGGTAGTCTTTTAACAATCACGTTGTGGAAAATGTCCCCGCCACAGCGATGCCCGCACGCCCTCGCCTCCCCCTTCCCTTCCCTCGGAGCGGGAAGACCCCCTCAGTACGCGGGTGGGCGGAGGAACCAGCAGGACCGAGGGGCGCGCGGGGCGGGGGTGGCCCACCCAGGGCCGCGGGAGACCGAGCAGAGGAAAACGTCAAAATCACTGCGGCGCCCAGGCCGCCGGCGGCCCGTCCCCTCCTCAGCTCCCCTCCCGTCGCCGTCTCCTCCTTCTCCTGCCACCGTCGCCTCCCGGCGCTTCCTCCCTGCTGACGGCCAAGGCGGTGGCCTGGAAGAGGCCGCCAACCCCTAACTCTCGATTCCTGCCTTATCAGTTATGTCCTCGTATTTTTTCCCCCTCCTCTTGCCGCCGGACTAGGGTGCTCCCCCTCAGCCGCCGCCGCCGCCGCTGCGGTTTTCCGGCTGCGGCACTGGATGGAGAGAGCAGATGCGGAGACTGAGCATGCGCCCTGGCGCTGCTCGGGCCCCCGCCCGCTTCCCTCCGGCCGCGGCGGTCCCGGCCCGCCGCCCAGCGCACTGAGCATGCCCAGCCTCGCTCCCGGCCCGCGCCCGACTCTGGCGACTGCCTTTTAATCATCACTTAGGAGTTCTCGCTGGGGTGGACGTCCTCTGAGTCTCTGGCTTCTGGCTGCTCCACTTACACTACGAAACAGGAAAGGGAAGGAAAAAAGGAGAGAGTAGGCCTAGCCATAGCCTGTATATTCTCTGGTGGTTCAACCAAAAGAACTGATGTTTATTTAAAAATGCTTATTTTGTGGAATGCACTTTACTGCGAACTTGACCTGCACAGTCCCATGTAGTCCTCGCAGTAACAGTAAGGGGTGTGTATTATCGCAGGTTGACCACGACATTATGGAGAGATGAAGTGAGTTAAGTCATCCTAAGGGCTTAAACAGGTCTGAAAATCAGGTTTGAGGCTCCAAAGCTATAGGAATTTCATGAAGTCAAGATACTTTCTTAACTTGATGCTCCACACTGGAACATTCTAAGAGAACGCATATATCCGTCAGATAAATCCTTTCACAAAGTAAACTGATGCCTCTCGGGATCTGAAATCCAAAGGCTTTATAGCTTCACTTCATCAGACCCCTCTCAGTTTTTCCAAGAGGGCTTGCTTTCTCAGATCTGTGTGTCCTTGCTCATTGTAGGCCCTCTGTCCACCTAGCTTACTGCCTCCTTAATCTCCAAGCCTCCACAGTAGTCACTCCCTCTAGGAAACCTGCCCTGATAGCTACTGACAACTTCCCAGTGGGGACTGTCACGTGCCTCCCCTTTGTTCCCAGAACACCCTGTTCTTATGTATGTCATGACATTTCTCATACTGTTAGCCAATCATCAATTACTTCTTTGTCTTTGCCTTTAATGATATGACATGGTTCATCTCCAGCATCTATATGTTGACCAGCCCGTGGTAGTTGCTCAATTAATATTTAGGGCCAAAGGTAAATAGTACCATAATTAGCACTTATTGAGCTTACTTTAGTAAAAATTTAGTGATTTTTTCATATCTCGTTTTAACATATTATCTAATTTTAATTATTGTAGAATTCTGTGTTATCTTCATTTTGCAGATCAGAAAACTAACTCTTGGGGGAAATTTTGGATTGCCTATGTTGCACAGTTAGTAAAAGCAGACTTAAAATTTGAACCCAGAACTATCTTACTTCAAAGCCCATACTCTGTACTGCTAGAACCTCCCTATTATCATCCATCATTATGATAGAAGCAAGGCACAAGAGGGGAGAGGCTTTGGAGCCTACTATCTAAAAGGGCAGTTGCACCAGTAAACTGGCGCCTTTGATTCTGCTTAATCTTTACAAACACTCCTCCCTGAACCTAGCAAGGCTCTGCAGATAAGCGTTGATAACAATGTAGGGGAGGGAAAGAATGTCAGAATAATAATATGCCACAGGAGAGTGGGGTGTTGATATAATTTTTCAGTAATTTAATTAATATTAATAGAGTTTTTCTCATGTAAATGCTCTTTGCTAGTTCATATAAGGGATGATAGAATTAGCATATAGATAATAGTTCTCAAGGCACATTCATATGATAACTATTTGATTTCCAAATCCATTCTGTGACACAGGCCTTCTTATCTTCCAGTTCTAGATGCAGAACTGAGGATCATAGAGATTATGTGGCCTAACCAAGATTTCATGGTTGATTGGTATCAGAGTCTAGCTTCAAATTCAACACAGTCTTCTGTCTCCACTCTGTCTCCACTTCACTGTGTTTTATGGAATCTGACAGGTACTTAAATAAATATGACACAAATTAAAGTGTTAAGTCTATAACAGATACAAAGTGCAATGAGAACATATAGGTGGAGGGATTGGGAATGTTTCTTGGAGGCTACTGTTAAATTTAATGTTCTCAAATTCAACTTCATCTGAATTCTAGAGCACACAAATCAAAGTAAGAAAAACTCAATGTGAATATATTATACGTTTAGATATATTTAAAAGAGAAACCTGTAGTCCAGAAAGGTTGAAGAGAGATACGGACACATTTTACATGTCATTATAATAACCTTTCAGTAAATACAAGACTCTCAAGGCCAAAAACCATGCCTAGTCACCTTTATGTTGAATGTGATCTAGTGCTTTGCCAGAGTCAGTGCTGGATAAATGTTTGTTGAATTTCATTGAAAATTCTTTCAACCTAAATAAACAAGATGAGAAAGAGCAAGAAAAAAAGGCCATTGCTCTGATTTGTCCCTTGATTCAAGGGTGACACTTTAGTAGGGATAGCATTACTCTGACCCCAACTTGAAAGGATTTGGGGAATGGGGGTGGGGGAAAAGGTATCAAAACAATGAGAAGCTTTTATTTTCAGAGAGACTGTGAAACAACTTGGGGTCATAGTAGGAGGCTGTTATTAACAGGGAAACACCCTGAGGACAAAGAAGAAGGATCTGTTTTCAGAGAGGCAGACACTCTAATAGAGTGTTCTTTGTGACACCTTCAGAATGATCCTTTGAAAAACTGGAAATCTCTGTGGAATATTCGCTGTTAAAAAGAAATGCTCTCTACTGCCTCCTTAAGATAGTGACTTTGTTCAAAACAAAAACAAAACCCAATGATTCTTTGGTCCTGCTTGCCCAACTGCACAGCTGTCCCTCTACTTTTTATATTCAGACCTAGGGTCTTGTCCATTCGTAGGGCAACAGCTATACCCACAACATTCCTCTCTGTTTGAAAAGTATTTCTCTCCTTTCATCTGGAAATTCTAAAACGCCAGCCAAATCTCCTTCCTTATCGCCTTCCTCCATTTCTGTCTTAAGGTAAATTCATAAATTCACTCATCCATTCATCTGCTAGTATTGATTGAGAACCCAAGTGCGGAGGACGCAATATTGAACAGGACAGCTCAAAGAAGCAAATAAAATTTGGAGATCCTTGGCCTAAGCAGCCCAGTTTTCCTTCATTGTCACATCTCCAGAGGATAGAAGCCTTGTACCTTGTAACTTTGCCTATAGAAATTTTTGGTGTATCTCATCAGAAGCAAAGAAATACTAAATCAGGGAGCTCTGCCACAAGACTGCTTAAGTAGATTTATCTTAAGTAGAAGTGTGTATACATATCCTATCATCCACTTTCAGTTGGTTGCACTAATAGCAACTGGTACAGAGCTTTTGCTATGTACCAGGCTGTAATGTACATATATCAACTTATTTAATCCTCACTCCAGTCTTATTATTATCCTCATTTGGTAGATGGAAAAAAAAAAATCACAGGGCAAAGCACTTAAGTAAAGACCTTATGTTATTTCAAAAGTAGGAGGAACTAGAATAAGTAAACTTTGAATCAACCAGGTAAAGAACAGGGGGAGAGAGGGTAGCTGAGAGGTAGAGCTCTTAACATGCAGAAGGCCTGGGTTAGATCCACAGCATTACAGGAAGGGGGGGCAGGGGAAGGAAAGAAGGAAGGAAAAAAGAAAGGCCAAGCTAGGACTCGGAGGTAGGGAATGCTTAGCTAACTGGTGACAATAAGGGGTGTAGTTGAGTGACATGTAGCAGCACCTCCTAAATCAATGTGAGATAGCAGAGCCTGTGCTGAGCATCTCCCAGTCTATCTTCTAAATACAGTGTGGCTTTCATCCTAAGAGCTGACAGGTTTTTATAAGGGTTACCTCATCAACCTTCACAGCCATTCCAGCAAGGCCTGTGTGCTAGGATGCCAGAGTGTGTGGCTGGAATGAGTGAAACACAAAGAGGCCCACATAACTTCCCAGAGTCACTCTGTGAGTCAACGTCTGCACTGGATGGAGAAATGTGGCCCTCAGGTTCCCAGGTACAGCACAGGAATTTTCCCAGGTCCCTAAGATATTTTTCCTTTATTTATTCCTTGCTCAAACCAAGCTCCCTTAGCTTCCAGTAATGGACAAAGCTTCCATCATTTTTAAATACCATTGAAAGCAGATAAGATGATTGGGAGAGAACAGAATGGACACCAGTGCTGTTCTTTATTTCTGACATGTGATTTGAGAGAAATCATGCCACTTTTCTGCCCTCAGATTTCCACTGCTAGGTAGAAACAAGCAATTTCTAAGGCACCTCCAATGCCAACAGTCTATGACAAGAAGATGGCTTCTATATATTTTACCACATTAAAACTGAAGGTTAAATCAGTCAGATGCCTAGCATTTAAGATTTAAATCCTTTTTGAGCTGGAGTTACATTTTTTTTAATTTCCAGAAAGCCTCATGATGGGATCATGCAGAAAGGCCAGGGGAAGTTGCAGAACAGGAAGAAGGATCCTCCAGTGAAGGCAGAGACCAAAGCAAAAAGAGAAGGACTCTAGACAGAAGGGACAGATACAGCTATTTGTCAGTAAATACAGAAGTCCTACTGCATTGAGTCAACACATCAACAAAATATAAGTCAAGAAGGTCTGTAGTTCTAGACTGTCTCCTAGTCAACCAAGAAGATTTTGTTCATTTTATCAACTTAATGGAAACAACTCAAATGTCCACCAATAGAAGAGGACTGACCAAATAAATGAGGTAGTACGTAGGGATCCATTACATCATACAGAAAGATCTCAAGATATCAAAGGGTCAAGTGAAAAGAATTTCTTATGGTGTTAAAAAACAAATTTTCATGAGAAATCTTGGATATTCTCAGAAAGATACACAAGAAACTAGAGTAGATGAGAGACACCCCATACACACACACACACACACATACGCTTTGGTAACTTTTGGTTAATTTTGATTTAAATTGCATCTTATTCAAAACATAAAGCAATTTTCTTTTTTGAAGGGGAGGTTACTGGGATATGAACCCAGAAGTGTTTTACCACTAAAACACATCCCTAGCCCTTTTTATTTTTTATTTTGAGACAGGGTCTCACTAAGTTTCTGAGGCTGGCCTCAAACTTGCAATACTCCTGCCTCAGCCTCCTAAATTGCTGGGATTATAAGCATGTGCCACTGCACCTGGCCCCACTTTTTTCCTCCTTTGGTGGACTGGGGATTTGATCCAGAATCACACTACTGGTAGGCAAAGCGCTCTATCACTGAGCCACATCCTCAGCTAATAATTTTTTAAACTGACACTTTCCCTCTCTCTCCTGGCAACATAGCTTCTGCTCCTACCACACTACTGAAACTATTTTCTCAAAGTCATTACACAGCTCCTTGTTACTCTTTGAGCCCTTGTTCCTTTGGCCTCCATGGCATGTAGGCTATCTGAGTGTCGCTTTGTTCTGAACACAGTCTTCCCTCTCAGGTTCCATGGCCCCTGTCTGTACCTGGTTCTCACTTTTCCAGTCCCCTCTCTGCTGCCCTTCCAACCTCCTTGTTTGCTGGCCTTCCCCAGGTGAGACTCAGTCCTGTTTTCCTCCCTCCTCGCTATCACAGTGACTTCTTTATGGCTTCAGCTCTTGTCCCTGGGCAGGCAGTTCCCTCATCTGTGTCTCAGCCCTTAACCCGTCTTCTGGTACAGTCCTAGCATCTCTAGTTCTGTTGTAGGGACAAACGAGGCAAGGCACCGAAGATAGCAGAAAACAGTTTTATTTGGCTGCAGCCAGGTTCAGAGGGTACAGCCTTTGCTGTAATCAATCAATCAAACTCGGGGTTCAGGGAGTTTCAGAGTTTTATACCCAGCGTGTAAGGGGAAGGGCTCAGAAGATCACAGTCTGCAGAAGTTCACATAAATGCAGCTTTTGCTTTCACTGTTCTGGGCAAGTTAACTCTTCAAGGACAACACCTGAGAAGGGGAGAGCTTCATCTCCCCTTTCTTTCTTCCCCCTGCCAGCTGTTACCATGGGCCCATTTGTAACTTATCTTAAAAATGTAGACATCTCTGTGAAGCCCAGCTCAAGGCCAAAGGCCTTGTTTGCACATTTCTACAAAGTACTATATTGGATACGTTTGTGAAAAACTAGTAAGGGGGTGTCCAGCACCTGGAGTGCTGGTATCTTCTTGGCCAGTGGCCAAGTAAACAGGGTGACATGAAAATAGGAAGTTTATCTACATTGGACTCTTTTGCAGAGACTCTTTTGCTGACAGTCCTAAAATCAACCATGGTGAAGAGGGCTTTTCTGTGGAGAAAGGGGTGCCACTTCAGTTCAACCAGATTAAAACAAAACAAAAATCCTCATCAGATTTCCCTCTGGTCCAGTCTCTATAATGCTGCTAATGATACCATTCTCTGCTTAAAATATGTCCTCCTGGAGACCTCCCTCTCTCATCCCACCCTGTCCAAGCAATTCAGTTATCTCTCCCTTCCAATTACTCTTTTCCATTCCCTAAAATGTCTCATTTCTTCTCACTCACTGCTGCTCATTCTCTCCCTTTTGGATTTATAGGTTACCAGAATTTGGATGATCCAATATCTTCAGTCAGAAAACTTTAATGATTTCATGTTATGTGTCTGATATTGTCCCAGGTCTTTCATATACTGCATTTTATTTCACTTAATCACAAAATAGCGTGTAACGTAGAGATTAACCTCATTTTATAGGTTGCAAATGAAGGCTCAGAGAGATTAAGGGCATTCCTCAAAGCTTCATGAGAATGAGCAGAGCTGATGCTCAGATTTATGGTTCC
Organism: Callospermophilus lateralis; assembly: GCF_048772815.1. NCBI lineage: Eukaryota > Metazoa > Chordata > Mammalia > Rodentia > Sciuridae > Callospermophilus > Callospermophilus lateralis. The sequence goes on from NC_135317.1 coordinate 80,917,027, forward strand.
TGATTTCTAATTCAGGAATTCCTCCATTCCCCTACCCTGCTTGCTTACCAGATACAATCCGAACATTGGCCTTGACTTTCAAGATCCTCAACAAAGTGGCCTTTCCATTTGTGTTTCTCTGCTACTGTCCTATACATAGCAAGCTGAGCTATTCTCAGGACCTTGAACACACTTAATCCTCTGCAAGGATTATTGGTTTGGCTAATTTTATTAATCTCCCTCTGTAAAACCCTTTGAGAGCCCAACATAAGCTACAGAAATCTTCTCATCATTCAGTATTTACCTTCAATGCACCTCTTCCATGAAGCTTTCTCTGGCCCACCTGTGGCTGTCTGGACTGTGGCTGTGCTTTCTTATGGAATGCTTCATCTTGAATTATAATCCTTTCTGTGCAGTATAAGGAAAGAGATCATCTTATTTTGCTATAATCACTGGCAATGTCTAATATATAATAGGCCACTAGAAGTATTTATTGAATAAATGGAAGAATCAGTGAATTAACAGGTATAACAACCACAAAAATCACATTAACACACATTCTAGGGCTGTGAAATATATCAGTGTAACTTAACTAGCTTATATGGGAATTAAAAATGAGTGATACCAAAGGTTCCTAAATTCTGGTCTATTATTTTTTATTGGACTTCATTCTGATAAAATATAATTTTTAATATAAAACTGATATTTTTCCTTCAAAGGATAATTTTTTATGATGAGATTATTTCCTTCCTGGCTTCCCCCCGCCGCCCCCCGTTAAAAAAGTCCTTTCTCTTATGAAATAACAGGAGTTGTAAATGATGGTCGAATTTTGGTGAATCCTCATTTGATAAAAAATAAAGCTGATGACCTCATATTCACTTCTCTCCAATTCAGTCGTTCATTCAGGGAAACTTGGTTGCTTCATAAAATTCTAAAGTCTGCACACCAGTATTCTGATAACTGAACTAAGTGACTTTGTTCTGATCAGCTTCTGGGGAAAACAAACAAACAAACAAAAACAACAACAAAACCCAGCTCCTAATAGCATTCAGAAAAACAAAACAAAAAAAAAATTATGTGTACACGTATTTGCTATGGAAACATGTTGGTATTTGAACAAGTCAATGGCATATATGGATTGAATTTTCCTTCTTTTTTAGTCTCTAAAAATACAAATTAAGTCTTCCTTTAAAATGTTAGTTAGGAATTAGGTTGAAACATTTGTGGAACTGCTTTCAAAATAGATTTGGATCCATGAGTGGATCACAGGAAAGGGTCATTTTGCTCCTTTCATTGTGACCTTTGGATAGCTTGAAAAATACACTGCACTTTTTTTTTTTAATTGTAGAGGCACACACAATATCTTTATTAAATTATTTTTATGTGGTGCTGAGGATAGAACCAGTACCTCATAGGTGCTGGGCAAGCACTCTACCACGGAGCTACAGCCCCAGCCCCTATGCTGCACTTTTTGGTGATATTTGATCTTTTTAGTTAGGATCCCAGTTAAATTATGTAGTTTCCAACTACAAACATGCAGTTTTGATTAACAGAAACAAAACAGAGGCTTCCTTCCCTGATTTCATTTTCTCACCTGTTCTCCATCTTCCTCCTCATTTTCTAGATCCAAGAAATGTATTTTTTTGTTTGGTTTCTTATGTTGTTCATTTAAAGGTTCTGGAGAAAACTGGAAGGGAAAAATTACAGCTTAACGTTGAGAATTTGAAAAGGAAAAAGCTTGTGGCATCCAAAATGATGTTCTTTGTGGAATTTAGAATTTATGCCATGTGAAAACTACATTCCTGGGCTGGGGATGTGGCTCAGTGGTAGAGCACTTGCTTAGCATGTGCAAGGCTCTGGGTTCAATCCTCAGTACCTCATAAAAATAAAATAAAAAATAAAGATATTGTGTCCAACTACAACTAAACAATGAATATTAAAAAAAAAGATAAGAAAAATAGGTTATTCAAAATGAAGGCTGAAATTGGAAAGAAGAGAAAAGCAACAAAAGGTGAAGGGGATTAAAATGTGCTGAGATAGCCCTTCACACTTCCAAACTAAAGAGGCATCTTTAAAAATAGAAGAAATGCGTTAATGCTTTTCCTAATCCATTTTAAATCTGCTTAAGCTCGTTTTTCACTGCATTGTAAAATAGGTTTGCATATTAAAGTAAATGAGCACAATTCAGAATGGCAACAAACATTTTAAGATAAAATTAAGAATTTTTTATTTGTTTGCAAGTAAGATCAGAAATCTAAGAACTGTCTGGATGTATGTATAAAGCAAACCGTTATCCCCCCACAACATCTTGCGTGAACATCTTAATATTCACATAAAGGGATTGGTCCAAATAGGGTGTATTTCTGTACATCATTTAACTTTTTATTTTGTTTGAAATGAGTTTCATTGTTTCCCTTCCATGAGCTGCTGAGCTGTTCTGATTAACTTGTTAGAGTGAGGGTAGGAATGCCAGATGGCAGCAGAGATGTGGGGGTGGGCTGGACAGGAGCTGGTAGTAGCTACAGCTTGTCCCCAACTCTTGGCCATTCAGTATGTTATTTTTTTTTTATCAAAAAGGGAAAAAACAGTTTAAATAACTTGGGGAAATCCTACGTCAATATTAAACAAAAAAATTAGAACACCTTCTAGGTATGACCGAACATGTTTTCTGATATATAAAAAAATCACAATTTTTTTCTAATGATGAAAACAATCCAGATTTACTTATTTAACTTAGAAAATATAGAAAAACAAATGGAATAAATAGTCAACAGTAGCTTCATCCTCCACAGAGATCCTTTACATATCTTTCTGTTTTGTACCAAAATGGTGTCCTGTACATCCCATTTGTGATCTATTTCTTTCAAATAACAATATTAATATTCTTTGATATCAGTAAGTATTCACCTAAAACATTAAATTAATGAATAATAGAATTTCATTGTATGAATGAATCAATTTTTTTACTTTAACCAAGCCTCAGTTATAGTATATTTTTGTTATTCTGCTTTTGCTTTTATGAATAATGCTGGAAGGGATACCTTTTTAAATGTGTCTCACTGATTATTCTTAGATGTGGATAAATTTGTAAGCATAACCTACTGAGTCATCTTTATGAGTTTTTAGATTTATATGCAATACTTCCCTCTGGATAGGTTGTATACATTTTCGTGTTTACAACAGCAATGTGTAAGAGTACATTTGTTGTTGTTGTTTTGGTACCAGAGATTGAACCCAGGGAGCTCGACCATTGAGCAACATCCCTAGCCCTTTTCATTTTTTATTTTGAGACAGGGTTTCGCTAAATTGCTTAGGCCTTCACTGAGTTGCTGAGGCTGGTTTTGAACTTGTAATCCTCTTCCCTCCGCCTCCAGGGCCACAGGGATTACAGGTATGCACCTGGCAAGAATATGTTTTTTTTTTAAATTTATATTTTAATTGCTAACTAGTAATATTAAAGATGTATTCATAATTTTATTTGCTTTTTTCTTCTTCATATGAAACCAGTTTCTCATTTTTTCATTATTCACCTTTAGCAAGAAAGACATGTTATATATTAAATATATCAGCCCTTTGTCAAAGGCAGTCACTTCCCCTGGTTTTCCATTTCTCTTCTAGTGTTAGTTACAGCGATTTGGGTTGGACTTGTTTTTCTGTAGTCAGATCTGTTCGTGTTTTCTTTAACAGTTCCTGCCTTAGACATTAGCCTTAGAAAAGGCTTTTCTCCAGAGCAACCCCACCCCAGAGTTGATACATATATAGAGAGATAGAGAGATAGAGATATTGTGGTGAATGTTTTGTCTCTAGAATATCCAGGCTCCAACATTTTGATCTCAATAATAATTTTATAGCCAGGCACAGTGACACACACCAGCAATCCCAGCGACTCCAAGGCTGAATCAGGAAGATCACAAGCTCAAGGACAGCCTGGGACATAAATGTCTCACTAGAAGGAGATACTGTCTCACAATAAAATAAAAAGGGTTTGGGGTGTATCTCAGTGGTAGAGCACCCCTAGATTCAATCCCCAGTGCCACAAAACAAAACAACCAAAAAGAAAAAAAAGCAGTTTTATTCTAGGTACTTACACAAGCATTTTAATGAGAATTATTCCAACAATGTTGATTGTGAAGAATGGTTTTCAGACTGAGTGCCATTAAGCTGATTGTTTAATCAATTTTCTCTACTCTGAAATTAAACTACTCCCATTTTTTGCATTTTCTTTTGCTGTTTTCTGAGAATATTTTTATTGATATTAGTTCTTTTCTGGGTGAATATATAAAAAAAGATTTGATTTCTTTTGTAACAATGTTTTTGTCCACATCTCAGAGCTTCTGCTGTCACAAATTTTCTTTTGTGGCTATTATTTTTAACTAGTGTGACTAAGTAACACCTTTTTTATTTTTTATTTTATTTATTTATTTATTTATTTTGGTACTGGGGGTTGAACCCAGGGTTTTCTACGTGTTAGGCAAATATTATACCAACTGAATTTCATCCCCAACCATATTTCATTTTATTCCCTCCCCTTCATTTCATTTTGAGAGAGGGTCTGGCTAAATTGCCCAGACTGGTCTCAAATTCATGATTTTCCTGCTTCAGTCTGCAGGGTCTCTAGGATTACAGGTATATGCCCTGCATCCTGCCCTGCGGGACATTGTCACCTCTCTGCCTTTCTGTCCTTATCCTTGTTCCTATTCTCCTTCTCCCTCTCTCTCTTTCTTTCTCCCAATCAGATAACAATAAAAAGAGCTGCATTTAGGTTGCAGGTGTACCTCAGTGGTAGAGTACATGCCTAGCATGTATGAGGTCTCGGATTTGATCTCCAGCTTAAAAAAAAAAAAAAAAAAGAATGGTGTCAATTACTCTGGATTTTTTTTATAAAAAGAAAACTGTCTTCTAATTTGTTCTAATTCATTATACTTGATATCAGAATGCATTTCAACTCATTGTACACAAATGGAGCACAACTTCTCATTTCTCTGGCTATACATGACACAGAGTATACCATTCTTGCAATTATACATGTACATAGGTTAGTAATGTCCATCTCACTCCACCATCCTTCAAACCCCTACGCCCCCTACCCTCTTCACTCCTCTCTGCCCAATCCAAAATTCCTCCATTCCTCTCATCCCCCCATCCCCCGCCCCACCACTGTGGATCATTTGTCCTTTGTTTTGGGGGGATTTGGCTTATTTCAATTCGAATGATATTCTCCAACTCCATTCATTTACCTGCAAATGACATATTTCATTATTTTGCAAATTGGTGCAACCACTCTGGAAATCAATATGGAAATTCCTTAGGAAACTTGGAATAAAACCACCAATTGATCCAGCTATCCCACTCCTCTGTTTATACCCAAAAGAAATAGTTTTGATGATTACATATCTCCTTTCAAATTCACTTCCGTGATGCAGATTTATTTGTGATAACTTAAATACTCCACCCCCTCTTCCCAACCCATCTGTGTTAGTTTTTTGTTACTATAACAAAGTACTGGACTTAATCAACTTATAAAGAGAACTTACAAAGGTTTATCTTAATTCACAGTCTTAGAGGTTTCAGTTCATGAGTGATCGGCCTTGTTCCTTTGGGTCTGGGTGGAGCAGCATATTATGAAGGGAGTATGTGTGTGGTAGGGCAAAACCACTTACCTGATCACAAGATGGAAAGTAAAGAGTAGAGGAAGATGTGGGCATGCCCCCAATGATCTGAAGACCTTCTACAAAGCCTTTCTTTACTACCTCCTAACAGACCTCATGGAGACCAAGTTCACACATGGGCCTTTAAGAACAGTCAACATCAAAACTCTCATGTCTGCAGCAGGTTCTTGGCTCACTTTTGTGCCCATTGTGGGTGATTCAATGATCTTTTCTAGAAATAGCAATTAAAGAGTCCTGCTTTAGGGAATATTTAAAATCAACTATATTGTAAAGCAGTTACATGAAGAAATCAAATTATGTACCTGATTTTTATTAACGAACAAAAAGAATGGACTCACAAACCCTAAATAAATTTTGCCAAGAAGAAAATTTGCTGACAGATGGGATGAAGAGCTGAAAACCCAAAAGGAAAAGCTACTTGTTACTGCTTTTCAAGAAGTTTGCACTGATGTTGTGAAATTGATTACAAAATTGTCCATTCTACTTTAAACTTAAATAATGTTAAGAAAAGACAAATGACTTATAAATGATTAAAATTCAATTTGTTTATTTACACCTGTTATTCACACAAGTAACAATTGTCTTATGCTTTTTAAAATAGATATCTCAGCAATTATTCACTAGCATTCATCAGTTACAGTATGTGCTGTATCTTGATGTAATTTATTTCTGTCAATGAAATATTTTTTCATCATTTTCAATTAAATATGTAAATGCAGAGAAGACATCATTTCTTGGAATAATTGTAGGTGATAAATCAATAAAACCTCAATGGTGGCACATATCTATAATTACAGCAACTGGGGAACTAAAGTAGGAGGATTGTAAGTTCAAGGGCACCTGAGGAACCTAGAAAGACCCTGTTCAAAATAAAAAGGGCTGGGGATGCAGCTCAGTGACAAAGTGCCCATGGGTTCAATACTCAGGATCAAAAAAAAAAAAAAGCAAAAAATATTAAAGTATTATGTGCTATAATAGGACTCCATTAGAGCTCGCTCTCCTGAAATGTAATAACTAACTGTAGTAAAAGTTTGAACTAATGTTAAGTCTAAAAGTGGCATGCACACCTGCCTAACACACCTCCAAATAGAATGAAAACATTAAAAAAAGTGTCACTGCCTTGATTTTAAATTTTGTGATGACACTTAAAAGTAGTATTCAATTTAAAAAAAAAAAGTCATTTCCACTCAGCATCACTCCAGCTGATGAAATGTCACAAAAAAAAAATCTGTGACTCAAAGAACTGTATTGTGTTGCTTCAGACATTCCATGGGACTATAGAAAGTGCCGAAGAAAACAATGCAGGGGACAGTTCCGCTCCCTGGAAGGATGGACCAAGTGACTTCAGAGGTCTCGTTCAACCCTGAGTTCTGTAACACGTTAGTGTTACTCGGGGTTTCATGGAACTTCCAAAAATGTTAGGTTTTGCCTTTTTTTTTTTCCTTTTGGTACCGGGGATTGAGGTGCATCCCCAGCCCTTTTTATTTTTCATTTTGAGACAGGGTCTCACAGCCTTGCTAAATTGCAGAGGCTGCCTCCCAACTTTCAATCCTCCTGCCCTAGCCTCCCAGCTGTTGGGATTGCAGGTATATGCAACCACTCCAGGCAGCATTATTATTATTATTAGTAGTAGTAGTACCAGGGATTGAACTCAGGGGCACTCAACTACTGAGCCACATCCCCAGTCCTATTTTGATTTTATTTAGAGACAGGGTCTCACTGAATTGCTTAGTGCCTCGCGGTCACTGAGGCTAGCTTTGAACTCTTGATCCTCCTGTCCCAGGCTCATGAGCTGCTGGGATTACAGGCATGAGACACCATGCCCAGCCCGGCAGCATTATTTTTTAAAATAAATTAATTACTGTAGTTTAGATTAAGAGATTTTTTTTTACTACGAGGTGCTTTAAAAAAAAAAAAAACAGATTCAGTAGAATCCAGTTATTTTTTCTTTGAGAAAATTCTCTGAAAATAAACTACTCACTTTTTCCAAGCAAATGTCTTAGTTCTTACTAGATTCCAAATGGAACTAACACTGCATTATGTAACAAATGCTAAAAGTATGATTGGTTTTTAATCAAAGGTCTTGTTGAAAACACCCACTCTGCTAATTGCATCCTTTCCCAAAGTGAGAACACAACTTGTGGAGGGAGAAAATCAGGTTGTACATGAAATGTTTGATTTGTTTTACTTGGTGTGTGTGTACATGTTTTCTGAATTTGTGAAAAGTAATCCTTTGAAACCAAGTTGTATGATGAATAAAGTGTTCCAGCCAAGTTCTAAATCTCAGCCAAGGGAGGTTTAAATGGCAAATGTCGGGCAGGACTGTGCCCTCCCTGCAGCATGAATCTGCGACTGCTTAAACAAAGACTCATTCAGGAGTCTAGTCAGCCACTTGATGCTTGAGTCTCACCAGGGAAACTCAGGTCACTACAGCTGTCAGTGAGGTTTGTCAGAAAAACCCCAAGGCGTAGGAAGAAACAACACGATACCTGGCATCATCTTATGCACCAGACTTTTTACAGATCAGAACTTCATTCAGCACATAGATTCATTAGGAAACAATTTGTGTTTAATAAAACTAAGAAACTTCAAGTTCCACGTGTTGCACAACCAATTGGCTTGTTTTCTTCGATTTTGTGTTCTGTCTTCAAGCACATAATCATTCTTTTAAAAAAAAAAAATTTAGCTGTAGAGGGACACAATACCTTTATGTTATTTATTTGTTTTTTACATGGTGCTGAGGATCAAATCCAGTGCCTCACACATGCTAGGCAAGCGCTCTTCCACTGAGCTACAACCCCAGCCCCATAATCACCTCTTAATTAGAAAATCAAACATTAAAAGCCATTACTTTCAAATTTCATAATTTCAGTCTGAAAAAAAAAAAGAATAAGTGATCAAAATGGGATTGTTGATAGACTCATTCCTTCTTTGTGGATTATAATCTTATTTTAGGGTCTCATGAGAGAAGACTCCTCTTTAATTCTTACTCTACTGTCAAGGACTGTTAGGGAAAATTTTCTACTGGACAAAACAATAAAGATAGCACAAAATAGATTAGTACATATGGTTGGAGCTGTAGCTTAGCGGTGTAGCATATGATTTTATTCATTCATTCATTCATTCTGCACTGGGATTGAAACCAGGGGTACTTAACCATTGAGTCACATTCCTATCCCTTTTTTATTGTGAGACAGTGTCTAGCTAAATTGCTTGGGCCTCATGAACTTGCTGAGGCTGACCTGGAACTTGTGATCTTCTGCCTCAGCCTCCCTAGTGGCTGGGATTACAGGCATGCCCACCACATGCTTAACATAGACCCTGGGTTCTAATCCCCCCCCTACACACACACACACACACACACACACACACACAAAAGTTGACAACGTTCCATTTTTAGTTCTCCATTATAAATTCTCCATATCATTTGTCCATTAAAATACCTACGACAGTAGAATCATGCCCCACAGGACTTTTTTTTAAAGACTTAAAAACAAGATCATACAGGCCACTATTTCTATAGTTTTTCAAGGCCGAATGAGTCTTTGGTGTTCCTCTCTCACACCCCACTCTCACCCAGCACCCCTTCACGGCATGTGGAGACCCATGTGAAGCTTGAACCGGAAGAATCACCCCCCACAGATGCCTTCAAGTCAGGGTGAGTTCTACTTTAGCTCCCAAGTTCACTGCCGAGGCGGGTGCAGGGGGATGGACTTGAAACTCCCTCAGTTTCAATTTCCTCATTCTGCAATAAGGGTGCTGAAGAAGACCATAGTAATGACAAAATTCTATGGCCTCAGTAATAAAGCCACATTTAGCTTGAGTCTACCCTTTCTCCCTTCCCACCCCCATGGGGACAAAACCCAGCGCCTCCTGCTACAGCAAGCGCTCTTCCCTGAGCTACGCCCCAGCCCTAAATTCGCCTCTTAAACTCGTTTGTATCATTCCATAAAGAACTGTGGCCTTTCCTCCCGTCACTGTCGTTTTGCGCATGCACCTCTTTTAGTTCTTTTCCTTTTGTCCTCTGCTTCCTGTCTGCTGGTTCCTCAGCTGTTTATCTCAAGTAGCTCTACCCTTGGTCTGTTTCACCTTTTCCTTGATCATTCCTTCATTTGTTCTAAATACTGCTGTCTGTACTCTTAACCCTAGAGAAGCAATTTCAGAAAGCACCACTTACTTTTAAATGAGTCCCTTACTAGATTCCAAATGGAACTAACATTGTATTATGTAATAAATGTGCTTTTGTTGTTGTTGTTGTTGTTGTTATAAGTAAGAAATGTGCTGGGCACGGTGGCCCACGCCTGTAATCCCAGCGACTCCAGAGGCTGAGGCAGGAGGATTCCCAGTTCAAAGCCAGACTCAGCCATTTAGGGAGGCCCTGAGCAATTCGCTGAGATTCTGTCTCTAAAAAAATATATGTATGATGTGTCAGAGTGCATTCTACTGTCATGTGTAACTAATTAGAACAAATAAAAAGAACTTAAAATAAAATGAAAAAAAAGGGCTGGGATGTGGCTCAGTGGTTAGTGCCTCGGGGTTCAATCCCTGTTACCAAAAAAAAAAAAAAAGTTGTTATTAAATCAGTATTTCAGGGGGCTGGGGATATAGCTTAGTTGGTAGAGTGCTTGCCTTGAATGCACAAGACCCTGGGTTCAACCCCCAGCAATGCCAAAAAAAAAAAAAATAATCAGTATTTCATAGGCCATTCTTACTCAAGTTCACAGTAGTAGAAAAACATATCTAACATCATGCATACTATATAAAGATGATAATGAAAAGATTTGAAGGCATAAGTCAGGCAGGATTGATTTTACCTTATTTATTTATTTTTTAGTTGTAGTTGGACACAATACCTTTATTTTATTTATTTATTGTTATGTGGTGCTGAGGATGGAACCCAGGGCCTCTCACATGCCAGGCCAGCACTCTACTGCTAAGTCCCAACCCTAACCCTGATTTTATCATATTTAAAATGTTCTTATATTGAAATATTTCAAGGGCTGGGATATAGCTCAGTTGGTAGAGTGCTTACCTCATATGCACAAGGTCCTGGGTTCAATCCCCAGCAAGTTACAAAAATAATCTTAAAATATTGACCTGTGGACCTCTGCTCTACCACTGAGAGGCACCCCCACTGCCATATATTCTTGGGCACATGCGAAGGAGGTGATAAGAGTTATGAATATGTACATCTCCAAGCAAACTATGTTTTCACCCTCTGACTAACATGTGTGCAGTGTAATAAACCAAAAATTTTTTTCACTTCTTTATAATTTTATTCCATATGAATGTTTAACAAATAAAACTCACTGTGCTTTTAAATTTCATATGAATGTTATCGTACCATCTTTCCATGAATATTGAGATTTATCTATGTTGACACTTTTAGATCAAGTTCTTTTTTTTTTTTTTGTGTGATGCTGAGGATCGACTCAAACTCTTTTTAAATGGTAAGTGATTGCTCTACTGCTGAGCCCCAGCCCCAGCCCAAATTTATTTATCTTGATTATTGTAAAAAATTTTTTATGAATATGCCACAATTTATCCACTTTACTGTTAGTAGATATTTAGATGGTTGCAAATGGTGTTAGAATTTATCCACTTTACTGTTAGTAGATATTTAGATGGTTGCAAATGGTGTTAGAATTGATAGTCTTGCAGTTGCTTCCTTGGGCACACATGTGTGAGAGTTGCTAAGAATTATGAACATGCACATTACATTGCTCTCCAAAGTGGCTGATTCAATCTATGGTCCTGCCAGCAGCTCATGAATTTCTTCCGTTCCACATCTATACCAGTGTTTGATGACATCGTCAGACTTTCTGGTAGAATAAAATGCTATTTCAGTTTGGTTATCATTGGCCTTTCTCTGATTATGAGTGAATCTGAGCATTTTAATTTTGTGTTAATTGAATTTCTTTTTCTGCAACTCGCCTGTTCATTTCCTTTGTCCATTTGGCTTTTAAGTCATCTTTATTCTACAGAGAATTTTCCTTTGTAGATTTTGTGAGGTAGGTGTGTAATTTTAATTCCCGTATAATTAATCATTTTTTTATGGCACTGATTATTGACTGATTATCCTTGCTGATTTTAATGTTGTATGCAGGTTTCGTGTATGAAAGGTCTTATTTTGCAACACTTTATTTAGTGCTGTTGATCTATTTCCAAACTGCATTAATGCCACAGCCATATTTCCATAACTTTCTAATAAGTGATCTTTTTTGGGTACAGAAAACATTTTTTACCTTTTTATTTTTCTTCAAAATCATCTTTTCATATCAAATTTAGAATCCACTTGCCAAAACTCTGGAGAGATTTTGGCTGGAAGTATGAATTCAGAGATTAATTGGGAGAATAAGGTACATTTTTATAATATTGGATCTTCCAGTGAACAAGGTGTATCTTTGCATTTATGTGGTCTTCTTTCATTTCTTCCAGTTAGTTTCAGAATTTTTTTTCTAAAACATTTATGACATGTTTTGTTAGATTTACTCCTCTAAGAATTTTAAGGATTTGTTTATATGTTTTTTGAGATGGAGTCTCACTATGTTGCCCAGCCTGGTCTCAAACTCCTGGACTCAAGTGATCCTCCTGTCTCAGCCTCCCAAATGCTGGGCTACAGTCCTGTGCCACCATGCCTAGCTATGGATTTCGATACTGCTATATTGGTGTACATAGAAATGCAACTCAGCTGGGCGTGGTGGTACACACCTGTTATTACAGCAACTCAGGAGGCTGAGGAAGGAGGATCACAAATTTGAGCCAGTCTCAGCAACTTAGCAGGATCTTGTCTCAAAAAATAAAAAGGGCTGGGAATGTTGCTCAGTGGTAAAGTGCCTCTGGGTTCAATCCCAGTACCAAAAAAAAAAAAAAAAAAAAAAAGAAAAGAAAAGAAAAAAGAAAGAAAAAATGCAGCTCAGTTTAAAAAAATTCTATTATTAATTCTAATAATTCATTGATTTTCTGGATTTTCTATGATAATTTTGGTAATTGGTCATTGTTAGTTTAATTTCTTTCTAAATTTGGCACCCTTTTTTCCTTCCTTTCTTCCTTCCTTTCTCTCTGCATCTCTGTGTCTGTCTGTCTGTCTCTCTCTCTCTTTCTCTCTGTGACTCAAACTTCCGGTATGCTGATGAAAATAAGTTGGGAAAACAGGTTTTCATGGATTGATTGTTCTTGACTGAGAGAAGTACTTCTAACAACTCACAGTTAGGTATCCTGTTTATACAGAGTTTTGGGAGCAACCTTTGTCAGAGTAAGGAAGTTGCTTTTTATTCCAAGAATTTCTGTTTTGTTTTAACCATGCATGGATATTATCAATTCTGGCAAGAGCTACATCCATATATTTTAATTTCTCTTCATACTTGAGATTACCTCTAAACTTCCTTTCTTTGTCTGATTGTGGCATGAAGATTATACTGATTTCATACATTGTGTTGAAAAACATTCTTTTTCTATTATCTAGAACAGAATATATAAAAAAGGGTCATCTCTTTGTTGAAGGTTTGATAGAACTTTTCTGTGAAACTATCTAGAACTGATAGTGTTTTTGTAGGAAGAATTTTAACCTTTGAGTTTATTTATTTAAAGATCAAATATCTACTAAGGCATTCTATTTCTCTTGAATCATTTTAGATCATAGTTATTTTTCTAGGAATTTTTCCATTTCATGTACATTTTAGATGTATTGATGTGAACTTACTCCTAGAATTTTGTCATTACTTGTTTCTGTTTTATGTGTATTTATGTCTCCTTTCTCCTCCTCAATAGTGCTTTTTTGTGCTTTTTTCTCTTATTTTCTGCTTGGTCTTGCCAGAAGTGTGTCTATCTTGTTAATCTTTTTTAAAAACCAAAAAAAAAAAAAAAAATTTTTTTTTGGTGTGTATCTGTGTTTCTCTCTTTGTTTCTCCCATATCTTTTTTCATTAATTTTGTTAGTGAATTTATCTTAATTACATCCTAGGAAGAGATCATCCTATGTTTGATTATTGATTTTTGATGTTTGTTGAGATTTTTATTGTGGCTTCCTCTGTGATCTACTTCATAAAGTTTCCATGTGTTTTTAAAAAAATGGAATTTAAAAAAATATACATATATTTTTTTAATTGTAGACGGACACGATACCTTTATTTTATTTATTTATTTTTATGTGGTGCTGAGGATCGAACCCAATGCCTCATACATGTTAGGCAAATGCGCTACCACTGAGCTATAATCCCAGTCCCCAAAAATGGAATTTAATTATGTTTGGCAAGGTTCTGTACGTGCCTATTTGTTAAAGTGTTGTTTTTCAAGCACTTATGACTAATTTTTGTCTACTTTGTATTTTGGTTATTGGGAGAGATATTATATGCTTGTTGATTTGTCATTCTCCTCATAGTTTGGACAATTTTGTTTTTTATATTCTGAGGCTGTGATATGGATACATGTAAGTTTAATATCATTAAATATTTCTGGAAATTTTTCTTTTTATCATTGGATAGTTACCCACCTTGCTTTTTGTCTTAAGTGTGGAAATTTCTTTTTATTATCATTTACCTAGTGTATCTTTTCCAATCTTGTATTGTTTTGTGTTCATAAAATGGTTTTAAGTTCCTTTCTTATTCAAGAGAGAGATTGTCTAGAGACTCCTTCTTTTCCACATTTGATAGCTCCACAAGAAGATAGCTCAGTAAATCTGAGTAGTTCAATGGAAAGACTGACTGATACTAGCTTCTCAATATTGCCAGGCATCCGTTTCTAATTAGTCTGTTTCCGCAATCAAGAAGCTCTCCGCTGGGGATGTGGCTTAGTTGTGGCTTAGAGTGCCCCTTATGCAGTCGAGGGGGAGAAATAAAGAATGTCCACGAGTTTTAGTCTTTGCCAATGCTTTATTAATCACTCAATACACTTTCACTCTATAGGTTCTTAATCAAGGAAAATGACAATCCTTAATGCTAAGCACTGCAATAGACATCATCAATTCACAGCAAACTTAATTTTAAGTACTGCAAATACACTTAATCATGATAGGCTCATGATAGACATTCCCTCTGCATTCTAAGTTCAAATGTCAGATCAAAAGTCTCAAGCCTTAGGCTTTAAGTCCAGCAGATGCACATTCATTCAGACTGCAGTGATCAGGTCTGGAACCAAAGCAAGCTTCTCCAGGGGTGGAACTGACGGCCAGTTGAGAAGAGGGTCTCAGAAGGGTCAAGATGTGGCTGTAGAGTTTGAGAGCGGTGAGGAAAATGCAGAGATCAGGCAAAAGGATGAAAAGTGTTGCGATGTCAGTCCAGGTCCTCATCAGGCTCTCAGCCTGAGGATATCAGTATGGCTGGCTGAATGTCCGTTCATTTGCTCCACTATTTATACCAAATTTGGGGGCTTTTTGACACCCCCCACCCACCTTCAACCCTTGTCAGCTGCCAACAGGTCTCTTAGTGTCATCGTTTACCCTGGGGTTAAAACATCTGGTCTGGTGGTCCCACCCTGATCTTTTCGCCTTTCCCCCTTATCAGGGCGAGGACAGCATGCCAGAGGCTTCACTCTGAGTTATCAGGGTGGGAAGAAGTGACTTGTTTGTGCCTGAGGGCCATACTGGGGGGCTCTGTTAGTGCCTGGTGAGACTGCAGGTTTCAATCTGGACTTTTAAAATGGAGTTGCTTAGGCTCAAGGCCCAAGGCCATCCTTACAGTGACACAATACCTTCTATCAAATTAGTAATGAACACCCTTCCTTGATTTCTATCATTCTCCTTAGCTATGGAAATACATGAGGTTTAGAAAGACGAAGACAAGAAGGAAATTAACTTGCCTTTTGACATTGAGTTGGAGGAATCTGTGGTACCTCTAGATGTAGTAATCATCTGAAAATGGAAGGTGGAGCTTCTAAGAGAAGCTAGGATGTCTGATTAAACCACAGAACCATCAAAATGTAAACAGTCATTTAATCTGAATGACAAATAAAGTTGCCGTAGGGAGATATCTAAAGTTAGAAGAAGCCTTAAGAGAATTGTTGTGAACCAAATCCTTGGCGAACTTGGAAAAAGAGGAGCCTGTGGTGACAACTGAGGCCCAATCAGGAGTTCATAGATGAATCAGAAATGTGACTAGATTAAACAGCAATCATTTACAAGCTATTTAAAGTCTGTCAGTGCTATATTTAAATACTTTGCATGTATTAAGTCATTCAGATATTACAACAACCCTTTGAGGTAAGTAGTATTATTTCCATTGTGAAGACAATGAAACTGAAGCACAGAAAATTTAAACAATAGTTAATGCAGGTGGTAAGGTTTGGAGCCAGCCTCAAGTGAGGCAGTCTAGCTGCAGAACCTGTGTTCTAAACCACCTCATTATATTCTCTCTCAAGAAGCTAATCAAGGAGACAGTTTCAAAAAGAGAATAGACCATGGAGTTAAAAGAAAAAACTTAGATCAAATTAAATTTAGCAGAGTGTATAAGAGCAAAGAACAAGTCATGAAATGGGTAGTGTCCCAAACCAGGTGAGATTCAGAGAGTTCCACCCAGGCAGGCAGCAGTTACAGAAACTAGACATTAATAAACATTTCATAAAATTTCCTGATGCTTTCTATCAAAATGTTGAGTCAGACTCATTTGATATATATATGTCACCTACAAAGAACTGAGGATAGATCCTCTAATATTGCCAGTTAGAAATAAATGATGTAAGGTTATTTTATATTTATTTAAATTTAGGACATTTATTGAAATAATTACTCAATGTGAGGATGGTCTTGGGCCTGAGCCTAAGCAACTCCATTTTAAAAACTCCAGTTTGAAACCTGCAGTCTCACTAGGCACACCCACAGAGCTGTCCAGTTATGGCCTTAGACAAGTGACTTCCTCTCACCCTGATAAACAGAGTGAAGCCCCTGGCAGGCTGCTGGTGCCTGATAAGAGGAAAAGGCGAGAAGATCAGGGTGGAGACCACCAGACCAGATGTTTCTGACCCCAGGGTAAATGATGTCACTGAGAAATCCAGTGGTAGCTGATAAGGATTGAAGGGTGGGGTCAAAAGCCCCCAAATTTAGTATAAATAATAGAGCCAAGGAACAGGGATTCAGCCAGCCGAAACAAGGATGCACTTCAGCAGGAGAGCCTGATGAGGACCTGACATCCCATCACTTGTCATCGTTCCTGAGCCTCTTCGTGATCCTCACCGCTCTTAAACTCTACCACCTCGTCTGGACCTTGGTGAGAGACACAACTTCTCCCTACACCCCTCTCCTCAACCTGTTGTCCACTCCACCCCAGGAAAAGCCTGCCTTGGTTCCGACCTGATCACCATGGTCTGAGTGTGCATCTGCTGGACATAAAGCCTAAGGCTTAAGACTTTTGCATGCAGAGGGAATGTCTGTCATTAGCCTATCATGATTAAGAGTGTTTTGCAGTGCTTAGATTAGTCTAGAATTGTTTGCTGTGAATTAATTAATCCAGAATTGTTTGCTGTGAACTGATTATGTCTATTGCAGTTCCTAGCATTAAGGATTGTCATTTTCTTGATTAAGAACCTATAGAGTGAAACTGTATTAAGTAATTTGAGTGAATAAAGCATTGAAAGAGGCAGAAGCGCTTGGACATTCTTTATTTCTCCCCTTGACTGCATACATCGCAATTTTGCCCCCTGGCAACACTCAAGTATCTTCTAATAACATTAGCGTGGAGAATTGTGGGGTTTTAATTTGTTTGGCTTTGGCTTCCTTCCTTTCTTCCTTCTTTCCTTTTTTTCTCTTTCTCTCCTCTCTCTAGTGTGCGCTCGCTCTCTTTCTCTTTCTCTCTCTCTCTCTCCTTTTAGTAATGGGATCAAATGTAGGATTTTGAGCATGCTTGGAAGATGTTCTATTACTGAACCACACCCCCAGTCCTGAAAATTAAATAATTCAACAGGTCAGCTATTACAAGAAGTATTAATATTTTTGCCATTATCCTAATCCTAACCAAAAGAAGGTTTTTGTTGTGCTTGCTTATAAACAAAATAAGGGAGATGAGGAAAACCATCTTAATGCATTTTGTAATTCATTTCTAAATGTTAAATATCAATTATCATTGTTTTACCTAAATTCTAAAGTATGTTTTAAAGGAAATTTGGAATTACTTTTCTATTCAATAATCAGAGGAGGATTTTTTTTTTTTTTTTTTTTTTGGTACCGGGGATTGAACTCAGGGGCGCTCAACCACTGAGCCACATCCCCAGCCCTATTTTGTATTTTATTTAGAGACAGGGTCTCCCTGAGTTGCTTAGGGCCTCGCTGTTGCTGAGGCTGGCTTTGAACTAGAGATCCTCCTGCCTCAGCCTCCCAAGCCGCTGGGATTACAGGCATGTGCCACTGCACCTGGCTCAGAGGAGGATATTTTTGATAGAACAGGATATGACAGTTTGACAATAAATGGGATGGATTAAAAAATTTTATACATTTAAGTAAGATATATGAAATTATATTGTTCTTTTCAATAGCCAATATCCAATACTTCCATTTAGATACAACTTTGATTACCCAAACCCTGAAATGGCTTAAGTACATCTATACTAACAATAAAAACTGCAATAATAGGCTGGGGTTATATGGCTCAGCAGTAGAGCACTCGCCTTGCATGTGCAAGGCCCTGGGTTCGATCCTCAATACCACATAAAAATAAATAAATAAAACAAAGATATTAATTAAAAAAACTGAAATAAGTGTTAAAAATGATTCTTGGATAAAATAACTTCTAAATATTCATACTAAGCTATCTTTAAAATATATATTATAAAATGTTTTTTTTTTAATAAACCAATTAGGTTTATCACAAGGAACTCCAAGAATAGAACTACAGAAAAAATTAGAACTTAAAATTAGAATTTAAAAACTAGACTCAATACCTCATACTGGGGAATATATGGCTTCTTTTTTTTTCTTTTTATTCTTTATTTGTAGTTGAACACAATACCTTTATTTTGTTTACTTATTTTTATGTGCTGAGAATTGAACCCAGGGCCTTGAACATGCTAGGCGAGTGCACGACCACTGAGCCACCACCCCAGCCCAAATATATGGCTTCTTGTGTTGCCTTTGATTTTTTCTGCCTTTCTCTGGAGACCTTTGCTATAGTGTGCTCATGGCCAAACATCCCACAACCGGCCCTGGCTTTAAATCACTTCTTATACATGTCTGAAAGTGATCTTGACTAGTGTCATAATCTAAATCTCTAAAATTAAAAAAATCTGATTGGCTGCATGGAACAGGTACCAACCTCTGAGCCAATCAACAATCAACAAGGAGTGGGAAGGGAGAGGCATTTCTCAGAAATAGGAGACACCGACTCAACTGGGTAGTTCTGTTGTACATATTATTTGGAAAAGGCAGACTTATTCGGTAAAATACACAGATCACACAGTGCTATTGGATGTTTCAGAAATGACACTTATATGTAGAAAATATTAAATGCATGGAATATTAACAGCTGCCTGTCACCTAAGATTGTTGTATTTCTACATCTGTAGTTTAATTGCTAATAAAGCCAATGAGTTCCTCAAAAGACCCCTATTTAATTTCACAGAGAGATCCAGCAACTTTACTCAGGCCTCCCGAGTACACTTGATTTTTTCCACTATTTATCTAACAAATTTAGAATACTAATTTTTACTCAACAAATTCTTAGGAACTTGTTGGTTTTTGAGTTAGCTTATCACTATAGTTTCATGATACATTAAATGCAAGTTTGATGAATGTTTTAAGGTTTCTTTTCCTAAGCCACTACACTTGTTGACATATAAAACATACTCCAACAAATGGTGTTAATCAAACTGGAAATCCATATGCAGCAAAATAAAATTAAACCTTTATCTCCCATACTGCACAAAACTCAACTCAAAGTGAATCAAGGACTTAGGAATTAGACCAGAGACTCTGTGCCTAATAGAAGAAAAAGCAGGCCCAAATTTTCATCATGTCTGCTTAGGACCTGACTTCCTTAGTAAGACTCCTAAAGCACAAGAAATAAAATCAAGAATCAATAAATGGGATGGATTCAAACTAAAAAGCTTCTTTGCAGCGAAGGAAACAATCAATAAAGTGAAGAGAGAGCCAACAGAACATCTTTACCACATGCCCCTCAGACAGAGCACTAATCTCCAGGATATATAAAAAACTCAAAAAACTTAACACCAAAAAAACAAATAACCCAATCAATAAATGGGCTAAGGAAGTGATCAACAAATATATGAAAAATGTTCACCATCTCTAGCAATTAGAGAAATGCAAATCAAAACTACTCTAAGATTTCATCTCACTCCAGTCAGAATAGCAATTATAAAGAATTCAAGAAACAATAAGTGCTGGAGAGGATGTGGGGGGAAAGGTACACTGATTCATTGCTTGTGGTATTGCAAAATGGTGCAACCACTTTGGAAGGCAGTATGGAGATTTCTTAGAAAAGTTAGAATGAAATCACCATTTGATCCAGCTATCCCACTTCTTGGTCTATACCCAAAGGACTTAAAATCAGCATACTACAGTGATGCAGCCACCTCAATGTTCATAGCAGATCAATTCACAATACCTAAACTGTGGAACCAACCTAGATGTCCTTCAATAGATGAATAGACAAAGAAACTATCATATATATACACAGTGGAATATTACTCAGCCTTAAAGAAGAATGAAATTATGGCATTTACATGGTAAATGAATAGAGTTGGAGAATATCAAGCTAAGCAAAATAAGCCAATCTCAAAATACCAAAGGTCAAATGTTTTCTCTGATAAGTGATGATGATCCATAATGGTGGAGGAAGGGGGATGAGGAAAGAATGAAGGAACTTTGGATGGAGGTGGGTGTGTAGGGGAAAGATGGTGGAGTGAGACAGACATTATTACCCTATGTATGAGTATGATTGCATAAATGGTGTGACTCTACATCATTACAACCAAAGAAATGAAAAGTTGTGCTCTATTTGTTTAAAAATAAAATTTTTTAAAATGCTCCAATTTTACGAAGAAAATTTTCTTTGGAAAAATTAAGTACTTGCAATGATACATGCACTGAAGGTGATTTCGAAGTCTTTTTAAAATAATCATTTTAATTTTAATCATGTAAATATAATACACAATACTAGAATCCAAAGTTAAGTATCTTCTAGACATGCACCAATAGTTGACTAAATCCTAAGTACAAAATATCATAGCTAAAACTTTATGTAGGATGTTGAATATCAGTAACAGGCAAGAAAACACGTTTGCTGACAAATAGAACACTTATAATGCATATTCTAGAAAAAATAAATACCAGTAGTAATTTCAACAAATATTGATGACTAAAAGGAAAACTCCAATACACTATATAGTTTGTATAAATCTTTTTTTTTTTTTTTGGTACCCGGGATTTAACTCAGGGACCCTCAACCACTGAGCCACATCTCCAGCCCTATTTTGTATTTTATTTAGAGACTGAGTGTCACTGAGTTGCTTAGTGCCTTGCTGTTGCTGAGGTTGGCTTTGAACTTGTGATCCTCCTGCCTCAACCTCCCAAGCTGCTGGGATTACAAGTGTGCACCACGGCACCCAGCTCTATGAAGTCCTAAAAGTAAATGTTGGTGAAATAGGTACTTTTTTTTTTTTTTTTTTTTTTTTTTAAAGACAGGGCCTGGCAAAGTCTACTTGGTTGGTCTAGAACTCCATTTACTTATTTAAGAAAAAAGATTGAAAGTGCCATGCTTTCCACTTGCCATGAGACAGGTCCTACAGTTAGTAGGCTAAGGTGGAACTAGCAGTTCCAATGGCAGAATAAGGATAGGAAGATGTAGGAGACCCAGTCGGCTTCGTTCTCCATGTCCATGATATGAGCCTTAAGGGATTCTCCTGCCCCAGCCTCCTGAGTTGATGGGACTACAAGTGCAACTGAGCCTAGCTAGATACATTTGCTTTTTTTTTTTTTTTTTTTTTTGTAAATAGACACAATATCTTTGTTTTATTTATTTATTTTTTTATGTGGTGCTGAGGATCAAACCCAGTGCCTCACATATGCCAGGCAAGAACTCAACCACTGAGCTATAGCCCAGCCCCTAGCTAGATAACTTTTTTTAAAAAAAGTTGGCACAAAACAAGTAGCAAAGTATGAGAAGTTGAAGGAATTTCTAACAGGTAGCTACATGCAGTGCAGTTTGTTGTATCTTGGTCCCCTGGCATACATTTCCCCTTCCTAGCAGAACCTCATTTCCTTTTGGATAATTACATCTTTCATCTTTGATACTATAACCAAGGGACTTCCCTGCTCTAACCAGAATGGACACCACTGCCCCAGCTACTTAAGATGAATTAAGTCTACTTCTAAATCACCTATATTTGCTTACATATTTCTGTTGAGCAGCTCCTACATCTTTTTTTTTGCAGGGGGGGGCGTACCAGGGTCAGTTGCTGCTCACTGAGACATAAGGCCATGTTTGCCCAGAGATCACATTCCTTTCTGGCTGCTCCCAGGCCATATAGCAAGCGCATTCTGAGGAGATACGAAACTCCTCTGATGGGTGGCTTTGGTTTGAGAATTCCCCAAAGGACTTTCCAAACTTTCCTTGGATATCACAGAATCTAGGAGGGCCCACCCTGATTTTCTTACCTCTCTCCTGCACTCAGGGTCAAACTTGCATCATGATCTGATGACTCTCCCAGGCTCCCAGATCCTTCCCCATTTTCCTCCCATGGTTTTCTCCTGAAATAATCTTTGTGCATCTCTGAGGACCCAGTCTAACAAAAATACTACCACTCCTCTCCACTCAAATCTGGATCTTGATCAGAGGCATGAAGAGACCGAAAGCACTCAGGGTTGATGACATCCCCATCATCACAGAGGGGACAGAGGACCTCTGCTATGAGACAGCTCCTCTGGGTTCTGCTTCCTGGATTTTGGTAAATTTTTGTAGTTGGCCTATTTCAAAGCTGGGTCCTAAACCTTGTTGTTGATTCCATGAACTCCTGATAAACTTCCAGTCAATTCATTTTTACTGAGATTAACCTAAATCTGTTTGAGAAGCTTGAAATGAAGAACCCTAGTACCAGTTCATGCAAACTAACAAATATCTCAAGTTTAAAAAAAAAAAAAAAAAGTGTGTGGGGGGAGGTCACAAGGAAAATAAAAGTAATGTATTTGAAAAGATATCTATGTTGTGATGTCCTTTCATGTAATGAATTATTAGATTCTAATGAGCCAAGGGGGGAAATTGAATAAAAAAAAAAAAAAAACCTGGTATACCACTGCATATAAAAGGAGTAAAATCAGTCACAAAACATCTAAGAGGTGATAAAAAGATTTTAGCTTTCTTCTTCAAAAGCAAGAAAATTACCAACTCTGGAGGATGAAAGCCCTTTGTCTCTATTGGTATCCAGAGGATTCACTTCATCATTGCTGTTTGCTCCCTCAGAAACTGAGTCATCGCAATCTTCAAACAAAAGATCCTCCTCAGTACAGCCTTCCTGGGCATTGCTAATTCCACATCAGCATGTTTTAAATGATGCATGTCTGGTTCATGCCAGCCCTGGCATCTCAGAGCAGACAAAAATGCCTGCCCAGTTCACCCCACTTCCACAGGTCCTGGCCAGCTTTTGTAATGGTCTTTTCTTCACTTGCAAGTGTGGGTCCAATTTGAAGTTCCCCTGCCTCGTTGCTTTCCACCTGCCGTGAGACAGGTCCTACAGTTAGTAGGCTAAGGTGGACCTAGCAGTTCCAAGGGCAGAATAAAGATAGGAAAATGTACAAGACCCACACGGCTTCATTCTCCCTGTCCATGATATGAGCTGTTTAAATTCAGGATAACGTTGAGATACAACAGCTGAGAGAAAGACACATCTTAGCTGTCAGCAAATATGATAGTAAAAAAGAAGTAGGAGTCAGACATGGAGGCACACGCCTGTCATCCCAGCAGCTCAAGAGGCTGAGGCAGGAGGATCTCTAACTCAAAGCCAGCCTAAGTAACAGTGAGGTGCTGGGCAACTCAGTGAGACCCTGTCTCTAAATAAAATACAAAATAGGGCTGAGGATGTGGCTCAGTGGTTGAGTGCCCCTGAGTTCAATCCCTGGTACCCTCCTCCCACTAAAAAAAAAAAAAAAAATAGATGTAGAAGCTGCCCAACAAAAATATGTAAGTAATTGTAGATGATTTAGAAGTATACTTAATTCATCTGAAGATTTTTCTTTGTTTAGATTTGCATTAAGTTCAATAATAGACCCCATCAACTACTATTGAATCCTGAGCTTGGCAGGTCACCAGCCCCAGCTTGGGTGAATACAGTTGACTTCCTGAGGCCTAACGAGAGGCAACTTGTCCCAAATCATGCTGTTAGTCAGAGACTGGCTGTGTCTCCTGATTCTGCATCTTTAGGCATCTGTTACATCAGACAGCTTCCTGGGGTCTGGGGCAGAAGCACAAATCAAGCCAAGTCTTTTATGAAAGAAGACAAAGCCTCAAAGGGAATGAAGACCCAAAGGAAAAAAAAAATTTTTTTAGTTGTAGATGGACACAATACATTTGTTTTGTTTATTTATTTTTATGTGGTGCTGAGGATCTAACCCAGTGCCTCAAACGTGCAAGGCAAGAGCTCTACTGCTGAGCCATAACCCGAGCCCCTCAAAGAAAATCTTCATTTTTTTTTCTTTAATGAAAAGAATATTTTGAATATTTTGACCATATTTTCAAATTAGAACACTGGCTATGACAATTTTTTTTTTCTGATTCAAGAATAAATTTAGCCGGGTGCCATCATGTAATCCCAGCAATTTAGGAAATTGAGGCAGGAGTTTTGCCAAATTTGAGACTAGCATGGGCAACTTAGTGAGACCCTATCTCAAAATAAAACATAAAAGAGGCTGGGAATGTAGCTCAGTCATACAGTGGGTCCTATACCCAGTATCAAAAAGAAAGAAAGAAAAGAATTAATCTAAATATTTATTTAAGTGAAAGAATTTGCAAAGATGTAAGCATTAAATCATATTCTTTAACCTAACAATTCACCATGAAAAAAGATTGAAAATGACCTTAAAAGAAAATCCAGGACCCCCTATCTTATTAGGACAGACAAAAAGCAATTATTTCCTTTGGACATTTTGGTATATTAGTCCCCACTGAATAGAAATAATTGTTATAGTTTTTTTAAAAAACCAAAGTAAGAATCACTGTTGATATGATTTCCAATGTATTGCTCACTGAGGAGCAATAGGTTAAATTGTACTCATCACTTGTACTAATAACATCTGTTTCCCTTCAGAATACTGGGAAAGCTTCCTACCTAGTCTCTGCTTCTTCCCTCATTCTCTTGCAGTCTCTTAATATATAATTTTCCCAAAGAAATCCTGTTGAATGTCTAAATTGGATCATATCATTTCTCTGCTGCAAACCCTTCAAAAGACTGTTCTCAACAGTTAGATGGTCCAGTATGATTTGCAACCTCTCCTTTCACCCCCACTCCCACCCCACCCGCTGCACTCCCTTACCTCCAGCCACACTGATCTCCCCGGTTCCTTTAACATGCTACTCCCTTTCTTGAATCAGGGACTGGATGTTGTCTTTAACTAGAACACTCTGGAACATTCTGTATTGCAAGAAGTGACAGCTGAGGTGTTTCATCTGAATTTTGTAACTAATGACACTCAGAGATGACACACCATAAGATATGTTTCTGCCTGCCACTTGCCATGTGCCACTCAGGCTCTGTGATCAGAATCAGTCACTCCATTTCAGATTCACGGTTGCAGATCCTTCTTATTGTGTCCAGTTATTGCTTCTTTCCTGGGCTACTGACCTTTTCCTCGATTTCTGTCTTTGCTTCCCAAGACCCCTTTGCTGGGTCACTGACCTCAGGCCCCTGTGGTCTTCACCTGTATCCTGGGTCGTTCTGTCCACTCTTAATGTCTGACTTTGCCTCCTCAAGGTCCTTCACTGAGGTCAGAGCCCTGAACTCACTAGCACTACAGACATTAGATTTGTTGCTCTAGTTTTAAGCAACCAAGAGGAAAATGAACGGTTGACTGATTTATCAGTGGAATAAGCAAACTCCGATTCAGGTGATGGCAGGTGCCTACGTAATTCAGTCTCTGAGTTTCTCCTCCCTACTTAGCCAGACAATTAACATGGCAAGTAAAACGCACCAGGTAATGCCTTTCACTT
This sequence comes from Callospermophilus lateralis, assembly GCF_048772815.1. Classification (NCBI taxonomy): domain Eukaryota; kingdom Metazoa; phylum Chordata; class Mammalia; order Rodentia; family Sciuridae; genus Callospermophilus; species Callospermophilus lateralis. The sequence continues at coordinate 80,942,809 of NC_135317.1, forward strand.
TTCTCTGTATTGTGGTAGTTTCTCAAGATGGAATATGATTAATTGCTTTCCTTGAGAGCAAATGTCAATCTTACAGTTAAACCACCTTGTGCTGAAATAGGGCACAGTAGACTTCTTCCTGTGACTAATTGAGAGTCAGGAAATAGAAATTAGGATATAATATTTAACCTTTAGTGAGTGAGATGCTATGAGTTAAGGCTTGCTTTACATTATTTCAAATCCTTAAAATGACTCAAATTGATTCATGGCCTAGCTATCTTATCTCTAAAGGACTGAAATCTTGATTGCTAAATCAATAAGAGTATAAAAGAGAAAATCCTTTAAGAAGCCAGTATCTTTTTAGATAAATTATTACAGTGTCTCTCTGAAAGTAATATTGCAAAGGGCTAATGATACATAATCAGATTTACAGAGCAACACACAATTAACATCATCTCATTTGAGTCTGCTAATATTCTTAGTGATTATGCAGAGGAAAACATTGTTGTTCTTATTTTTAAAAATAGGGAAAGTAGAACAAAGCCTTTTAGAAACCTGATTCAAAGATCACTTGCAAAACAGTGAGCTTTTTTTTTTTTTTTTTTTTTTTTTTTTTCCTGTTATTGAGGTACTGAGGATTAAACCCAGGACCTCACACGTGCTAGGCAAGTACTCTACCACTGAGCTATACCCCCAGCCCAAGCCATAGTTTTGTGCCAAGTTTACTGAGAAGACAACCTTAGGGCAATAAGTCCTTAGAAGAGGGCTCCAGGAAGTGGGAAAGAGCTGAAAAAGAAAAGAGCAAGAATTGAAACATCAGCAATATAAATGCCACTAACACATATTTACTTAGAATCTATTACAGGCTAAGTTTTGGGATGCACTGACACCAATAATTGTAATAATTGCACTGTCTTAGGGTGCTTTGATAAGATGTAAGGCATATATGAGAAAGTAAATGTCAATATAAAGTAAAAGCCTAAATGCACCGTGACCACATTTTCCAAATGAATATTGGGTTGGGTATTCTAAGGATACTTAAGCAGACAGAATATTTTATTTCATTGTCAATCAGCAATATGGAACTAAGAGGAAAAAGTGGTTCTTAAGAATCTGGGCTGGTGCCAAGTTCAGTAGCACATGCCTATAATCCTCTTGGCTTGGGAGGCTGAGGCAGGAGGATCACAAGTTCAAAGCCAGCCTCAGCAACTTAGCAAGGTCCTAACTAACTTAGCAAGACCCTGTCTCAATATGCAAAATAAAAAGGGGTGGGGATGTAGCTCAGTGGTTAAGCACCCCTCAGTTCAATCCCTGGTACCAAAAAATAAAATTAAATTTAAAAAATCTGAATTGGCTAGTTAGGCTTTATGAAGGAGGTAGGGCTAGAAGAGAAAGCCTCTAAGGAGTACTGGAGCATAGACAAGCCAAAGGAGGCAAGCAAGACACTCCAAAAGGAGGGACCCCCATGGAGGTGGAAGTCAGAGGCAATGTGTGATAGAGAAAAATAATTAAGAAATAAACTTGAAGAGTATGTAGGGGCCAGGAGGTAGAAGGCCTTGAATGCTGACTAAGGATATGGGACTTGGCAGGTACAACCTGAGTATTGAATTGGGCTGATATTGCCTGAATGCAATTAGAAAACAATTCTATTTGCCATCTCTTTCTTTAAACTCAAAGTAGAATTTTTCTTTTCCAATCCTTAAATTACTTTTTGAGCAGGGTCCATTGCTTTCAGAAAAATTTTTAGGGTTTTCAACTCAATCTAAATTAACATTCCAATCCATCTAGAGCTTCTTTCTTGTCCTCAGCTTAAATCAAATCTGTGATTTGGGAACCAAGAATGGGTGAGAGGTCTGGTCTGTTCTTGCTCCACCTCCTTCCCACCACTCTTCTTAGATTCTGTGGGGTTGGGGACAGTGGTGGAGAAGGAAAGAGTCAAAGACTTCTTTTATATCTGTGGATGATTGTAGTTTCCTTTAGGCTACCTAATTCTTGGCAGGCACCGAAATAGTCTCCTTCACAACACAGCACTGTCTCCTGGGATTTATCAGCTCCATCCACTGCTGTGTCCCCCACAGCCTTTCTGTTGGGCTCTTCTAACCCAGGGAGACAGTTCTTTTGGATGCCGCATTTCAAGGCCATCCTTCCAGTGGTTCACCAAATGGTGTCCACAGAGTCCACAGGAAATACTGTACTTCCTTGCTGTGGAAAGGGATCAAGGGTGACTGCTTTTACTGCTACCTTTTCTCCTTGCCTTTTCCCCATTGACAAGTCTAACTGGGCTCCCCACCTCATGACTTTTCCAAGGGAAAGTTAGACACTCATCTCTACTTCGTCTTGCCTGACCCAATTTCCTAGAGACTTGCTATTCTATTCCACGTGGCTGTGAGATCTCCTGCTTCCACCTGGAAAATAAGACAATAGTATCCCTGCTTGTAGATAGGGCCAATCTCTAAGGTGGATCACTTGGACCCCTTTCAAGTGACACCCTTTCTTTAGATTTGGTAGTGTGATGGGGCTGGGATGTGGTACTCCTAGCCTGTGTAAGGTCCTGGGTTCAATCCCTAGTAATGCGAAAGAAAAACAACGGCAACCACGATAGATTTGGTGGTGGGAAAGGAAGTATAAGATTTTCTACTCACACAAATTCTCTTACTACCAAAAATCTGACTAATGGGTTTCTTCTTATATTTTAGAAATATTGAATATTTCTTCTTCTTTTATGAAAGTTGGGAATGGATAAATATTGAAGGATCCAGCCGGTCGCCTCTTAGCCAGTCTGCATGGATGTGTCTAGTGCCTGTTTTTTTGAACAGAGAGGCTTTTGTCACCTGTTGTCCCACAGCTTTGAGGGCTTCCGCTGAAATTCTGAGAAAATGACATCTGGTTCCACCTCCTGTGACATAGGCAATGGGGTTCTGAGGAACAGGAAGACATGAAGGAAGGGAACGCATGTTTTTCTGCTTTGCAGTTTGCTTTGGGCCCTGGTGGTCTTCCCGCGTGCCTCTGCCAACCATCCTAAGTGATGACTTGGCCTGCAGCCTTTTGCTGTGGCTTCCTGAACTAAACGCTAGGTAGTGCCCACAGGCCTGGATGTTGTGGTTTTGTCTCTTTGTGTCGTGAACAGCATGTTTCCAGCCACACTGAGTCAGTCCTTCTCTCGTGCTTTTCATTAAGGATCATTGTTATGCTTTATTTTCTCATAGTTGCTATTTAATATTCCTTCAAAACAGGCTTAATAAATATTTATGCACCCAAATTTGAGTATCATTTTCTCTTCTAAATTGTGTTCCCTCAGAAACCCATTTCAAGCCAATAATATCTTTAAGCTATCTCTAAAATGAATGTTGCGTACATTCCTCTTTGATCTGTTTTTTGCATGCAGACGGGGGTACACATTTGAACTATTATGTGGAAAAACTTGGGTTGTCTTTAAAAATTCTTTGTTTGATTTTTTTTTTTAAACATTGCAACAGTAGCCCAGGATTCTAACAAATGAAACAACACGGTACAAACTTACATAAAAGACAAAGCTAGTTCTGTTTTTTCTCCCACAGAGGCTCAGAACCAGCCTTTCACTGCTGTGCCCTGAGGTAAACAAGGTTCATATTTTGTTAACACATATTCAAATAATTATTCAGATACTTTGGAGATTTGTTTATTGGTCATGGCAGACATATAGGACCCACAAGATTCTAGGTTTTTGAAAATTCAATACTGTGTCTTGGTTTTCTTGTTATGGCCCTCAGTTCATGCACCCCAACTCAGATCCATCATTTGACAGGTTATTACAAATATCTCTGCAAATAGTAGATACAGATCTGTACTATTCTTCTCATTTCTTTATATGTAATTCCTCTGTGTTTCTGTTTCTCTCACATACATATACACACAAACCCACACACAGGGAAGAGTTCATTCTTCATTCTTCAACCCTTTTCTGCTCCCTGTGTGGAGAATCTCTTTTTCTCTCTTTGCTTGGTCACAATTTCTTTTCCTGTGTGTTTTTGACATGGAGGTATTCCTTCCACCGGATTTTTCAGGCTTCTAATTTGAATCTTATGGGTGGCCTTCATTTGTTATTCAATTGTTAATCTGAAAATCATGGCTTTATTAATCACTGGAGTCTCTCTTGTGTTGGGCTCAGATCTCCTTAGTGCTCTTATTAATTTTTTCCCCCACTTTACAAGTTGTCATTTGTCTTTTCCAGCAGCTCTATTTCATAAGGGACTGAGTCTGTTCAGTTTGCTCTTTCTTGTTCTGATATTGGTGCCTTGGGTGTAGCTTCAGTGTCAGTGGTCTTGATGGTATTGAAGGACAGTGGTGTTGAGTGTTGTAGAATATAGCAGACATGTCCAAAGAAAGGAAGGATGTCCCTCTACTCCTCCATCTCCTTGGCCTTAGTTTTGTTCTTCCCCAGCTGCTGGGGGGTCCCAGAGAATACGCATGGTTATATAGGGCACACATCAATGTGCTGAACAGTTATTACAGTACCATTAGGGGTTGAACTACCAGCAGTTACCATTTGGGTCTGCACACCAGGACTATCCTGCCCTGATCCCCGCTCCCATCCTTCTCACAGTGAGGAAACCGTTACACCAGGCCTATGATTCTCATCCTTCCGGTCCCTCCTGCCTACTGAGTGGCCCCAGCAGATGGATTTGAGATGGATTTGAAATACAATTTAAGTTAGAAGTGGTTGTAATCTGAGAGACATTAAATTGCTATCTTCCCCTTGCATAAATTTGAAATTAATTATTTTCCATACTCATCTATATCATCTTTCATTCTAAATGAATAGTGTGTAGTCTTTATGCACCTTCTAAGTATAAAAACAAACTTGCAGTTGTAATTTCAAGGAACATTTTTTTTTCCGCAGAATTAAAACCAAACAAATGATTTTTTTTTTGTTCAGATTCTCCAATGTATTTGTATGTAGACATCAAACATGAGAAATGTCAAACCAGCCATGAAAACCCAACAAATGGCAGAATCTATGATTTTAGAATGAAATGGTTATTTGATCTCTATGCAAACCTCAGCATATTTCTTCTTCTTCTTCTTCTTTTCTATCCTCTAGAAAGCTATAATTTGAATTTAAGAGCAGTAGTTTAGGAGCAAAATGCTAATCAAATTCAGAAAGCCATGTATTAAATTCTCTCATGAGTGAGGCATGAACTCAGTCTCCATCTCTGAAGACTTGAAGTACTTTTTCCAACCCCAGCCCTTCATGGGTCCCACATTTCTTCATTTCTTCTTAGAGATCTCAAGGGTTTGTTTTGTTTTTTTAACCATTGCTCCTCTTCCTAGCAATAGTCTGTCCAGTTTTCTCCCAGGAATCCTTTTTCATTTTCACCAAGGTTCACATCAAAGAGGGACTGCTTCTGCTCTCTTTGAAGCAGGCTTATAAGCTTTTTCATTTAAAGAGTTTAACAATCGGGCTGGGGCTGTAGCTCAGTGATAGAGCACTTGCCTCACATGTGTAAGGTACTGGGTTCAATCCTCAGCACCACATAAATATAAATTAAGCAAAATAAAGGTATTATGTCTATCAACAACTAAAAAACAAATTTATAAAAGGAGTGTAATAGTAAACAAACATTGGAAAAATTCCAAAAGTTTAAGCAATCACCAAAAGTTATCTTAAAACCATGTCCTCGGGCTGCAAAGAGACACATCTGATCCTGGCAAAGCTCCCTGAACCCTCTTCTTGCGCTCCCCTTGTGGAGAATAAGCTTGGCAAACACTCCTTTGTTCTGTGTCTCCAACTCAGGAAGATCTTTTCCCCACCCACCACCCTCAGCGCCTCTCCTTTTCTCTCAGTCCCAGACATACTGATAATCTTATTTGAGTAGGCCTTGGACTGTGTTCATCCAAGAGCCTACTGGCATTTGATGTGTCTCATTTATATGCCGAGACAGGTCACTTTTGATTACTCTTTAATAAGCATCACAGACTGAAAGAATCAAATATCTGTCCTTAGTGCTCCATATTGGTTAGATCCATGCATAATTCATGGATTCCAATCTAAGTGACATAATATAAGTTCAAGAGGAGGTTTAAAGACTTTCAGATTAAGGGTCTAGAAAGTAAGATTCAATGAAGAAAGGTACAAACATGGTACATTTAAATTGGGGGTATAATTGTGTGTGTGTGTGTGTGTGTGTGTGTGTGTGCGTGCCTGTTCTCTGCAGTCTAGGGCATTTGGCAGCAATCCTGGCCTCTGGAGTCCAGTAGCATTTTCCCTCCAGTAGTAACAACTAAAAATGACGGTAGAGTCATAGACGTTGCAGACATCCCTTGAAGATAAAATTGCCTCTAGTTGATAACTACTGGGTTAAAAGAGTTATTTGTCATAAAAAGAACTTCTAATTAACGTATTCAAATAAATTAAGGCCTCTTACATTGATGACATTTGTCACCATCTTTCAATTTCCACTGAAAACAAGAATTTCAGCTCAAAGGATTGAAGAAAACACAACTGATATATTTCTTGTGAGATTTGTTATGCACTGAAACTCATCACTAAGAAAGGAATGGGATTCTACTCTGGGTCAGCGTTAAAATGAGATAAATCCCTCGTTTCAAAGATAATTCTGGTGCCATCCTTCCCTGGAGACCACATGCTAGAAGACCTCTGAGCGCCCTTTGTCCTCTGTGCTGTTTCTGGCAGACAGCAGGAGCGGTCTAGACTTCTCCTGCTTTCCTGGGCACCACAGCCATTCCATTCATCAAACGGGACTTTTTCAAACAGAAAAGAAGTTTTAATATTTCTTATTGTATTGGCATTATTTGAAAAAAAATAGAAATTCATAAAATTGTCCCTCAGTGTTTTCTTTTGAAGATATTCCTTAAGGGACTGGGAAGGAGTTTGATTAGTTCTTTATTACATTTGGTATTATCTTACTCGGAATTATTGATTCCCTCTAAGAGGTAAGAAAAAGTACTGCTGTGCTTTTTAAAAACCACAGGATGAGAATCTGGGGTGGGGGGTATGTGAATGGAGAGTTGGAGCTCTTAGAAAAGAAGCCATGAGAAAAATTTATTTATATTCTGACCTCATTCCAGAAGAAATTATGGCTGAATTCTTTATAACAACCAAACATTTAAGGTCTTTAATCAGGAATCTGAATTCATGAAAAAAATATATATATATACATGGACACAATATCTTTTTTTAATTTGTTTTAATTATTTACACTTGACAGTACAATGATCTTGACATATCATACATTTGATGGGATGGGATTAAATTAGATGGGATCTAATTTCTCATTTTTCTGAGTGTACAGGTTGCAGAATTACATTGGTCATGCAGTCACATATATACCCACAGCAATAATAATGTCTATTTTATTCTGCTGTCCTTCCATTCCCCTTTCCCCTCCCCTCCTCTCCCATCACTTCTCTCTACCCAATCTAATGTGACCCACTTCTTCTTTTTTTTTTTCCCTCACATCATCATACATGTATTCTGTATAACGAAGGGGGTCTCCTTCTCTCTTCCATACAATTCCCATTCTCCCTCCATTTCCCTCCCACCTGTCTTCCTTATCTAAAGGTAATTTTCTTCTCCTGCTCTTCCTCCCTACTCCATTTTGAGTCATCTCCCTTATATCAGAGAAGACATTTGGCATTTATTTTTTGGGGATTGGCTAACTTCACTTAGCATAATCTGCTCTAATGCCATCCATTTCCCTGCAAATGCCATGATCTTGTTACTTTTTAGTGCTGAGTAATATTTCATTGTGTATAAATGCCACATTTTTTTTATCCATTCATCCATTGAAGGGCATCTAGGTTGGCTCCACAGTCTAGCTATTGTGAATTGTGCTGCTATAAACATTGATGTGGCTGTTGGACACAATATCTTTATTTGTTTATGTTGTGCTGAGGATCAAACCCAGTGCCTCACGCATGGTAAGCAAGCGCTCTACCACTGAACCACAACCCCAGCCCTCAGCCCCAGCCTTATATGTACTTTTTAAAATTTTCTTTCTTTCTTTCTTTCTTTCTTTTTAGATACTGGGGTTTGAACCCACTATACTCTCCCACTGAGCCCTTTTCATTTTATTTTGAGACAAGGTCTAAATTTCCAAGGCTGTTTTTGAACTTGTGATCATCCTGCTTCAGCCTCTCGAGTTGCTGGAATTATAGGCATGCATCACCAAGCCCAACATGTGAACTATATTTTAAAGCCTGTAATCAGACTAGTGTTTCAAATTCTACAAGGTAGAACAATGATGTTTTATATTTCCCTATATAATAATACCATATTAATTTAAATGCATGAATAAGTCAGATATTTTAGAAAAATTATTTTAATCCTTTATTGTAAAATTCAACATCTTGAAGACATAGGAAAAGTCACAAATATGTTTTTTAGGATCTTGCTATTTCAGGTTTACAGAAAACCCACTAAAAACTAGTGCAAGGCAGAAAAAAAGTGGGGAGGAGAATATATGGATATACTGGAAATACTAGATCATGTACCTATGAATTCCCAGTGTAGAGAAAACTCCAAATATAGACTGGGTCATGGGAAAAAAATCAAACCAAGATTTTATTGATTAGCAGGCTTTATGTAGCAAGATGACTATCAAAATAAGAGAGAGAGAGAGTCTCCTTTTCCAGAAGCTGAAATAAAGTCACCTGCCCATCCTGGACTATTATAGTCTAGGGAATGTGATGCTCTGATTGGTGAGGCTAGATCACAAGTCACCATGGAGTAGAGAATGAGGGCACACCTGCAGAACCCTAGGGACTGAGGCTGACATAGAATGATTCCTAGATAAAATCCAGAATATTCCCGGAGGCAGAATCAATGGATGTTAGGCAGCCAAGATCAAATGTCCATCACATGTGTATTACTTGTATTGGGGCATTTTCATGAAACTTTTGGTTGCAGACACATTTTCATTATGATATCTGGTTAAATAATTTCTTTTTTGGAGTTATTATGGCAAAGAGTCTCATTAGTCCCTGCTATGCATTGTAAAAGAATAACAGGATAAAAGAATTTTCCAGGATAGCAGAATTTTTATCTGGGAACAGGGTTACCCAGAATAAACACTAGAGTTCCCAGCTCCCTTGTTGGGAGGCTGCAGCCATATGGCAAATGAATGAGACATGAGCAGAAGGGGTGCATACATTTTTCAGGTTGTCTTAAAAGTACTTTATGCCATGGGCTGAGCTAGTGACTCAGTGGTAGTGTGCTTGCCTTGCATGCATGGGGCAATGGGTTCAATTCTCAGCAACACATAAATAAATAAAATAAAGGTAGTGTGTCCTATAACTAAAAAAAAAATTTTAATACTTTATGTCATTCCTTTGTATACTTGTAATTTTTTTTATTAGTTTCCCACTACTGGATTAACCATCCTGCCTCTTTCATATAAGGGATGCTGGAGCAGAAATATAAAGAGGCTATACACCAACACTGTGGAGCTTTTATGCTGTTACATAGCTTGTATACTTTTTTGTTTTGTTTTAAGTCTTTGTTATTGATGCCTCTCTTTTATAGAAGCCAAGTCTTTATTGTATTTAATACAGTAATATTGACACCATAATCTATTCTTACTCAACAAAAATAGAAACATGATTCCTTCTAACTCCATGCAATCTAGAAAAGAAGTCCTCTTCAGTTTAAATACTTAATGATTTTTAGGCAAAGAGAGGCGTCAGAGCAAAAATATATCACAACTTTCCTTCAGGATAACTATACAGCAAGAAATGTCTAACCAGGGAAAAGTAGACTAAAGATAGTAGCTTTAAAATTATATAAAATATTTTAGCATATGTTCTCTCTTAACTGCTAAAATTAGTTTTTAATCTAATAGAGCATCACAGAATCTAAAGAAAAAGCCCCGGTGCTTTTCCAAAATACTCAGGCTTTCTGGCTTGAAAATGCAGATATTGTCCAATAAGAGGCTCATGTTTTCATTCTTCCCTTCCCACGCCCTAGACTCCAGCAAAGAATCACTGACTTAGAGGAAATGAGAAAGCTTGCCTCCCAAAGTTAAAATAATGTCATGGAAGATGCAATTGACTCACTCCGTAGGTAACAACAATAAAACTTTCTAATGATTATTCCTAGCCAAATATGGAATACGGTAGAAATGTCCTACTAATGAAAGTGCTTAAATAGAAAGTTGTTTGAGTCAGCTTTTTCACTGCTGTGACTAAAAGACCTGACCAGAACAATTTTAGGGGAGAAAAAATTTATTTAGGGGCTCATAGGTTCAGCAGTCTCAATCCATATATAGTCAGCTCCATTCCTCAAGGCTCAAGGTGAGGTTGAACATCATGGTGGAAGAGAGTGGCAGAGGGAAGCAGCTCACATAATGATCAGGAAGCAGAGAGAGACTCCACTGGCCAAATACAAAATATATACTCCAAAGCCATGCACCTAATGCCCACCTCCTCCAGCCATACCCTACTAGCCTTCAGTTACCACTCAGTTAATTCCCATCAGGGGATTAATTCACCAATTGGGTTAAGGCTCTCACAACCCAATCATTTGTCCTCTGAATCTTCTTGCATTGTCTCACTCGTGAGCTTTGGGAGAACACCTCACATCCAAACCATAACTAGAGCAGATGATTATTGATTGTGCCTTTTCTGCACTACAGTTTGAATTTCAAGATTCACATTAATTCGAAGAGTGATCCTGGGACATGGGGTGCTGGGAAGAGAGGAGACTATCTTGTTTCTTTGGAGTCAAAACTGTACAAGATCTTTTTATTGGTTGATTTGAAATATTTGGTCCTCTAAATTTTCATTCATTCATATTAAAAATATGTGGAGAAAAAGAAAAGCCATTTCAAAGACAAAAACACAAGACTTTTCCATCTTGGGTACTTCAGGAAGCCCAAAATATCTGGTTGGCTAGAAAGCTATGCTGTTCAGGCACTGCCAGGCTGAATCACAGGCTGAAAAGTTCTCCATCAGCTCTTTGCCTAACTCTTTCAGCAGCCATTGCTGATCTTTGCTTATATCCATTATTTCATTAGAGATTGCAGTGCAGTGATATTCTGATTCTATTATGCCTGCTTTGCTAATTAGCTAGAATATAAAGGTGGAACTGACATCAGTTAATGAAAGACAGACCATTGCTTCTTTGCTTTCATAATTAAGTTGGTACCCTAACATCCTCCAAAGGTAACCCGTGGAAGTTTCTTTTGTTTATTATTTTCTTCTTCTCCTCCTTCTCCTCTTTTTCTTCTTTCATTATGAAATCTACCTACACATAAGATGAATATAGAAATGTCTAGGCAAAACCAGCATTTACTATATTCAACTTCTCTTTACACCTGACTGTAAGCCACTATAGGGATTTTTAAAGTAATTGAAAGGCAATACTGATTTTTTTTGCAGCAACAAGAGGACAAATTAAATTAAGAAAAATATAGACATGCAAACTGATATTTACCTGTTTTTAGAAAGCAAATGAGATGAAGTTGTATCAGTCATACTCACAGTAAACTTTTCTTGGATTTAGGAAATGTAACATCTGCACATTTCTCAAAATCTAATCCAAATCTAGAAATATTTTAAGTGCTTTTTGGAGATATTGTTTTGAGAATAATGCATAAATTATTCCTACCTAAAACAATTATCTTCCAGAGAAAGAAGTTACCCAGGTTTGTAGTGCAAGCTTGTGTGTGACCCACCTTAAACATATAGTAATTCTGGGTGTAGGGACAGGAATGTTTAAAAAGGAGGGAATTAAGAGAGTTCCCTTGAGTTGTATTTTTATCCAAAGATAACCAGCAAATGGCAACTGCTAACAGCTTTCTCAGTCCTGAATGTCATCCAGTCCCTTTAGCTGAAGAACAAATTTTTATCATTTTGTTGGTAGTTTGCTAGATTATTAAATCCTTGCTAGGTCATTGTTGTTTTTTTTGGGGGGGGCGGGGGGCACCGGGGATTGAACCCAGGGATGCTTAACTACTGGGCCATACCCCAGCCCTTTTTTAAATATTTTATCTAGAGACAGGGTCTCACTAAGTTGCTTAAGGCTCTGAACTCGAAATCCTCCTGTCTCAGCCTCTCAAGCCACTGGGTTTACAGGCATGTGCCACCATGCCAGGCTGCTAAGTAATTTTTAATGCCAAGGTGCTCATGACACAAAGGTAAAAAACCTACATTCTCTACTCTCAAGAAATTTATGGTAAGGTAGGTGAGACTGAGCAATGGGCAGGTCATCTTAGTGAAGGGCTCTGATAAAGCTCCAGTGAGATTTTTTTCTCCCAAAATAATTATTATATTTTAACACTGAGTAAAAACCTGAACCTTGTATTTGACTATAAGAGTACCCCTAAAAGGGCACTTCCTCTCCCACCCCCAGCCTTTTGTTTAAACATACTCTCCAAGGGACGAAAACCCAATGACATGCGTGGCTTTTGACATAAACATGAGTCATTATGCAGTAGTCTCCCTTATCCTCGTGTTCCATTTCCACAATTGGAGTCACCTGCGGGTCAGCCACCTCCAAAAATATTACCATAGTGTGATGAATATTAAGATATTTTGAGTGAGAAAGAGAACACACTCACATAACTTTTATTGCAACATATTGTTAGAATGGTTCTATTTTATTATTGTTGTTGTTCCTAATTTATAAATTAAACTTTATCATAGGTACATATGTATAGGAAAAAAACATGGTAGGGTTTATTCCTATGCAGTTTCAGACATCCACTGTGGGTCTTAGAACACATCTCCCATGGGAATTGGGACTACTGCAGTTTCTGACATCCCCTGACAGTAGTTTACAGGCCAGTTATAGGCCTGCCTGCTGCACCAAATAAGAGCCTTCACTTCTCTTTAGAATTCATTTGAGGGTCACAATTGATCAATTAACACTGAAAGGATTTAAAGATGTCCCTAAGTCATCATTGTTTTTTCTAACTTTTGCTTTTTAGCTCCAGATCCTGTTTTTAAAGTAAATCACCTCTTTGCAGTTTTAACTGAATGCTGTTTTCCCTACTCCTGATTTCTAGGCTCTTCTGCAGAACTCCAGCTACCTTTTATAACACTGATTTCAAGGACAAAAATTAAAATGAAATGAAAAGCCCTTATAGAATTTCTCACAAAAGCTTTTATTTTAAGAAGATTTAGTCTTCTTGCTTCATGGGATAATGATAGTATATTTTATAATGCTCTTAACTTTTGGAAGTGCTTTCTCATCAATTATGTCAGATTCTTGTGGGCTGGGTCCCTTCCAATTTTAATGCAATCATTTTTAATTTCATGGTTTATATCTAAAAGTTAATTTTTTATTATAACGTGTTTATGGGTTTTTTGTTGTTGTTGTTTGTTTTTGCTGTTGAAATAACATTGTCTTTCAACTAAGCAAATCTCTTTCAAGCAAGTATGAATTAATAATTTTTTTCATTAGGCCCAGGTAACATCTGATACTGACCGATCTACCCACCTGCAATAAAATTATCAATCAATATGTTAACATATGCTATGACAAAGAGATAATGCCTAATTTTTTATAACATTCTTATATAATCTTTCAGACTATATATAATTCATTTTAACATGGTCATTTAAATTCTCACAGCATATTATTATATTGTCAAATTAAAATTTAAATTTTTTGTATCCTGCATTTGCTGTTGCTTATGTTTGTCACTGTTAAAAGGATTATAACCAGATGACAGCTGGTCACTGGGTAAAGGAAGAAGTAAGAATACAATATGCTAAATGGGATTAAAGTATTAAATTCAATTTGTGAAAGCACACTGAACTTATTACCATCCAAGTTAAGATTTTCAAGTGCAGAAGGTTCTGGTGATGCAGCAAACAATGAAAAGTAAAAATAGAAAGGCACTCAGCCCTGCATGAATCACCACACAGCAAAAAATAGAGACACCCACAGGTTTCATTATTTTAAGAAAAAAAAAAAAAACTTCCTTTATTTTACAGTAGGGAACAATAATATGTGAGAAAATGGATGGAAGAATGGATCAGTTTTCTTATAGGCACAATAATTTAACCTAAGAATATTCTTAACCCATGAACCTTTGTATTTCATTCTAAGAAGTTACCAGGTTGAAATAAAACATTAAAATAAATAACTTTTCCCCCCATAATTAGAAATACTTTTTTTTTTCTGTAGAAGATAAGATGAACAAAAAGAAAAAAGGAAAGCCATCATAATCCATCAGAAATAACTAGTATTAACACTTTTAATAGCATACAATTCGATATATTTTAGTGTATTTTAAAAGTTGTATAATTCTCACCACTCAACTTTAGACTATTTTACCACCCCAGAAAGAAACCCATTAGTGGTCACTTCCCATTTCTCCCAACACATAGTCCCTCCTATTCAGCCCTAAGCAAATACTACTTTCTATCTCTAGATTTGCCTATTCTGGAAATTTCTTTCTTTCTTTCTTTCTTTCTTTTAAATATTTTTTTAGTTGTAGATGGACGCAATACCCTTACTTTAATTGTTTATTTTTAATGTGGTGCTGGGGATTGAACCCAGTGCCTCACACATGCTTGGCAAGCGCTCTACCACCGAGCCACCACCCAGGCCCCTGGAAATTTCAATATAATTAGAATCACAATATGTGGTCTTTTATAACTGACTTCTTTCACTCAGCATAATGTTTCTGAGATTTAACTGTTATAACATGTATCAGCATTTGGTTTTCTATTGTTGAATAGTATTCTACTATGTGTACTTAATATTTTGTTTTTCCATTTATTATGAACATTGAGTTGTATCTACTTTCTGACTATCATGAATGATGCTGCTGTGAATATTCATGTACAAGTCTTTGTTTCAATATTTGTTTTCAAGTCTCTTGGAATCAAGGAATGGAATTTCTGGATCACATGGTAACTCTGTTTGATTTTGAGGCTAGATTGTTTTGCAAAATGACTGCACCATTTTGCATCCCATCAGCAATGGAGGAAGGTTCCAATTGCTCCACAACTTGCCAACACTTGCAATTGGTTATTATTGTCTGTCTTCATCTCTTGTTTTTCTCTTTCAGAGAGAAAGAAAGGGGGAGAGAGAGGGAGAAAGAACACTATCCTTGTTGTTGTGAAGTGGTATCTCATTTTTAGGTTTTCTAATTTTCTATTTTTACTTTTGTCTCCCATGCTTTCGGAGTTATATCCAAGAAGATTTTTCCTAACCCAAGATGGTGGAGATCATGTCTATCTTTCCTTCTAAGAGTTTTCTACTCTAACCCTTACATTTCAGTCCATGATCCATTTTGAGTGAATTTTATGTATGGTGTGAGGTAGGGATTCAACATCATCCATTTGTGCAAAAGACTATTCTTTACCCACTGAATTGTCTTGGCACCCCTGTAGAAAATCATTTGATCATGAATTTAAGGCTTTCTTTCTGGACTTTAAATTCTGCTCTTTGATTTATATGTTTATCCTTATAAAACTACTATTAATAGTTGCCTCTTTCCCTCATATTTTTCCTTTCGTTATCTTTATTCATATTAATTTTGTCTAAACTATTAACACCATGCATAGCTTTTTTTTTTTTTTTTTTTTTTTTGGTACTGGGTATTGAACCCAGGCATATTTAACCACTGAGCCACATTCCCAGCCCCTTTTCAACTTTTTGTTTTGAGACAGGGTCTCATTAAGTTGCTTATGCCTTAAGTTTCATAGGGCCTTGCTAAATTGTTGAGGCTGGCCTTGGGATCCTCTTGCCTCAGTCTCCCAGGCCACTGGGATGATTACAGGCACTTGACACCACACCCACCTTGTGCATAGCATTTTTAACCTTTTTTTTTTTTCCTTAATAGATCATTACATCCTCTCTGTCATTAAATATTTGACCTTTTTGTTTTTGGTAAACAGATTGAACCTAGGAGAACTCTACCATTGAGCTACATACTGAATCCTTTTTTATTTTTTGAGACATAGTCTCTCTAAATTGCCCAGGCTGGCTCAAGCTTATGATGGTCCTGCCTTAGCCTTCCAAAGTCATTAGGATTATAGGCCTATGCCTTTGTACCCAGCTTCAACATAATTTTTAATGGTTGCATTATATTCCATTGTACAGATGTACAATAATTAGGTTAAGAAATTCTCTGTTGCTGAAAATTTAGGTTGTTTTCAGAATAACATTATTTTCAAATAATGTAATAAACACTCCTCCCCAAATATCTTTATTTGCTTTAGTAATTATCCTATAAGAAATAAAACCTAGACTGGTAATTGCTAGGCAATCATATTTTTAACCACTTGGTACTACTGGCCTACCAATGTACAAGCATATTATCAGCTTCAGGTAGCAATAGTGTGCATCTGTAATTTCAGCTACTTAAGAGGCTGACACAGAAGGATTGTAAATTCAAGGCCAGCCCAGGTGATTTAGCAAGACCCTGTCTCAAAATAAAAAAATAAAAAAGAGTTGTGATGTAGCTTAGTGGTAAAGCAATCTCCAGTACTGCAAAAAAAAAAAAAAAAAAGAGTATCAGTTTCTTCACACACTTACTAAAATTGGATATTATCATTTAAAAGTGTTGAATGATTTTGAATTTACATTTTATTCATATCTTATAAAAGATGGATATCCCATATCTCAAACATGGAACTTTGTTATAGATTGATTAAAAGTAAAAAAAAAAAAAGTTATTTCCTATTTTTAAAAATCTCAAAGTTTGATGTGGTTTTTCATTTTCTGTATTTTACTTCACTGGGCAAATTGCCATTGAAAGAAGACAATTAAGAAACCAAATGAAGCAACAAATAAGATATAGACTCACAGAGACAGGGTGACTACTCCACTGAGATCTTACTCGATTACTTATGTAATCTGGTTACCCCCGTGAGGAGGGCTATATAAGTTCTCAATGTAAATTTGACCAGTGTATCCAGATTTATTGGTCTCTGATGAAAGAATGAATGATAACTGTCTTATTAAAGATTAGTATTTAAGGGTTAGGGCGGTGGCTCAGTGATAGAGCATTTGCCTAGCACATGTGAGGCACTGGGTTCGATCCTCAGCACCACATAAAAATAAAAGTATAAAAGGTGAGATTAAAAACCTAAAAAAGGATTGATATTTAAGATGGAATACCCTTTATTAACTGCTTGTAAGTCATCTTACTGACATAGGCCTGGTGCTCCTGATGTTTGCTTTGGGCATGTTTTCTGCCATGTGAGACTGAGATGGAATAGAAGAACTAAAAGATAGGTAGAAAAGAGACAAAAGGGAGGGAAAGGAGCCTATAATTTTAATCTGAACACCTTGTGCTAAAATTCCTTGTAGTTTTTCTTCTCAAGCCAGTTTTCCTCCCAGGCCTGTCACTCTCAAATTTCTGGGAAATCTATAAATCTTCACCCACAAGGTTACTGGAAATTCCACTCATGTATGGAAATTTCCCTGTGCAGTAACATATGCATTTTTAGAATAGATTAGGCAAAAGGAGATATGATATTTTATGAAACCTATAATATAGGGCACATTCCAAACGTTATCTATTGATCAGATAATGGAGACAACATTAACCTAAGCATACTGAGAGCCAGATCTCAATAGTCATTTCCACATGCCTTCCAACGCCCACTCCTCACAAAGCTTTCTTTAAAGAAGAACCTGAGGCCCCCAGCGCGCCTCTCACTCTTGAGATAACCCTGTATCTCCCTTGAGTGTAGACTCCTTGTTTTCCTGGATAAAGCTCTGCTTGCACCTCTGTCTGACATGTCTTGAATTCTCAGTGATGCCATCATTCCAAGTTGAGGTACCCTCTCCTGGACCTCCTCAAATTCCTTCCGCCACGACAAGATCTGACACATAGAAAGTAGTCGGTAAAGGTCAGCCGTTACGGTTATTATTACTATTATTTATCATCTTCATTATCATAGTCCAATAGACTATTGCTTTATTCTTCTCTCTCCTTGTTTGGAACACAATCTGATTTTTAATGTGGCACTTGACTTTTTGGGGTCAAGAATCTAATCTTAGTTGAGCATCTAAGGAAATCTAAGGACACTTTCTACAGAAAAAAAAAAAAAAAAAAAAAAAAAAACCCAAGGCTCCTATGTACATATGGAGAATTTTATGGGCTATATTATTATGCTCACTACGGCCCCCTTTCACTTCTACTTTCTTGAAGAAAAATGGTCAGACTTGAGCCTTCTTGGGTTCAGAGCTGAATGTACTCAAAGTTCACGATCAGGCTGCCAAACGGCAGGACTTGTGGGGGCAGACTCCCAACTTTTCCCTTCCATTTTGCTTTGTGCTCCTTTTCTCTTCTTTCATGGAAATGTCCTACACTCAGAAGACCAAGGGGTGTGAGACTCAGGCCTGCCCCATCTGGCTCACTATTCTTCCTGTCTCTCTCCTTTGTGTGAGTGTGTGTGTGTGTATGTGTGTGTGTGTGATTTTAACATTCGTATGGATATTCTGACATCTTGGCCTCTCAGTTCCACCCCACAGTCTACTCTCTGGGGAGCACTTGAGCCTCTGAATATGGCTCAGGCTTTATGGTCTCGAATAATTTAATTATCTACCCCACCTCAAACATCCATGGCCGTATTCTTGACTTTGTGATGACAATCCCAAATCATCTCTGAAATTCTCACTTCCAGAATTCCACTCTGACCACAGTGCCCTTATCCAGCAATTCTTTTTTTTTTTTAAGTTTTAATTTAAATTCTTTTTTTAAAAAAAATTTAAAGATGGACACAATATCTTTATTTATCTTATTTATTTTTATGTGGTACTGAGGATCGAACCCAGTGCCTCACATGTGCAAGGCAAGCACTCTACCGCTGAACTATAACCCCAGCCCCTTGCTCCAGCAATTCTTGACTTCATTCAGAATGTCTATCTGGAGGCAGAGGCAGGAGAATCATAAGTTCAAGGCCATCTCGGGTGACTCTTAGAGAGATCCTGTCTCAAAATTTAAAATGAATAAATAAAAATTTAAAAGGCTAGGGTTGTACCTCAGTGACAAAGTACTCCTGAGTTCAACTCCCCAGTACCAAAAGAAAGAAAGAAAGAAAAGAAAAAACAAAACCATCCACACACTGTCGTTTTCCCAGTTAGGATCAATCCACTGCGCATGTTCTCAAATTTCTCTTTAGTCTGACTAAAGTCCATATACCAGACTTATAACTATTTCCTTGCAAACCCTTTAAAGCCCTTTCCCCTTTCTCCCCAAGGACCCCCTGTTGGATTTATTAGGTAAGTCTCCAGCTCTGGTTCCACCCCATAGTCTACTCTCTGGAGAGCACTCAAGCCTCTGAATATGGCTCAGCTGATGGTCTTCAACATGTCCACGGATCTTTAAATTCATGACCCCAAATCTCATTTGAATGTTTGGTATGCTTGACAATCCTATCATATTCCTTGGAATGTTCTCTTTCCCACTCTTCAAAAAAGACTAATTCACCCCTTTTGTATTTTTAAACTTTCTGAATTATACCATCTCTCCCCAGTCTCAACTGTAGCCCACACTGACTTGCATTTTTTTGACTATAAAATAAAGTATAAGAGCAGATGGGGCAGGGATTGTGGCTCAGTGGTAGAACACTTGCCTAGAATGCATGAAGCACTGGGTTCAATCCCTGGCACCATGTAAAAATAAACAAATAGAATCAATAAAAGTATTGTGTCCATCTGCAACTAAAGAAATAATAGTAATAATAAATAAAAGAGCAGAGAAGGACCATCCAGATTATAACGTACCTTTGTATGTACCCACTGGGAATCACCTCTTTGTTCTATGGGTCAAATGTCCTTGCTCATTTTAAAGCCCAATGCTTCTGTGTTCTGGATCCCATAAAAATTTTGCGTTTTAAGGACTGTGCTCTAACAATTATTCCTCTCTCACCTGTATCATCAATTTCTCTCTTTCTCAAGTTTCAGCAAATAATATATTATAATAGCTCCTATCTTCAAAGGGAAAAAAATATTATTTTGATCACACCCTATCCTTAATCCAGTTTCGCTGCTCCTCTCCCTAACAAAACTTCTTAAGTTGACCATAATAGCTGGCTTAACCTTTTACCCCACATTTTCTCCTCCAGTGCATTTCCCGGGAGACTCTCTCATCTAAGCCACTGACAGCTTCCCTGTTGCCAGATACAATGGTCGCTTCTGTTGCTATTTTTCTTGATTCTCTGAGCAGTATTAGACACACTCTCTCCTTCTTTAAGTACTTTCTTCTTTTGGTTTGTAGGGCAAAACAATCCATGGGGTTTCCTTCTTGGGGGATGTCTATTCTCAGATCTTTTGCCAATTATTCTTCTGTTCTACTTTTAAATGCTGCAGTGCTGAGGTCTGTGTCCCAGGGCCCTTCTCTTCTCTCTGGGCAAACATTCCCAGTTCAGTGCTGCAGCTTTAAATACTGCTTGTAAACCTGTAAGAGTGGCTGGGTAACTAAGTGGTTGACATCAGGGTAGGAAGAAGATTCATACCTTTTAATCTGTTACAATGACAAACTAAAATTTAAATAATATATGAGGGAGAGATGACTGCAATTAATTTAGGCCCTTTCTTACATAAGGCCAACTTAATCCTAACTGATACCGAGGGACAGGCTGGATTTATAGGGCAGGAAAAAGGAAACTATTAATGTTAAGATTCTGGAATGGCAGGAGGAATAGAATCTCTAGTCCCAATGGGATTCTCCTGTCAGCCTCTGGTAGGACAAAGGGAATCTCTACTGGCATATTGGGAAGGAGGAGAGAGTCCTCAGTGATGACACAGGAAGTTGTGTTTGGTAAGAAGCTGAGGCAGTTCTTGTGTAATGGCTCCGTGTTGTCTATGAAATTGGAGGCAAAGTTTTTTATGCGCAGTGCTGGCAAGGGTCAGCGAAGGTGGAAGAAGGGACTCTTGAGACTTGGGAGGACATGCTGGTTTAAAATAATTGTTGCTGCAAACAGAAGTGCAAGTTGACTAGAGAAAAGCAACAAGACTGTTGAGAGACCATTTATAGCTGGTGATCACGAATTCATACAGGGGAAGCACTGCTAGGATGAGTCACAACTTTCTTGGTTCAAATCCAGGTTCTGCCAGTAAACAGTTGTCTAAGCTCAGGCAAGTTGGTTCCACTTTGTACTTCGGAGTTTCCTCATGAGTAAAGTGAGGGCTCATTCATTTATTCAACAAATATTTATTTAGTGCCTTTTAGGTGTCAGGCAGAGTTTTTAGGGCTGAGAATGGAGCCAAACACAAGAAAAAAGTCTCTTCCTCTCCAGAATTCATGATAGTTACACCTGCTTTTTAGGTTGATATAGGGGTTGCATGAGATTCTCATTTCCTGAGTTTTAAGATGTATCTTTTTTTCTTTTTTTACATTTTAAATCTCAAATTAAGATTTATCTTACAATCAATGGCATCTTTATTAATTGGCAGACTGTGTTTTTTTTCCTTGATTATATAGGATAGTGGTGTGTCTTATAATCAATGGAATTTCTGATTCAATAAAATATGATCATACTTACATAAGCTTAATAAAGTGCCTGGAAGACTATACTTCAGCACTTACATTAGCAAAGAACTGGAAACAGCTCAAATACTTATGGACAAGAGACTGGAGCCATAGCGCAATCACACAATGGAGTACTGGGAAGGAATGAAGAATAATTGTATATGCTACTACAAAATGATCTCCAGCGCATGCTGCTAACTGAAAATAGGGTAGGGAAAAATGTCAGCTGTATACTCCTGTTTATATAAAAGGGGATGTATACATTTGTGCACATATATACAATATTTGCTTATTTTTTCAAAATTGGAAGGATAGATCAAAATTTTTTTTTAAGTAACCTATTAGGGAAGGAAGGAAGGAATAAAGTGGAAGAATCAGGAATAAAAGCTAAGCTTTTTTTTTTTTTTTTTTTTTTTAATTGGGGATTGAACCCAGAGGCAATTTACACTGAGCCACATCTCCATCCCTTTTAATTTTTTATTTTGAAACAGAGTCTTGCTAAGTTTCTTAGGGCCTTGCTAAGTTGCTGAAGCTGGCTTCCAACTTGTGGTCCTCTTGTCTCAGCCTCCCGAGCCACTGGGATTACAAGCATAAGCCACCTTTTCCAGCAAAAAGGTAAACTTTTTAGGATATACATTGTTTTGTAGATTTGATTTCAAAACAGGTAAATGTTTTATCATTATAAAACGGTAGTAAATCAAAGTGGAAATGTGTTAATTAAAAATCAAAAGCTAAAGGAAACAAATTAATTCTTTTGTGTATTGGCTTAGTTACCTAACCATATAATAAGGAATTATTTCTCAGGGTTTTAAAATGCGCTAATTTAGTTAAATTACATCTTCACTGGGATACACTTAAAATTAAAAAAAAAAAAAAAAGATGTTTTAAACTGTTTTAAGTAGTATAAATAGTAATAACTTTGGTATTGTTATTCTGAGGATATTTTATATATTACAAATAACTAATTATACTAATAGTTTTAGAAGTGAAGACTTTCAGCATAAAAGAAAGGGATACTAAAATAAAATCAGCCAAGAGTGATGGTACATGTCTATAATTCTAGAGATTTGGGAGGCTGAGGCAGGAGGATCACCAGTTTGAGGTCTGCCTGAGCAGTTTAGAGACTGTGTTTAAAAATAAAAAATAAAAATGGCTTGGGGTGTAGCTTAGTGCTAGAGTGCTCCTGGGTTCAATTCCTATTGCCAAAAAGAAAAAAAGAAAAAGGGCTTGGGATTGGACCCCTGGATGCACTCCCCAGTGCCAAAATAGACAAACAAACAAACAAACAAACCAAGAAGTTAAATAGAAACCTTATGATTCTAATTTTAAATATATAAGCCCATGACATTTTTTTACTCCTGCCAAAAAAAAGATAGAGAAAGAGAGAAAAATAACATCTTTGCTCTGTCCACTAAAAAAAACCCCACAGAATCAGTAACCAGTTTAATAACAATGAACACCTCTCATGCCTAGACTGGCTTGTGAACACCATTTTCTGTTACAGAGAACCAGAAACCCAAACTCCAGGTAGAAATGACTAATTTCTAGTGTCAGGCAAAAATATGTAAGATGAGCCTGGAGAAGGAAACTATCAAAGGCTACTGAGGGGCTGCTGGGGTCGTGGCTCAATGGTAGAGTGCTTACCTAGCATGTGTAAGGCACTGGGTTTGATTCTCAGTACCGCATATAAATAAATTTTTTTTAGGGCTGGGGATGTGGCTCAAGCAGTAGCGCGCTCGCCTGGCATGCGTGTGGCCCGGGTTCGATCCTCAGCACCACATACAAACAAAGATGTTGTGTCTGCAGAAAACTAAAGAATAAATATTTAAAAAAAAAAAAAATTTAAAGCTTAAGAGATTCCTATTGTCAAAAATGGAACCATTTCCATTTCAGAAAGAATAGTAAGTACAATGAAATAGGAAGCATGTTAAATATGTTAAAATCCAAGTTCACAGTGATTAAACAACAAAAACCTATAGGTCACCTTTGAAAGATGTTAGGGAACCAACTCTCTATACCCAGGGTCATAAAGCAACATTCTTGGTCAGTATGTTTCATGCCTTCTAGGCAGAGCTGAAACATTTCTGATTTCAGTAAAATAGTTCAGACTTATTGCTGGCATGCTGAAACCAACCCTCACAGTACAAAAATCTCAGTTGGATAAGACAGAAAGTAAGACAGTAAGTGACAGAGAAAAGAGAGAAGTGAATAGATTAGTGGTCCCAATGTGGTTGACAAATGATCATGGTGTGAGAAGTTAGCCAAGTAAAGCTGGAAGAACAGGAGTTTACTTCCAGATAAAAGAATGTTTGAATTGGTGCTCTCAGTTTGTTCACTGCTGAGAAAAAACCCTAAGATGCTTTTATTCTTTTTTTTTTTTTTTTTTTTTTTTAAGGATTTAATGCCCCAGTAACATGCCTAAACTTGAAAGAAAAAAATCCAGCACAGTATCTTTTCCTCTGGAAAATGATTGTAGAATGGCAGCTGTTTTCTAAGTGTGCTAAAGGTCATAGCTCTCTTGGGTGCCTTCAGAGTGTGACAACCTTGCAAGGTTGAAATGGTGAAATGTGCATGAGCCTCCCTTTGCTGAAGTTTACAAAAGTAGGTTTTATAGCTCAGTGCTGGTCTATTTTTCCTAACCACCAAATGACACCTTTGTAAATTTAAGTTTTAGGATGAATGCAAAGTTGTAAAATAGAACTTGTGCTAATTAGGCATCCCCTGATTTGGTATCCCAGAAGTTTCACTGACAAAATTTTGTACTTTAATCCTGTAATCCCAACGGCTCAGGAGGCTGAGGCAGGAGGATCACAAGTTCGAAACCAGCTTCAGCAACTTAGTGAGGTCCTAAGTAACTCAGTAAGACTCTGTCTCTAAATAAAATATTAAAAAGGGCTACGGATGTGGCTCAGTGATTAAGTGCCCCTGGGTTCAATCCTTGATAACAAAAAAAAAAAAAAAAGAAAGAAAGAAAGAATGACATACTCTGACTGGATCCAATGGGATGCATCTATAATCCCTACAACCAAGGAGACTGAGGCCATAGTATCACAAGTTTAAGGCTTATCTGGGAAGCTTAGCAAGACTTTCTCAAAATAACAAATAAGAAAGAGCAAGGCTTGGTGGTATCACAAGAGATTTTGTCCTCTTTTGTTACCACAGCATAATTTGGCCTAAGTAGATTGATATGTAACCTTTTTCAATTTCTTAGATATGCTATACTATCACATTAAGCCTTTCTTTCCTGTTTTAGTTATCTCGATTCCTATTTAGCTTCTAGATTTTTATTCAGATGTCGTTTCCTCTGGAATGCTTCCTCAAATCTCTCATATCTGGTTTGTGTGCCCATCTTACACATTCCTAGGAAATCCTGTACTTGTTCAGCATAGCACTTAAAATGGAATTATCTGTCTCCCTTCCTCTGCTGTAAAGTTGATGGGACAGAGATTATGATTTTACCTGGGCACAATGGCACATTCCCGTAATTCTAGTGACTTGGGAGACTGAGGCAGGAGGATAGCAAGTTCAACGTCAGCTTCAGCAACTTAGTGAGGCCCTAAACAACTCAGCAAGACCCTATCTCAAAATAAAATATAAAAAGGGATGGAGGTGTGACTCAGTGGTTAAGTGCCCCTAGGTTCAATTTCCAATTTCAAAAAGGAAAAAAAAATCATAGGATTATGACTTCATATTTTTCGTCATTGTATTCTCAGATCTGGCACAAGGTGGATGCCATCAATCTGTTGAATGTTTAAATAACTCAACTTTTAGTATTTGAAGACATGGTCTTGCTATTTATCAGGCAAAGGTACAGAAGGAAGAAAGTAATAGGAGCCAAGCTCTGGGCTGATACATTGAGATGATTCAAGTGAAAAAAATTTCAGTGGCAAGTCCAATGTAATCAATCTTTGCTTTTCTATCTTTACCTTGAGCTAAGTTTATAGGAACTTCCTAAATCTCATATACTTAAAGAGTAGGGAGTAACTATAAACTAATAGGTATGAGATTGAGGTTTCCTGAGATGAAAGAATGCTAGGCATTATTATTTCTATACATGTCTCAACAGCACATGAGAATAACATACAAGTCAGCTCACATTATTGCAGCACTTCCTGCTCTAAGATATAGCAAAGGCAAACTCTTAGTATGGATACACAAGATGCATGCATTCCACAACTGGTCTGAGTCACCCCTGGGTATTTTTCTGTCCCTCCCTGCCATGAAGCATAATAAGTAGGTATTAGTGAAGCCATCTGTGATTTCCATATGACCTACTCTGGGGATTGTTTTTTGTGACCCCACAATTAAAAGACTACCATAAAACCATTTTAGAGAAGCTTTTTTTGTAAATAAAACAGAAATAGGAGTTTCAAGTAATTATATTGTTTTCTGGTGAGACCTATGAGGAAATCTGAATCTGAGCTCTTTAATTAAAGAGCATATAGTGGGTTAGAAAGCCACATGTGAGACCTGAGTGATTCTGAGGTTTGACTTATCAGCCCTGAAAAGAGAAGGATTTCACATTAATCATTAGGCTGGATTAAATATTAGCTTTCATAAAGCCCAATATTTAACAACTGACTTGCAGAAATGATTTGTAGCTTACTAGACTGTACATTAAGAATGATTTATCCCACACATCAAGACTGGCTACTTCTCCAAAAGCAACAATATGAATGTGTACTATGTCAAAGGTTCAAAACTTCTGTGAGACAACTAAGGGAATTTGGGCAGGGCTAGAAAACATGTATTAGCCTGAGTTTTCCTCTAAGGTTTCCAAATGGTTGGGAAATGTTAAGAACATGAAAAATAGTGGTTGGAATCAGATCCCTTGATTGAAAATTAAGGGGACATGGTTATAGATCTAACATAAAAAAACAGGTTAGTGCTGGGGAACATTGGCACACACCAGTAATCCTACTAACTCAGGAGGCTGAAGGCTGAGACAGGAGAATTCCAAGTTAGAGGCCAGGCTCAGCAATTTAGTAAGGCTCCATACAGCTTAGCAAGATCCTGTTTCAAAATAAAAAGGACTGAGATGTAGCTCAATGGTAGAGTGCCACTGGCATCATCCCCAGTACTAAAACAAAACAAAAGCAGGCGAACTAGTGGGTTTAAGAGACAGACCTGACAGACCTGGGCATAAATTTCTATGGTGCCATTGCCTGTGTGATCTCTGGCAAGTTGATTAATTACCCTAACCTGTTTTTTCACTAGTACAATGGAGATTTTAAAAACCTATTCTACAGGATTATATTGAGAATTAAACATGTCAATGTTTGAAAAATGCTTTCATAATGCCTACTCTAAAGATCTCCAAAGTAAAACTGGACTTCCCTGTAAGGAAAACTTCCTGCTTCTCAAAGTACTCAATAAGTTATTTGGTCATATAGGAGGGTATATAAAATAATTCCAGCCTGTGTCTGTATGGAGAGTGGCAGAGGGTGGTTACTGAACTCTGGTGAATGCATTCAAATGTAAAATTCTACTAAGGTTTAAGTTGTTTTACAAATATAAATCATAAATTAAAATGGCCCCCAAGTATACAAAACTAAAATGCTGGGGATATAGTTCAGTTGGTAGCACCACCAAAAAAACAAAACAAAAAAAACTAAAATGATAGAACAACAGGGGAAAATGGACAAATCTATCATTTTGATGGGAAATTGACATATCTATTTCATCCATTAGTATAACAGAGGCAAACTGACAGGTAAGTCTGAACATGACCATTAGCAAAGATGTAGAAAATAATGAACAACTGAGCTTGATTTATTTGATACATCTCATTGCACCTATCTATTGGGGAATACATATTCTTCTATTTCTTCATTATTCTATCAACATAATGCATTTCCAATCATAACCACATCAAGACTTTTTTTTTTTTTAAACTGACAAGTTGACTCTAAAATGTATACAGAAGAGCAGAACTTTTGACACTTGAAGAAAGCTCAAGTCAGGGAACTTGCTCAACCAGATAGCAAAACCTGTAATAAAGCTATAATAATCAAGACAGGATGATATCAGCACAGGGATAGATACACAATTTGGAAGAGAACAGTGAGTCCAGACCCAGACTTGTACATAGTGGAACCTTGATATGTGACCAGAGATGGCATTGAAGGTCACTTGTGAAAGGATCCTAGTCAATAGATAGTGTTTGGACAACTGGCTGGCCATTTGGAAAACAAAGAAGTGCATTCTTATTTCATACACAATATAAATCAATTCCATATGGATTAATGATTTAAATGTTAAAGGTAAAACTTTTCCAAAAAATTCTAAGAAAATACCTTCTTGACTTAAGGGTAGGTAAGGATATTTTTGGACAGCAAAGTTATGAGCTATGAAAGAAAAAGATTGACAAGTGTTACCATATTAAATTTGGGATATTTATTTATCCAAAGACTACAAAGAAAGTGGAAAATAGAGGCTGAGGTTGTGGATTAGTGGTAGAGCTCTTGCCTAATATATTTGGGGCACTGGGTTCAATCCTCAGAACACATACAAATAAATAAACAAATAAAGTTTAAAAAAAGAGAAAATAATTTGGACTTGATCCCTGATAGGGAGGAAATTGCTCTGAAGATCAACTGGCAAACTTCAGTGAAGACTATATTGATGTTAACCTACCTAAATTGGAGCATTGTTCTTTTTTATTTTATTTGTGGTGCTGGGGATTGAACCCAGGACCTTGTGCATTCAAAGCAAGTATTCTATCAACTGAGCTCTATCCCCAACTCCTTGGGCATGGTTCTTTGTGTACATGAGAGAAAAATTTTGTCTTCAGAGGTTCATGCTATAATTTACTCTTAAATGATTCAAAGGCAACAACAACAAATAAATCTTTTTCACACACAAGTAAACTCTAAATCTATGTGAAGAACATATGGGGTACATGTGGACATTGTATTAGCCATAAAATTTTCTTAGATCTTTTTCAAAGAAAGTTTAAAGTGTTTTAAAAATTAAAAGCATAGTACCCTGTAAATATATACATTTCTGGGCTTGTATGTGTCAGTTAAAAATAAATTTAATTTTTAAAAAATTCTAAGTCATTATGGTCTTTCACAGTGCATATGCCAAAATGCATGAGGAAAGTTAGAAATTTTCAAATGAAAAAAAATCACCCATTGGGGGCTGGGGTTGTGGCTCAGTGGCAGAGTGCTTGCCTTGCATATGTGAGGCACTGAGTTCGCTCCTCAGCACCACATAAAAATGAATAAACAAAATAAAGATATTGAATCCATTTATAAAAAAATCACCTGTTATCAAAGTCTGTTTTGTTTTGTACTGCAGATTAAACCGAGGGCTACATCCCCTTCCCTTTTAAAAAAATTTTTTTGAGACAAGGTCTCACTAAGTTTTCCAGAATAGCCTCAAACTTGGGATCCTTCTGCCTCAGTCTCCCAGATCCCTGTGATTATAGGTGTATGCCACCATACCCAGCATCAGTTATTTTTTAAATAATATAGATATTTTTAAATTAGATATCATATATCTATCCATCTACATGTGTAAATATGTATTTTATATATTTAAACACTCATAAGCCAATATTAAAATCAGATCATGCATTGTCAAAAGTGGAAAAACACATGCTATAAACTAGGAGAAGATATTTTCGACAACTACAATTGACAAAAGATTGGTATAAATAATACATATATTTATACACATTTTTTCCAACGCTTAAACGAGGAAGAAGAAACATCAATGAAGCACTACGTTAAAAAATGCTCAATGCTTATCTTCATCAGTAATTAAAGAATGCAAATTAAAATCATAATGTGGCACCTACTTATTCTTTTTTTTAAATGTTTTTATTGGGACAGGCGTCATGTCACACACCTGTAATCTCAGCAGGCTGAGGCAGAAGGATCCCAAGTTCAAAGCCAACCTCACAAAAGCGAGGTGCTAAGCAACTCAGTGAGACCCTGTCTCTAAATAAAATACAAGATAGGGCTGGGGATGTGGCTCAGTGGTTGAGTGCCCCCGAGTTCAATCCCTAATACCCCCCCCCAATTTTTTTTTTGTTTATACATTCTAATTATACACACTAGTGAGGTTCATTTTGACATAAGGTACCTATTTATTCTTTGTAAACTAGCAAAAAAGTAAGAAGTCTGACAATAAGGAGGATTGGAGAGAATGTGGGAGGCTAGAGTTTATCAGTACTGAAGGCAAAAGAGATTGGTACAACCACTCTGACAGTATCTCAGAGTTATCTTTGAAAGTTGCACATCTCCCTCCCCTCTGTTCCAACAGTGCTGCTCACAGATTCAAATGATTCTCAGATACACTTGCTGAAGGTGATCAAAAATGTCCTGCTAGCCTTGTTATTACCAGGAACAAAGCCAGGTTTTGTGGGGGCATGAGTTTACATGATCAGAGAAGAGTAAGGTTTTTAAAGAAAACATACAGAATTTTGAATAATTATTATGCTCAAAAGTGAACAGTTAGCTGGGCGCAGTGGCACACACCTGTAATCCCAGCCACTCAGGAGGCTGGGATAAGAGGATTGCAAGTTGGAAGCCAGCCTTGGCAATCTAGTAAGGCCCTCAGCAATGTAGTGAGGAACTCAGGGAAGCAGATACATTTAGTGTGATTGCTATCAACATAGAAATAATAATGTAGCTAGATGCAAGTTTAAGGGCCTCCGCAATTTATCACGACCCAGCCTCAAAATTAAAAAATAAAAGGGTTAGGAATGCCTTCGGTTCAATTCCCAGTGCCAGAGCAGGGAAACTTTTAAATTAAGAGTGCATTTTAAAATAATCCTGTCTGAATACATTTCTGACAGGAAAGAACTCCCATTTAACTAGGCAGTGAAAATTAAATTTCTACTTTGATGAGTCAAAGGAACAAATGTTGAGTAATAAAAGCAAACCTGGGAAGGCTATCTATATATTAACTATATTTTTTTACAAGAAGAAAATGAAACAATAGTTTAGAGATGCATCCAAAATGCATTTACTAAAACTGGAAAGCAGAACCTACAAATAAAACTTGATAATGGGGGTGGAGGAAGAGGCAAGGAGTAGAATCCTGGAGATACAGAAATAAGTGCTAAATATTGATGATGTGGTTGGGTTAGATTTTCTTTTTATTAGTATGTTTTAAATTTCACGTGTTCGTTAAATATATTATTTTGTATGCATCAAACACTAGATGGGAAAATATTTAAGAATACACCCCAAGTTATTAACCTTTACTTTCCTCCTTCCCCTCATCTTCCCCACCTTCCCCTTCTCAACCACTAGCTTCCTGGGAGAGAGCTCCAGAGGCTGGGAAGGCAGAGAAAGGCAACCCACAGAGACCAAGAACCCTGATGTGTGCGTAGCCTGTGCCTTTTTGTCTCATTTTGGGCTTTTTCTTGGTGCTAAGGTGGAGTATGGTGGTGGTTGAAACGTAATCGGTATATTAAATGCTACCCACTAAGTGCACTGTTTAATTTCTCAACTTTATTCTTGCCAGCTGAAGGCGGAACGGCGCTTTCCGGCCGAACGGGGCCTCTGTCCCTCCCTGTCACGCTCAAACTTCCCACTTTCCAAGTATGCCAGGTCCCAGCGCCACCCTCTTGCGTCTTTCCGCGCGGGTCTGACTTTTTCGCCCGTCCCGGCCTACTAGATTACGTAAATTCTCCCCAAAGGATTCCCAAACTGGGCACTCCATACAGAACCGGCTCAGCTCCAGCTCGGCTCAGAGATTGACAGTCCGCGGGAGCTGGGGAGGGGCGTAGAAAGAGCGCGGAGCTTCCCGGCCCCGCCCCTCCTCGCTAAGCCCCGCCCCTTCCCTCCGCCGTGCAGGAGCCCGGCCCCTTTCAAAACCCGGAGAGGTGGATCGTGCGGGCCGCACTTTGGCCTTGTCTGTAGCCGGCCCGGCCCAGCGCCTGAAAGGGTGAGCCGGCCCGGAGAGGAAGCAGATGAGGCCTCCGGTCCGCGCGGGTGAGGAACCGGGGCAAGAGGCCGCGGCAGCAGAGTGGGCCCCCCAAATCGGTTTCCCTTTCCACCCTTGCAGAGCGAAGTCCGGGCCTCGTCCGGAACCCGACGCCCCGCCCGCCGCGTTTCCTAGCAGCGCCGTGACGTACGCGCGCCTCCGGGTGCGCGGCCGCCGGGTGTAGGTGGGAGGCGACGCCTGTGGGGAGGGTCTGGGAACGTGCCGGGGTGCGGGGGGCGTTGGCGAGAACTGGAGGCCGCGAGGCTGCCCGCCCTGCCCGAGCCGGTTCGATTTCGTCATTTGAAGACTTCGTGTTCTAAGCTATTCCTTGTTCGCTTAGAGCTGTCCCCACCCACCTCTTTACTCTTTCAGAGAGTTAGGATGTTCATTCTGGACCCTCATTGTGTTTTATTCTCCCCCTACCCCGGCCGGGAAAATGGAATCTGGCAATTTATGCCAATAATTTTTTTTTAGAAAAATATTAGTATATTTAATAGTCCTTAAATTAATTAAAAGTGATCTTTCCCAAATACTGTAATTTTACAAACATAATTTTGCAAGCTCTTTTTGTAAAAAATAGCTTGTGTTCTGGAGCCAGAATGCTGGGCCTCAGGCATTTTACGTGTGAGCTTGGACAAATAAACTTCATCTCTAGGTGGCTGAGTTTATGTGTAAAATGTGTCTATATATGAATATTTATATGCACATTGATATACATATATTTTATTATACTTTATCGTGTTATGTAATTTTTGCAATATGGTATATAAAATATAATATGTATAATATGTACACTAACCTACTTTACACACTAACCTACTTTACATGATTGTGAAGATTAGGTGAGGCACTAAACACTGATACAAAATAAGCAGTCCATAAATGTTACTTAAAAATAACAACATTTTTCTCTATGGTTTGTGGTTTTGATTTTGAAGATTCTAATTGTGAAGTATCCCTTCAGTTTTCTTTGTGAAAATATTAAAGAAGTATTTACTTTAGAATTTCTATAATATCTGACTCAAAATGCAAGTAATCAATGAATAGAAGTAAACTCGGTACACCAGGGCTGGGTTGAGCAATGTGTGCAGTATTTCTACTGCTCATGTGTGTAAAGAAAAGACTGGTTTTTGTTTTTGTTTTTAACCAGAAGAAACTGATAAATGGAAGAAAAGCTAGGTGTAAAGTAATGCCATGTCATCTTCACTATTCCCTTGAGGTAAAACCTTGGGACACATAATCATGTGGTACTTTATATGTAAACTAAATCGAGGGTAAAATATTTCTTACCCTTTTCTCAACAGAATATTGAAGGATGTTTGTTCCAAGATCTCTCAAAATCAAGAGGAATGCTAATGATGACATCAAAAATTGTGTTGCTAAGAAAATTAAGCCAGAAGCGGAAGACCTTCATTTGGACAAAGGCAGAGATGTTGATGCTTTAGTTACAAAAGAAACCACTACACCAGACAGGCCCAGAAGCGAATCAGGCTCCTTTCCCAGTCCTGCTGGCCAGTTGGCTGAGGCAGGCTTGGTAGGACCTGAACAGGGTGCTGAAGAGCCTGTGAAGTCATTTTCCAAAACACAGCGCTGGGCAGAACCTGGGGAGCCTGTCTGTGTTGTCTGTGGCCGTTATGGAGAGTATATCTGTGATAAGACAGATGAAGATGTGTGTAGCTTAGAGTGTAAAGCGAAACATCTTCTCCAGGTTAAGGAAAAGGATGAGAAATTAAAACTGAGCAGTCCGCAGAAAGCTGGTTCTGAGCCAGAGCCTCCTCCACTTGATGATGTTTATGTCTATAAAGAACACCCCTTTATTTTGAACCTTCAGGAGGACCAGATTGAAAATCTTAAACAGCAGCTAGGAATTTTAGTTCAAGGGCAAGAAGTCACAAGGCCCATTATTGACTTTGAACATTGTGGTTTCCCTGAGGCCTTAAATAACAACTTGAAGAAATCCGGCTATGAAGTGCCAACCCCCATCCAAATGCAGATGATTCCAGTGGGTCTTCTGGGGAGAGACATTCTGGCCAGTGCAGATACTGGCTCAGGAAAAACAGCTGCTTTTCTTCTTCCTGTTATCATCCGAGCTTTATTTGAGGTATTTATAGAGTTTGCATGTATTAGTATTAAAAATAATGACATATTTGCCGTTTCATCCTTTTTACT
The DNA here is from genome assembly GCF_048772815.1 of Callospermophilus lateralis. NCBI lineage: Eukaryota > Metazoa > Chordata > Mammalia > Rodentia > Sciuridae > Callospermophilus > Callospermophilus lateralis. Next base: position 80,976,339 of record NC_135317.1, read on the forward strand.
TTTTTTTTAATGTTTCATTCTTAACCATTTTAAAAATGCAAGTTGAAACTAGGTATTTATAACTTTAGCCACTGGAGCTCCTCCTGATTTTGCTTCTTATAGTTCATATGCAAAACATAATTTTAGAGAATTTTTCCATTTTAAATTGAATCAAAGATCTCTGCATTGAAGGTCTAAAAAATTATTTACAAAACCTTTATTTTCAACCGATTATCTCTTAAAAGAATAAGCTTTTGATCTCATGGAAAAAATTCTGCTGATTACATGAGCTGCAGTTTATGTGTCAGTTAAGCCTCCTTGGATTTTGTATTTTAAAGGAACTGCTATCTATCAAAGTTGCAACCCTGTTGTATAGAGTTTCAAAATATACCCTTAAATATGATCCATGGTCCATCCTGAAATAATACCACCTTATCTTGCTTGTTAGCTTACAGTGTATAAAGAACTTTCACAGATAATTTGCTTGACAAACATTTTGAGTAATGATTCCAAATACAGTGAATATCCTTTATCTGAAATGCTAGGGACCAGAAGTGAAAAGTTCTGCTGATTTTGAAACATTTTCATAGATATTACAAGTTGACCATCCCTAATTCAAAAATCCAAAATACAAAATGCTCCAAAATCTGAAACTTTTGAACATCATGTTGGTGCTTAAAATGTTTTGGATTTCAGAACATTTTGGATTTCAGGTTTTCAGATTGGGGATGCTTGACCTATACTGATGAGCTTGTGAGCTCTGACATATGGCAAGGAAGGAAAAGAGTGAAAAATATGGGCCAAAGAAAGGATAAAGAAGAAATATTTGGAAATCTAAAGAGTGATAGAGAATAATAGGAGAAAATATAGGTCAAAATACTAGAAGACCAAAATAGAACTAGAAGGCAGAAAATAAGATGTGGATACACACATATATAAAAAATAAAAGTTTTTTGTTTTTGTTTTTGTTTTTTTTTTGGACAATGGAAGAATCTACAAGAGAGCTGAGAGGGAAAGATAATAGGTAGAATGCCAAATTTCAACAGTATCTTCCTGGTGACTGTTGGGTTTTCTCTACAGAGAAGGCTGGCTAAAGATTGCAGGATCCAGTTAACAAGGAACAATCTCTCAGTTTTCCCACTTTGGGACAATGAACACCTCTCCCTGCCCCCAGTTTTGATCTTTCATTGTATATCTGTGTTATATAAGAAATGGATTCAATTTATGATGGTCATTGGAGGCAAAACCTACATACAATGATCAGAAGGCAGGAGAGCTTGTATCTCTTGGGCTGATGGAAACAGAAGGGAAATGTTCCTGAAATCACTGTGGTGATTTTTTTCCATATCAGCAGGAATTAACTGCTAGTGTTTCTGACTTGCCTTTCTTGTCTTTGCAGAGAAAAACTCCATCTGCACTTGTTCTTACACCAACGAGAGAGTTAGCCATTCAGATAGAGAGACAAGCTAAAGAACTGATGAGTGGTCTGCCAAGAATGAAGACTGTGCTTCTTGTAGGGGGCTTGCCTTTACCGCCGCAACTTTATCGCTTGCGACAACATGTGAAGGTAAACATCCATTTGATATAATGTCTTTGAAAAGTTTTTTAAGAGATATTGGAGCTAATAGTTGGGGGTTTTTCCCCCTTGAGGAGTAAGTGTGGTTTTATGTAGCTTTAAAATTCTTGTTTAAGACTAAATATTTTTTTAAAGTTCATTTTATATAGGAGAGAAGCACAGTTTATTGAGTGCCTGTTGAATGCCAAATGCTGCTGGATATTCTCACATAGGTTATTCCATTTAACCATCACATTTGCTCTGGATATAGGTTGGTATATCCCATCTTTTATGGTTGAGAAGGTGAGAGATCCATAGTCAATAAATTATAGTTGCTAGAATTGAAGGCTTAATTTATCTGACTCTACTGCTTCCTTAGTTATGCTATTGTTATAATCTATATATTCTGAGATACAAAAGTATGTAAAAGCAGTGTGGTCTAGTTATAGCTTTGGAAATTAGGTGGTAATATGGCTGTAGATAAATTACTTAACTTCCCCAAGCCTCACTTTTCTTGAGTTTGAATAGAGGTGAAGATACCTGCCTTTAAAGTAAAAATTTTAATGAAAGGATTGGCACATATGCTGACCACAGTGGACGGTAGCCTTAGTGCAGGGGCTGGGTCCTGGAGGCTCCCTGCTCTTCTGAGCATCAATTGTTCAATTTTGAAGGTAATTATAGAGCTCCTCGAATCCCAGGGGAGGAACTGAGATGCCGGGGAGACAGTGGGAGCACTGTTAGAGGAAGCATCAACAGTTACTTATCCACTGGCATGAAGCTCTGCAGTATTCAGGGACTTCTATGGGTGAAGAATAGCCTTTCTTATATGAATGTTGTGAAGATAAAATGAGGTGTATTTGATAGATTTAAAACATGTGCCAGGCGTGGTGGCACACACCTGTAATCCCAGTGGCTCGGGAGGCTGAGACGGATTGTGGATTCAAAGCCAGCCTCAGCAAAGAGCAAGGTGCTAAGCAACTCAGTGAGCCCCTGTCTCTAAATAAAATACAAAATAGGGCTGGGAATGTGGTTCAGTGGTCGAGTGCCCCTGTGTTCAATACCTGGTACAAAAAAAAAAAAATATGTAAAATATAATTGTAAGACATTACAGATTAATAATGGGACATTGGATCAATGATTTTTCAGCATGGACCTTCAGTATATAAAACTGATAAATATTTTTTTATTAATATAAAATTATAAGTTTAACAATGTATTTTATAAAGTAAACATTAAAAATATTTTGATTGGGGCTGGGTTTGTGGCTCAGTGGTAGAGTGCTGGCCTTGCAATGCATGAGGCACTGGGTTCGATCCTCTGCACCACATAAATGTAAAATAAATACATTGTGTTCACCTAAAACTAAAAAATAAATTATTTAAAAAATATTTTGATGGACATCAATTTGTAACTGGGTTACAATTCACATCAGCCTCTGAATTAAATTTATTTTTGTTGCATAGAATATAATAGGTATGTAGGTGCAAATTCTAAACAGCTTTTAAGAAACTAATCTTGCGTTCTCATTCTTAAAATAAATAATTTAATGCATTGGTAGTAATCTCCAGCTTGCAGCATGTAGTAGCTCATATGGTTGGGTACAGTGTTTTCACTGTATTTCACTTATTTTTAAGTCTCAAACTTAAAAAAAGGTGGCCAGTACACTATACAAACCTCGGTTCCCCCAAGCTTCTTGGAAGTACATTGTTAATTTGATGCCCCATGCATCTTACAGTATCATTCCTACAAAGACATTATCCTGTATAACCACAATGCAATTATAGAATCAGGAAATTAACATTGATATTAGAATACATCAGGAATTGGCATTGATAATCATCTATATCTTAGACTCTTATTTTTATAATTGTCCCATTTTTAATAGCACAAAAATCCCATTCAAAATCAAATTGCATTTAGTTGTCATGTCTCTGTCATCTCCTTCAGTTTAGAACAGTTCCTTAGTCTTTTTGGTTTTGTCATGATCTTACCATTTCTAAGATTTACAGTCTGCTGACTTTAAAGAATATCCCTTAATTGATTAGATTTAGCATATCTTTGATAGAAATTTTACAGAAGAGATGCTTTGCTTTTTTTTAATTGCATCCTTTTAGGTGGCAGATTTCAGTCTGTCTTTTCTGGGTGATAGTATCTGTTAAGTAAATGTAGGGGCTGGGATTGCACTCGCCTAGCATGTGGGAGGCCCTGGGTTCGATCCTCAGCACCACATAAAATACATAAATAAAATAAAGATTAAAAAAACTTTAAAGTTTCCCTTTTTTTTCTTTGTTATTAGTAAATATTTTGGGAGGAGTACTTAGATATATGTAAATTTGTGTTTCACCAAACTTTTATTTTATTCATTTATTTTATTTATAACAGTATGGACTCATCATTTCCTATTTTATTCAGAAGTTTATAATCTATTATGGTCATTATTTGTTTGTTATTCCACTTGTCCTTGATTTGACCAGTAGAAGTACCTTCAAGTTGTTTTCTGTGCCCTTTAATCATATCCCCATTATTCTGTGCTTGCCTTATTCTTCCCTGACCCAGCATGGCATGTCTTTCCAAAGACCCTGGTTCCTTTGGTGGAGAATTGTATTTAGAAATCAAGATTGAGTTCTCCCATGCTCATTGTGTTTGGGCTATTACTGCTTTTAGGACCTTGTAGTAAATAGATCTGGGGGATAAATATAAGTGTGTGTTTTTCTGTGTGTAGTTATTGGAGACTATGAGATAATGAGTTCATGTTAATAGTTACAATTCTAATTCAACACAACAGGAATTCATTTAAGTTTCTTTTTTTGTTGTTGTTTCCATATTTGTAACTCTTATAGGGGAAACCAGCCACTCACTTTTTTTGTTTTTTAATTTTTTAGTTGTAGATGAACACATGGTGTAGTTATTTATTTTTATGTGATACTGAGGATCGAACCCAGTGCCTCACGCATGCTAGGCAAGTGCTTTACCACTGAGCTATAGCCCCAGCCCACTTTTCTTTTTTTAGTTATTGATTTGACCTGTCCCACCACACACACTGTCCCCTCCCACATGGTAATGCTTCCTCACTAGGTCCCACTCCACTTCCACCCCTCAGGCTCCAGCCCTCTTCTGCTCCTGCTGCCACTCCTACCTCTCCCACTAGCCTGTGTGCATTCCCCAGTGCTCTCTGAGAAAAAAACACTGAAACATTTTTCAAGACCTAGGGCAAAATAAAGAACCTTTTAGATAAACAAAACTGCAAGAGTTATTACCATCTGAAGGAACTTTCAAACTGAGATATTCTACAGATAAATAATTCTAGAAAGAAAGGTGTGGCATAGGTAAATACTGGCCAAAATCACATGGTGTTAAAGCATTTATCCTTGACTATTCAGGAAAATAATATAAAAGTTTTAATTATCTTCATATTTATTAAATTATATACTTGTTAAAATGCAAGGGAACACACTGCAAAAATGAAAAAAGAATTTATAACCTCAAACCAGCAGATAGGAAGAAGAGAATAGAAGAAGTAAACTCAATTCAAAATAACTAAAATTGATTTGAATATTTGTGATGTTTCTGAGGTACTTAAGCAGAACTTTATAGTTCTAGGACACAGATCCTTATAACCCTGAGATTTTATCATCCTCAGTGCTTTTTACCATTCTGTTGTTATATATTTGAAAAGTGGAATACAATTAAATTTATTAGATCATGTGTAATTCTACTTTGTACGAGGCCCTCTCATTTAATTGTCACAATAATTATTATCATTTTCATTTTCTGGGTGAGAGAACAGATACACCATTATTAAATACTAAAGAGTAGGGTTGTTGCTGAAGTTTTACTAAAGAGCCCCTACTTTTAGCTACTACTTTAAGTAATATATTATAAAACTCTTAAGAGCCTTGAATAAACATAGAAATCATTGTACCCAGCATTTTAATTATAAAAGAAATAATGGTGGCACACCTCTGTAATCCCAGCAGCTCAGAAGACTGAGGCAGGAGGGTCGAAAGTTCAAGCCAGCCTCAGCAACTTAACAAAGCCCTAGGTAACTTAGCAAGACCCTGTCTCAAAACAAAAAATGAAAAGGGCTGGTGATGTGGTTCAGTAGTTAAGTTCAATCCCTGGTACCCATAAAAAAAAAGGAGGAAAAAAAAAAAGAGGAAAGAAATAATGGGCCCAAAGAGGTTAAGGAATTTGCATTTATTCACAGAGCCAACTAGCTGTCAGCCAGCCTACAAGCCCCTTTCCTGTCCTTATCAATCCTCAAGCCTCACTTTCCATTACACAACTCCCTTACCAGCTGTAGGCCTCAGTGGTCTCCCAGTCTCAGAAATTATATAGATGCTTTCCCTCTGCCTGGACCACTCACCTTGCAGACTACCACTGATTCTGTAGTTTGAGCTCAAATTTAAGGTAGGACTGACAACAGATACCTCCATTTATTGTATACTTTATGAAAGAACAATCAAGGCTTGTTGTGGGAGAAAATGCCTTTTTTTGAGGAACAGCTCTGCATATTTATAGAGCCGGGGGTGGTTTGACAGTTGGCATGGGGTGCTTTTTGAATGGTGGGTAAGGATAAGGTGAGCCAGCAGGGCTAGTCTGATTGGTGGATAAGGATCAGGTGAGCCAGAAGGGCTAGTCTGATTGGTGGGTAAGGATCAGGTGAGCCAGCAGGGCTCACCATTGGATGGCTCTTCTTGGGGGATGGGGAAGTTAGTCTTTGGAGCCGGGGCAACTCCCAACACCATATTTATCTCATTAGCATTTTTTGTTTCTTCCTTTATATTCCATGTTTTCTGAGAATAGAAACTATGTCTGACTTCTCTACCAATGAATTCTGAGTACTTAGCAAGTGTCTGGCACATATTAGTCACTCAGTAAAAATAGAATAAATGAGTAAATGTTGTCTAATTCTTAAATTTGTTATTTCTCTTTTATTCAGGTTATCATAGCAACCCCTGGGCGACTTCTGGATATAATAAAACAGAACTCTGTAGCACTTGGTGGAATAAAAATTGTAGTAGTAGATGAGGTAAGTAGTGGTGTTTAAAAATATTAGTCACATAATTTTGTATAACTCATAAATTATGTTATAAATTCATAAAGTATGTTATAGTTATAAAATTTCATTGTATATGTAGGGCATTTTCTCCACAGAGAAAAAAATTCCATGACTTTTAAAAAATTATAGTAGTGGTACTTAAGCTATTTCCTATGTAGAGCTAACGCTAAAATTAAACAGAACTGTCTTTTCCTAATTGACAGGAAACATAAGTTCAACAGGTACTATCTTCTTAGTGATAAATTTTTTAAACATTTGTTGCTTCATATCATTTGTCTGCAAAAGTAGGGGAATCAGTGACATATAATTATTACCAGGAATTGTGGAGGAGGTAGCTAAATAATTCTTAGTTGGGTGACCTTTTTTCTTTCTTTTTTTTCTGTGTGGTCATAGGCACTCGTGGTTATGATTTTCATTGTTAGTATACCATTATAGGCATTTTATATTTTGGGCTTCTATAAGAAGGTAAAGTAAGTGCATTATTATTATAAATATTATGTCATATTTCATCATACACACAAGCATGAGAATACAGAACCATGTACCAGCCCACACTGGGTATATTTCATTCCTGCTTGCAGGGCATTTGTAACGTCACATAGGTCCCACCAGAAGTGATAGAGTAGAGTTTTGATGTTACCCAGGAATGATAGAAATGTGGAATGCCAGATGTTGATCAGTGATAGCATCCTGGTATGCCCTCTAAACCCAAGTAAGTAACAGTGGGGTACTGGAGGATGTGGAAAGAAATGTAGCAAAGACTCTGAAGACCAAGGTTTAGACATTTGCGCCACATCCTATGAAACTTTGTAAGTTACTTAATCTTCTAGAGCAGTGGCCAGAATGAAGAATGGTTGCAGAGATGTCTCATAGACTGAAAAGTCCTAAAGAATGTAAGATTATATTATTCAGTAGTTTAAAATATCTGCTAAGTCAGCATTTTCCTGCCATGGTCTGTTTGTGGAACTCATTTATTGCATGTGATCATCATCAGATTTAAACTGCCCATAAGACTTACATTTCCATTTGTTGTTAAACTCATGTTCCTAAGTTCTCCATATCATTGGAGCCTGAGAAAAGATTCTTTTTTTTTTTTTTTTTTGGTACTAGGGGTTGAACTCAGGGGCACTCAACCAGTGAGCCACATCCCCACCCTATTTTATATTTTATTTAGAGACGGTGTCTCATTGAGTTGCTTAGTGCCTCACTTTTGCTGAGGCTGGCTTTGAACTTGCAATCCTGCTGCCTCAGCCCCCTGAGTTGCTGGGATTACAAGCGTGTGCCACCACGCCTGGCTGAGAAAAGATTCTTGTATGGAATTTAGTTATGTTCCATTCATTCTCAGTTCTCTTCATAGCATTTTCATTTTCTTTGGTTAATAAGATTTCATCCATTAATGTAAAAGAAGTACCTGTTCAGCAAGTACCTGCACTGAGTGCCTGTCACATGCATCCCCTGTCCCAGCTCCTGGATAAGTTTGATCAGAGTTATAGAGTTTTGAATACCTGCTGAAATCTTATTGAAGAGTGAAAGGCAAGAACATTATCCTGTCTGCTGAGATAACAATAGTACTCAAATGGATGAGATAGGGCAGGGTTTGCAAATGCTTTCTGTAAAATACCAGATGGTAACAGTTGGACTTTATCCTGAGGGCCTTCATTTGCCACTGATAAAAGCTGTTGGTAAAATAATAGGACTGTATATGGTTTGCCCATTGTCTAGGACAAATAAGATCAGAAGGAGAAATGAGAGTAAACCCATTGGCACTGTAAAACATGGCTTCTCAGAGGTAATGGCATTTAGCCTGGGCCTCAAAAGGGGGAACATGATTCAGAAAATAAAGGATGTATCAAATATTCCAAGTGAAGAGACAGTGCTAGAAAGTCCAACTACCTGTGTGGAGGAAAAAGGAAAGAGACCAATCAGCTTGAGGAATTCTTCCTAAGAAACAATAGGAAGTAAAGTTGGGTGGTTAGGGTGGAGTCAAATTATAGAGGACCCTGAAAAGGAGTCAGAGGAATTTGGATTTCATGTGGGAGACAATGAGGCTTTCTAAATTATTGAGTTGGGGCATAATATGTTGAAAGTGGTGGTTTAGGAAGGTTACTCTGCTTCTCGGTACAAGAGAAATTAAAGAAGAAAGAATCTGAGACAGAGCAGCCAGCAATCCAGACAAGGGGTGAAGGGGTCAGGGACAGGGTGGAGACAGTAGGACTGAAGGATTAAATGAGAGTACTATAATTGTTTATGAGTCTTCTGATGACTTAATATGAGAGCAGCAGAAGAAGGCAGTGACAGAGGTGACTCCATAAGTTATAAGTTGTGCCTTTAACTTTAGAAAAGGGTAAGTGGGTAACTGCTGGGTTTGGGTGATACTATTTAAGTTTGGCTTGAGAATGTTGAATTTTGTGTGCATGATGGACTAAGTGAAACTGTATTGTAAGAAGCGTGCACTAGAATTCACTTGACATTATGGTTTCTCTAAGAGAGGGAGCTTGGAGAGACATGGCTTGGGTATTTGGAAGACAAAGCAGTAAACAGAGTAATCTAAGAGACCAGAGAGGAGCTGAGAATGAATGCTGTCCTTGAAGGAGAGAAGCCACTGTTTCAAGAGGAGGGTTAGGACACAGGAATGACCAGGGGTGAAAATCAAGATAATCCCTTTGAAATTTAAAAACTCTGCTCTGTTGCCTTTCTGGGTCTCCAGTGAGACCTTTCCTTTGGACTAGAATTTTCTCCTGACACATTTATCTTCTGTGAGTGTCTGTGGCTCTGAAACCACCCCTCACTCCCCCAGGCAGGCTTTAGACTTTCTTTCCTCTCTGCTCTGTTGAACTGTACACAGAACTTCTTATTTTTCTTACACTGTGTTCTCAGCCATATCCCAGTAATTAAGCATGGTATTTACCCAAGTTTCCCTAATGATAGGAATCACCTGGCATCCTTGGTAATATAATACCAGATCAGACTCTCACTTGATATTCTGATTCAGTAGTTCTGAGTTGGAGCCTAGGAATCTTTAAAAACTCATTTCAGGTGATTTTTACCTTCAGAGAGGTTTAGGACACACTGACTAGTAAGATACCTGACATGTAGTTAGGTGCTTGTTTGGTCTTAGGATTAAGGAATGCTCATTTATTAATGAAATGCATTTTTAGGGCTTTTGATGTGCTGTATACTACTTTTGGCTTTGAGTCTACAGTGGAAAGTACTACAGATGAGTGTTCTGCCTCGTGGGGCTGTGGCAGTTGTACCACCCAAAGTAATGTGACAGAGACAACTGGTGGGCTACCTTAGATTGGTAGTTCAGAGCTCTCTGGGAAGGTGACTTATGCTGAAATCTGAACGAGAAGGAACCAGCCATGTGGAGGTCCATATGGAGGGAAGATTGTTTTAGACAGGACAGCCATTGCACATGCACTGACATGAGGCTGGTGTGGGTTATTTGGGGGCAGAAAGAAGGCTGGTGTAGCGGGATCAAGGACAATAAGGGATAGTGGTGGGAGATAAAGTCAGAGAAGTGTACAGCATGAGGGCTTGTAGGACTTGAAGGCCCTGGTGAGAGGCTGGATTTTACTATTAAGTGTGATGGAAAACTACTAGCAGGTTTGAGTAGAGCAGTGATAAGATCTGATTTGTATTCTTGAAGAATACAATTTATATTCTTGAAGAAACCCTCTGGTTGCTTGAGGAGAATGGGTCATGGAGGGTAGGTGACAGGAATAGGAGCAGCACCTCCAGTGTGAGCTGGAGAAAAGTGACCGCACTGGGATGTGTTAGTGTGTCAACAGCATTGTTGCTGAGGAGGTGATTAATGAAGAGGAGATGAGGTAGGGACTTCTGATGATGTCATTTCACCAGATGTGTACTGGAATAGGGAGGAAATAAAACATTCTGTTATGAATATGTTACATTTGAGGGGCCTGTATGATCCAAGTGGAGATTTTAAGTTGGCAGTTGTTTGCTGAGAAGCAGTTGTGACCAGAGATAAGATTTGGGGACTCTGATGTGTATATGGTATTCAGAGCCATGGAACATGTTAGTGTTATCTAGGGAGAATACAGATGAGGAAGCAAAAGAGTCCCGAGACGCAGCCCATGAGGCTTTCCAGGTACAGAGGTGGTCCATCGTACAGAGACCAGGCAGAAAAGAAGGAGTCTGAAAAAAAGAGTAGCCGCTAGGGAGGAGAAAATCCATAAGGGAAGATATAAGTACTTGAAGGAGGTGATGGTAATTATGTTATGGGTAATTTAAATATGTATTTCAAGTGTATGAATTTTGTAAGTTTGGGTTGACGCATCTGTTTCCCTGTTAGACATAAGTTCTTTGGAAGTGGGATCTCTGTGTGCCTTGACCACCTGACAACCATCATTTCAGTTTCGTATTTATAATGCAGGTTCTAGAGCCAGATTGCCACTGTCCCTTAATAACTTGTTATTATTCTGTATGATATACCTGTTTCTTCATCTGTAAAATGGGGGTCATAACAATGCTTACCTCACAGGATTATTATGAGGATATGTATGGCACTTGGAAAGGTCCTTGGCACATGGTAAATGCTCAGTTCATATGAATTCTGAACCACAGTTAGCTACTCAGTAATGGTTTGACCATTTAATGTTTATCCCTAGGACCCTGAATAGAGGTAGAAGTCACATTCTCACACATTAAGGAAGTCATGAGTAATGAAGAAATGTAAGCAACATCAAAAACATTTTTCAGAAAAATTGGGCAAAGTTTGTTTTACAATTAGGGAACACTTGTGTCAACCTCTTTTTCTCATCTTTTACACCGTTTACCACTTACTATTGCATTTATGAGTAGCTTTGTTTTGATTTTAAGTGGTTCTAATGTTTGTAACACCTTATATTTATGTAGTACTTTTATTTTGAAGAATTTTTTTACAAGTATGTTTTTTACATTTTAACCTGATAACATCCCTCTAAAGTAGGAAATGAATTTATAAGTAGAAAACTAAGGTATAAAAAGAGCAAGGTTTGGGGCTGGGGTTGTGGTTCAGTGGTAGAGCACTTGCCTAGCACATGTGAGGCACTGGGTTCAAACCTCAGCACCACATAAAAATGAAATAAAGATATCGTCTCCACCTACAACTAAAAAATAAATAATAAAAACGAGCAAGGTTTCCCCAATGTCTGATTCATATTTTCAAAATAATGCAATTTAGATGGAGACTCAACACATGAATATTGTATTTGTATAATTATCCTTGCTACTTGTGGTTTTTCTATTCTGGTATTTTTTCTTCTGTTTTTGATGGTTTTTAAAAATTTTTGTTTATGCCCATCATGCATTTTAAATGGCAACTATGTTTTATGAGTAATCCATGCACATTGAAGATGAATCGGCAAATGGATGGGGATGGGTGCATATCCCTACCACCTTAGAATAACCATAATTAGTGTTATTTCTTTTCAGATATTTCCTCCTGTGTGTGGTTTGTAAGAGGCCTTGAGAGTTCAGACTTTAATCTGTACTCATTGGCAACCCTCAAAGGATTTTAAGCAGGAATGTACTATAATCAGACTGGTATTCTGGAGAGAAGAATAGCCAGGAAGCCAGAAGACTGGTTCACAGAGCAGTGGGGTGGGAGTGGGGGGAGACATTTCTAGACACACCTCAGAGACTGAAAGTAAGGGAGGAGGTCATGTCTGCATTGTGAATTTAGTTCTTTTTGCTTTGTTGTGTCTACCAAGTTTTCTACAGTGAGCATATTCTATTATTTAAAAAAGTAAAAATAGTGTCTTAAAGAGAGACAAAGACTCTCTTTGATTTCGCCTCATGGGTAATGACTTCCACCTGGAAGAGAGTAGCTTCAGTGAGGTGAGGGGGTGAGGGTAGTGGGTGGAACAGTGAGTGGAAGTGAGAAAGCAGAGGAATGGAGACAGCGGGTGCAGACAACTTTCAGAGCTGGTAGAAGACAGGCAGAAGGAGTTTAGTTCTAAAGGCCTAGAGGCTGCTTCTCCCAGATAGGAGAGATGAGCGGCACTTGGGGGGATCATTGAGGGATGTTTACAGAAATGTACTCTGTGTGTGCACACATGCACATGTTCTCAGTGTTCCATCATAAACAACAGAAATTTATTTCTCACAGTTCAGGAAACTGAGAAATCCAAGATCAAGACCCCAGCATATTCCATGTCCAGTAAGGGTCTCTGCCTCAAAGATGGTGCCTTCTTGTTAGGTCCTCACACAGCAGGGGGGAGAGCAGCTCCCTTCAGCCTTGGAACCCTCATGACTTAATTATCTCCTCAAGGTCCCACCTCATAACACTACCACACTGGGGGTAAAACTTGAACATAGTAATTTGGGAGGATACCAACATTCAGACCATACAGCCTCAACATTACAATTTTTTATTTAAAATAATATTTTGTTATAAATAAACTATATGCTAATGGTAAAAAATAAATAAATAAAAACCTTGCAATAAAATTTAAAAGTGAAATTGCTTCCCCATAAACCCTCTAGGTTTCTCCCTTATTAACAGTTAACAATTAAGTTTCTTGAATGTGTACACATAAAATATTTTGTAACATGATAACATTGTATTATCCACAGTGTTCTATACTTGGCTTTTCCTCCCCTAGAATCATTCCTTATCTAATAAAGGGCTTTCTGATCATTTTTCAAGACATCATAATGTTGTTACATCGATTTATCATAATTTACCAAGTCCCCTATTGATGGATACTTAGAATGTGTATACTTTTTGCAATTATTCATGATGCTGTAACAGCATTCTTTGTATATCGTGCAAATATTTAGTTGTACAGTTTATAATTGTATGTAAAACTTTCTCTTTTGAGGGCCAGCAATTTAGCTTAGCAGTAGAGCACTTGCCTAGTATGTGCAAGACCCTGGGTTCAATCCCCAGCACCACCAAAAATAAATAAATAAATAAAGATTCCCTGTTGATCCTTTGTTTTTGGACATTTTGGTATATTTTCTTGTGTGTTTTTAATTTTTATGTTTTTAATCATATTAGTCTTGTTTAATGTTAAGCAAGACTAACTTCAAAATGCTTTTATTTTAGGCTGATACCATGCTAAAGATGGGCTTTCAACAACAAGTGCTTGACATTTTGGAAAACATTCCAAATGATTGTCAGACCATTTTGGTTTCAGCCACAATTCCAGCTAGCATAGAACAACTGGCTAGCCAGCTTCTGCATAATCCTGTGAGAGTGATCGCAGGAGAAAAGAATCTACCCTGTGCCAATGTGCGCCAGATTATCCTGTGGGTAGAAGACCCAGCCAAGAAGAAAAAACTATTTGAAATCTTAAATGTGAGTAATGAAGCAGTCAACCATGTTTTGTAGATTGTGTTTGCATTTTTCACAGCTCTTAAAGGGAATGATATTTAGATTCAGCTTTTTGAGGAATTTGGTAGATTTTTAATAATGAATTGCTTTATCAGAATTCTGTGAGGATCAAATAAATTTTTATTTGTGAAAACATGCTATATTGATGCAGGGTGGGTTTGTCTTAACCTTGTTATAGAAAAGTATTTATGTATCAAATTATCATCAAGAATTTTTTTTTTCTGAAAAATTTTAGTATTTCTTGGCTCCTCTGTCCTTGAGAAGTTTTTAACTGTTGCTGATTTAAACAGAAATTTTTGAAGTGGATGATATGCACAAGCATTTACATACACAGTCTTGAGTTAAATATGGCTTGTATTGGCTCATGAGCAGCCTTTAGAACTATACTGATTACACTTAAATTTTTTAATATACATTTGCAATATTAATGATTGAAAACTGTGAGGGGTGGAAGACTGGCTTCTGTTTATGCATATTTTAAAGAAAATATTCATTTTAACAGAATATACCTTTTATCTCCTTAATAGTATGTATTTATATATTTATAAACCTTTCAATAATTAGCTTGTACTAATGCTTTCAGAAAAACCTACCATTGTAAATTATGTTATGTGAATAATTTTAAATGTTTTTGATTTTTTCAGGATAAGAAACTCTTTAAGCCTCCAGTGCTGGTATTTGTAGACTGCAGACTAGGAGCAGATCTGTTGAGTGAGGCAGTTCAGAAAGTCACAGGTCTGAAAAGCACATCTATACATTCAGAGAAGTCACAAATGGAAAGGAAAAACATATTGAAGGTTTGACACTAAATACTGGATCTTCTCTTTGCAGTAAATCTGTTGTGCCACACTTTCAAGAGATAACATGTTACCAGCTGGTTTTTAAAGCAGACTTTTTTTTAATGACTGTGAGAACATCAGGCAAGCAGTGATCATGAAGTTAATTATTCCTCTTGCTCAGGCTTCTGTGTTTTGGGAAGAGTAAGCCTGTTCTCTAGGAATTGTACTAAATTAGAATTCAACATTACTGAAGTCAGGACACTTTGACCTAGAGCAGAGCAGGTTTACTTCTGAAAAAGATTTGCCTGAATAAATTAATAGAGTCAGTTCCATGGTGTAGGTTTCAGATATGAGAAGACTTGTTTATTGGAAAGACATTGCAAAAATATATTGAAGTAAGATTTTTAAAAAAGAAAAGGGGGCTGGGGATGTGGCTCAAGTAGTAGCACGCCCGCCTGGCATGCGTGCGGCCAGGGTTCAATTCCTCAGCACCACATGCAAACAAAGATATTGTGTCTGCCGAAAACTAAAAAATAAATATTTAAAAAAAAATTCTCTCTCTCTCTCTCTCTAAAAAAAAAAAAGGTATGAGAATTGCATAAAACCAAATAAAATGAGTTCTGAATAATAAATTTTGTTGCTGTTTTGGAAAGGGATTACTTGAAGGAGACTACGAAGTTGTGGTGAGCACGGGGGTCCTGGGACGAGGCCTTGACTTGATCAGTGTTAAGCTGGTGGTGAATTTTGACATGCCTTCAAGTATGGATGAGTACGTGCATCAGGTAGGAAAGTTCTGTTACCACTGTTTTGTTAATGATCTTTTTGGAGAGGGCATTGTCAGTATGGTGTTATGTTAAAAAAAAAAAAAAAAAGGCAGGACAGAAAACTATGTATGTTTGTTCCTAAAACATATATGAATATAAGCCAAATTTTGGGTTCATTAGCTATGTATATGCTTAAAATACATTTTAAAAAAACTAGAGGTAAGTTACATAAAATGTTAGTTTAAAAAATTTAGACATTAAATTTCTTTTTATTCTTCATTGAGCATATTAATGGCTTTTATAATCAGAAAAGAAAACTGTTTTGAAAGATTGTTTTAAATTGATATATTTGACTAAAATAAAATTGATCCTTTAAAGTATTTGTTTTTTTAGGAATCTTGTCTTCATCTCCTCTTTGTATCCTTACTGGTTCTAGACTTTCACCTTTTAAAATTTCATTCCTTTCCTTTGCTGCCAAAGGTAACAATAGCTTCTCTTTCTAGCAGAAATAGAGCCTTTTCTTAGCGCCACGTTATCTTACTGACTGCTACCTGTCTTCCTTCTCGGGCATCACTTACAAACCTGCCAAATGAAGCCTTTCTCTGATGTTCTTAGAATCACCTTTGAATACCATATTTGCTTGAATCATCCACTGAAATGCTTTTAGTGCCTATAATACATTGTTTCTTTTATTTTTACTTATAATATAGAAGTACTTCTCTTTTTTTAATTTATTTTTTGGCACCACCTCATTTACCTGCACATCAGGGAATTGAATTAATATCCTACAGGAGTTGATTATTCAAGTAATTGAAGTGTATTTTCTTTCAAAAAAAGACTTTCATCAGGCATGGTGGTGCATACCTGTAACCTCAGCTGCTTGGGAGGCTGAGACAGTAGGATCACAAGTTGGAGGCCAGCCTTAGCAATTTATCGAGACCCTAAGCAACTTAGTGAGACCCTGTCTCAAAATAAAAAATAAAAAGTGCTGGGGATGTAGGTTAGTGGTAAAGCACACCTGGGTTAAATCCTCAGTACTAAAAAAAAAAAAAAAGAATTTCATACACACACATGTATATACATATACAAACTTATACACGCATATTTATACACACACATATCTACTCACATGTGTATACACACATACATATGCATATAGGAACATGTTTATACCACACATACATAAATGGAACCACATCATACCAACTCTTCTATGCGTTGCTTTCTTTACTAAATATATCTTAGGTATCTTTCTTTATCAGCACACATAATAGGTATAAATGTTAATGTGTATTGAGTGCTTTCTGTATGAGCAGACACTGTTTTCTCTTTAAATGTTCTTATTTAATCTGGTTTGTTCTGTTTTGATAGCTGCAAGGTAATATGTTGTGTGTACATACTGTTATTTATTTTAAAAATCTTTTATTGATGAATGAATATTTCTAGTTTATTAAATAATGTTGTTGCAAACATCCATGTTTGTGGTCTTCCGTGACTTTCTTCTTTCACTCAGCATAATGTTTTCAGTGTTCACCCATGTTGTAGTATATATTAGTACATCATTTTTTATTGCCAGGTAATGGTCCACTGTGTCAGTATAACACATTTGTTTATTCATTCATTAGTTGCTGAATGTTTAGCCAAAAGTTTCCGCTTTTTGGCTACTATGAATAATGCTTCTGTGAATGTTGATGTACAAGTTTTTGTGTCCACATGTTTTCATTTCTACTGGACTAGTACCTTAGGAATGGGATTACAGGCTCATTTGGTAACTCTATGTTTAACATTTTGAGAACCTGCCAGACTATTGTCCAAAGTGGCTTCATTCATTAGGTGTGGTGGCGCATGCCTGTAATCCAGCAATTTGGGAGGCTGAGACAGGAGGATGGCAAGTTGAGACCAGCCTCAACAACTCTGTGAGACCCTGTCTCAAAATAAAATTTAAAAAGTATGGAGATACAGCTCAGTATAGAGCACCCCTGGGTTCAATCTCCAGTGTCACCAAAAAAGAAAAAATTGGCTTCCCAATTTTATATCTCTAATAGTATATGAAAGTTCCAGTTTCTCTACATCCTTTGACAGCAGTTATTATTATCTTTTTATTATAGTCATCCTTGTAGTTATACAGTATTTCTTTATGGTTTAATTTGTATTCCTTAATGGCTAATGATATTGAATGAACATCATTTCATGTTCTTGTTGGCTATGTGTATATTTTCTTTGGAAAATGTCTGTTCAAATCTTATGCCCATTTTAAAAATTGTTGTATTTATTATTAGTTATAAAAGATTTTTGTATACTCTAGAAGTCCTATTAGAGATATGATTTGCAAATAGTTTCTCCTGTTGATTACAACTATCTTTATATTAGTTTTTATTTTTATTGAACTAATTAGGTAGTATAATTAAGCCAATCAGGTAAAAATTAAAGCTAATACTATATCATATTCATTTCCCTCACTTCTCCCAATCTCATTTCCTAGAGATTACCCCTTTAAACTCTTTTTTTTATAATTCATTTTTTTAATATTTATTTTTTAGTTGTACACAATACCTTTATTTTGTTTATTTATTTTTATGTGGTGCTGAGGATCGAACCCAGGATGTCGCATGTGCTAGGCAAGCGCTCTACCGCTGAGCCATAACCCCAGCCCCCCTTTAAGCTCTTTAGAGGCTTCTTCTTTTACAGTATTAAAAAGGCCTTTTTATATTGGTAGGTAGAAACCATCTATTGATTTGGGCATTAAATATAGACCTTTAAGGCTTATATTTCAATTTAAGAGCAGAAATGATTGTATTTCTCCTTCTTCTGAAGAATTTCTCGGTACATTTTTATTTTATGTTTGAAGACAAGAAGATTTGGGGTTTTACTGTGGATTTTCATTACAAATATATGTCCATTTAATTCTGTGAAAGTGAAGAATAACTATGAAAGAGTGAATTCACTTAAATCTAACGTATCAGGTACTTAGTATGCAAAAGCAAATAATTTCTAAAAATATTTATTTTTTAGTTTTAGGTGGACACAATATCTTTATTTTATTTTTATGTGGTGCTGAAGATTGAACCCAGTGCCTCACATGTGCTAGGCGAGTGCTCTTGCCACTGAGCCCCAGCCCCAGCCCAGTCTTCTTGTTGTTGATGTAAGGCTTCCAAAATTTTTTTACCTTATCCCACCCACAGTGAGAAATATTTTTGTCATTACCTTCTTCCCACCACTACTACCACACACACGGGTATAACTGAAACATGATTTTCACAAAAAATTCTTACTTGTATTATATGTGATCACTCCAGTTTTTTACTTGGGTTGTTTTTTAAAAATATTGCTGGTGGCAGAGGCACACAGTTCAAAAACTGCTATCTGAATGAATGTCAATCTTGGCAAATCCTCTTTAAATAATAATCTTCATTTTTCTTTCAAGAGACATTAAGGTTTTATATGAGCATTTTGAAAATGTCTTTTTTGCATTTTATTTCAGGTTGGAAGAGTGGGGAGATTAGGTCAAAATGGAACAGCAATTACTTTCATCAATAACAATTCAAAAAGACTCTTCTGGGATATTGCAAAAAGAGTAAAGCCCACAGGATCTATCCTTCCTCCACAGTTATTAAATTCCCCCTACCTTCATGACCAGAAGAGAAAGGAACAGCAGAAAGATAAACAGACAAAAAACGATGTGGTTACGGGAGCTAATCTCATGGACATTATTAGAAAACATGATAAAAGTAATTCTCAAAAATGATTTGTTATGCCACTTTGAATAATTTTTGTTGCATATTTTCAGCAGAATTTCTATAAATTATTACTGTGTAATTTGAGTAAATGATAATGTTCATGAAACAGAATCTTTAAGATAGGATTTTTTAACTTAATAAAGCATGTAAAGCAATATTGTATTTATTTCCCTTTTTAATTCTCACATTAAAAACAAAGTAAAAAAATGAGTTGTTAAATAATTTTCTTATCTGGACAAAGTATTTTTTTTTTAAATAAATAGTTCTCAGAGCTACTGTCAGAACTGGAAACATGCCACAAGCACATTGGGAAAAAATGGTTAGAACTACTCTTAAAAGAGTGTGAAATATGTGTTTTTATTCTTGGTTGTTTTTATTTCAACCTAGCTAACAATTTTTTAATATACTTAATAATTTGGGCTACTTATCAAAGTCATGTCAAGTTGTATTAATGTTGCTTTGTAGTTTTATGTTTATGTCACTTTGCAAACTCAATAATTTTAAATACTGGAATAGGTGTTTGATTTTGATATATCTAAACATATTTCTTTAAAGTCTGATAGCATTAAATTAGTTGAGAAATTTAGGTGATCAGTATGTTATACAAAATTTGACATTTAAACAAGCAGTATAAGGTCAGCATCCTCCCTGAGGGGCCATGGGAGAGATTTTTCAGCAAAAGTCCTGCATTGATAGTTTGTTAGTGTTGTCTTCGCCCAAAGGAGTAAGGGTTGGGGGGACAGAGGTTCTCCAAAGTATGTGATCCCTCAATCTCTGGCTCTCTTTATGTATGTCTGCTGTCAGGTGGTGAGTATGTTTGATTTTAAGGGAACAAAGATGAGCAACTTTAAGGTTCCAGGGTGCTGTAGCAAAGGTACCTTGGAAGGCTGAACTCAACAGCATTCACATGGTACCTAACACATACTAAGTGTCTTGAAAATGTTGATAATGATTACTAGAGAACAAGGCAATTTTTTACTAGGCTCAGACGTGTTTAGAAGTAAAAGTGGGATAATCAGAAAAATAAGATGACTTTGTGAGTCACCATTTACAGGAGACCATATTTAAATAAAAATAAGTAATATTAGACTATAATGTAACCTATTAAACTGGTCAGCTTAATTTTCTGGCAGTCTGGCTTCTGTTCCCACAGATGCACTCACTGTCCTCAGAGCTGTCCCAGTATACCCTCCTCTAATCCCATTTTCTGCCACCCTCACTGTAAATTTCTTCATTGACTGGGCCTGGATGACCTTCCTTCTGTAACTCTCACTTCCTTAAGGCAGCTCATAAATGAGATAGGTGGGGGGGGGGGGGGAAGAGCCCCTAACTCAGCTTTACTGTGAGAATTAAGTGAAATCGCTTATGTAAAGTTCCTTTTAAGAGGTGCCTTGGTGGGGGAGGGATGGGTAGTGCCATCAGCTCTCTTCACCACCTCCATTGCCAGGAAGAATGATTTACTTACAACTTGGTTTTTAAGCTCCCAATTTGGCTTCATACTTTATCTTATGTAAGTGTTTATTCCTTCATGGAAAGCATATAATATACCTCCTATTGCCCTTACCACAATCAAAACAAAAATGACTCCACAGACGTAGGTATGGTACAGAGGTAACAAGTCATCCAAGGTGACTTTCCTGGCAGCATGCATTAATCTGACTCTGGACAGACAGACTCTTGTCTATCTTCAAGGCATACTTAGAATGACCCCAGAGGCGCTGGGTCCTTGATGTGAAAAAGTCAAATAATGATAAGTAAACACAGTTCTCTTATTTGGCTGTCAGAGTTAGGACTTAGTTTATACTTATGTATTATAATATCTGGCATATATGGTGTTACTGGACTCAATAACATAAGACATATTTAATTTTATAGTATGTTTACAAATAGCAATTCTTTAGTTTTCACTTTATGAAAAATTTGCACATTGTTTTTCTCATTTAATCTCAGATGAAAACTTGGCAAAGATATTTGCAAATAAGCGGGTTCCAGTTATATAGTTCCACTAGTTTTTTTTTTTTTTTTTTTAATTAGGGAAAATTCCAATCTTCAGCTTTGCTCACTTGAAAAATGAGGAAGTTTGCTTTAAAGTTCTCTGAGGTCATCCCAAATATATATTTTCTATGCTTCATGTTTTTAAATCTCTATCTCCATGTATGGAATTTGCTTCAAAATAATATGGGGAAGGGGGAAAATATGCATGAAACAAGATTGGCCAAGAATTGATTATTATTGATACCTGGGACTAGAAATGTTTTGGACATCAGATTTTTTTGGCTTTTGTAATATTTTCTTATACATAATAAGCAATCTTGCAGATGGGACCCAAGTCTAAAATTCATTTATGTTTTATACACAACTTACTTGTAACCTGAAGGTAATGTTATACAACATTTTGAGTGTGCCAGCATTTTGACTGTGACTGTTCACTTGAGGTCAGGTGTGGAGTTTTCTACTTCTATCACATTAATGCTCAAAAAGTTTTAGATTCTGGGGTATTTCAAAATTTGGATTTTTCAGAACAGAGATGTTCAATTTGTATATATAATCTCCATTCCCATTATTTCATTTGTGCTCTGAGTATCTTCAATTTACCACTGGACATTTTGGCTCAAATACAGTATGTCTAAAGCCACATTTATCATCTTCCTCACACAAAAAA
Organism: Callospermophilus lateralis; assembly: GCF_048772815.1. Taxonomy (NCBI): domain Eukaryota; kingdom Metazoa; phylum Chordata; class Mammalia; order Rodentia; family Sciuridae; genus Callospermophilus; species Callospermophilus lateralis. Next base: position 80,998,219 of record NC_135317.1, read on the forward strand.
ATCTAACTCTTCCTTTCTTACTTCCCTGTTGCCTGTGGAGCTACCCACACCCTTGGTCATGCTCAAAACCACAGTCATCATTGACTCACTTTTCTCCTAATCTCCATCTCTACTTAGTCACCAAGTTCTGTTGTTTTTTGAAAATGGCCACATTTTCATGCTGCCACATTATCACCCTGTGTCCAAATTGTACTAGCTGTCTCTGAATTGACCTTTCTAAATCTGAATTCCCATCACTCAATGTCCTCCCAATGTTTTTTAGTGTATAATTCCATTATTCTGATGATATCTTGTTTAGACTTTTTTAAAAAAATGTTTTTAATTCTTATTTGTTGATGATGGATCTTTATTTATTTATTTATTTATTTATATGTGGTGCTGAGAATTGAACCCAGTGTCTCACATATGCTAGGCAAGTGCTCTACCACTGAGCCACAACCCCAGCCCCTCTTGTTTAGAAATTTTAAGCAGCTCCTTGTTGACATTATCATCAAATCTGAGTTCTGGCTCGTGTCCGAATCCCTCCTTCCCCAAATCCCTCCTTTCCCAAATCTACTCTACAACCGCTCCCCAGCTCAAACCATCTGTTGCAGCTTATTGCAGGCTAGAACAGGTCAGAAACCACCTTTGTAGGATCAGACAGTTCATCCCAACTTCCCTGAACACATTCATAATACAAGTAATTAACTGCTGGCAACCAAAAGCTGATGTGTCACTGATGAGCTCTCAACACAACGGAAGGAAAACAAAGACTCTGCTAAGAGAAGGCCAGTTTAATTAGGGAATATTTTTTATACTTTCTTTTCCTATTTTGGATCCTGGTGATATTTGCTTGGAATTAATTACAAAGGATCTTAAGTGTTGGGAATCAGGAAATAGTAGTAAAGTGAATTCGGAAATGAGGGTTGCATTTTAGACTGACAATGCTGCTCTGATGTATGAGTGAGGCAACTGAGAGCCTTTAATTAAATAAAGTGCTTTAGGAAAAGGAAGTTAAGGCATTTATAATGTTATGACTTTTAACACATTTTAAATAATTATAACAGTTTATGACCTTTATGAATATAAAAAAATATTCAGAAAACTCCTAATTGAAAATGGCATTTTACATACACTATCCTTGGAAAGACAGTAAAAAGGAAAATGTGGTAGCTGAAGGGAGAGGATAAAGCTGAGAGACTTTTATGATATATCTTTTTAAAACAGCGTACAGAGGCTGGGGTTGTGGCTCAGTTGTAGAGCACTTGCCTAGCATGTGTGAGGCACTGTGTCCAGTCCTCAGCACCACATAAAAACTAATAAATAAAATAAAGGTCCATTGATAGCTAAAAAAATATTTTTAAAAAATGTACAGATTTCTTATTTGTTAACTGATAAATAAATGGTTACTAGTTTCCTTTAAATCCTTTTGGATTTGAGGATGGAGGAAAGTATGGAGTTTTTCTACGTGAGCTTTATACTTAAATTTTATGGGGAAAACTAGTTTATATGTTTGAGATTTCATTAATTTTACACATAAAATTAAATAGTACACATAAAATTATAATTCACTTAAACCTCTGGGAAATTAAAATAATTAGCTTAGTGATGATAGAGAGGTATTGGATGGGGGTGCATTTTTTACCTTTTAAAAACATCATTGATCAGGCTGGGGATGTAACTCAGTTGGTAGAGTACATGGCTACCCTGAACAAAGCCCTGGTTCAATCCCCAGCACCCCTCCAAAAAAACAAAAAAACCCATCATTGATAGTTATAAATGTTCTCAGGGAAATTCAAAGGGTTTTATAGAAATAGATAGTGCTGGGGATGTAGCTCAGTGGTAGAGTGGTTACCTGGCATAGACTCTATTCAATCCCCAGGATTGCAAAAATAAAGAAAGAAAAAGACAGACCAAGACAGAACGTGTCCTGGCACATTAGTTTAGGAGCTGAGGAGTCATTAATGGCTCCATTGTGAAGAAGGCCTAACAGCTTCTAACTTTCTCTCATCTTTTTCTGGCATTCAGTGGGTTATGCAGGATGATAGTAGGATCCAATTGAGCAATATACTTCCTTGTTTAAAAAAAATCAATAAAAAGGGATTCTCAGGATTTGAATTTCCTTTATGTATAAATTAAGCTTCCATAGCTCTTCTTGATTAATTTTTGAGTGGTTTCAATCTTGGATACATATATTCTCAAAGAACTAAATCTCTATTCTGATTTGCAAAAATACTGTTTTTACCAAAATAAGGACACAATCTTACAGATTTTTAGGACACAATTTATAGATTTTCTTTTTGATTGATTACTCTAATTAACATTTAATACAAAATGCAAAACTAGATGGAGCTGCTGCAAAAATACTATTTTATTCAGTTAACCAAAAGGGCTACCTACTTAGCCTTTGTGAGACTAATGAACTCAAATAGAATTGTGGGTTATTTTAGTGTAGACATCTGCATCAGTTATATATGGCTATGACACATTTTCCAATACCAAAATAAAGGACACAATCTTATAATTTTTTTCTGATCTATATACATTTATGTGTCAGTCTTGCACAGGTTTGAAATCAATCATTATAATTATATACTCACTGAATTTCCAGATATTCACAGGACTTATGTCTATAGGCTGTGTGATGGTGACATCTTGTGATATTCTAGACCTTATGGTCTTTAGTAGCCATGAGTAACATAAGCAAATGTTAAGCTTCTTAATAGATCTGAAAATAAAAGTCAAGCTTCTTAAGAGATCTGAAAGCTTCAGACTGACAGCCTTTGAAAGCAGAGACTGTGTCTCTGAGGCTTGCTTGAGCTTCCATTATCAGCTTTGGTAATCTTGGGATAATGCTGGGAACTGTAGGGTTCTGGTTAATTGCATTCCTTTTTTTTTTTTTTTTTTAAGTCCCTACCAAAGTTAACTGGGAGAACATAGAAAAAGTAGGACTACAATTAGAGATAGCAAGCTCATAGAGCTGATAGGCAGTGTGACTATGTGAATAGTGCCCTCTTGAGTTGTGCATCAAAGTCTCTGTACATTTTAGGGTATTTGTGAGAACTGGGAGGTGGATGTTGTGGGACCATTTAACCTCCCATAGCATTTGGCATCTTTGATGGCAATGTCATGTCATGGTTTGAAGCTAAGGCAGCTCTGACTTGGCTCTTAGCTGCCTCATGACCTCTCTGAGCTCCTTGGTTACAGTTCTGTATATCCTCACCACTTAGTATTCATGGAGCATCCCAGCATGCTTAGCAGAACACAGAACACTGGTGGTTCCCTGTAGCTCGTGGTAGATGTAGATGTGCCTGGGAAGGAAAAGCATTTGACAATAACTAAAGGGAAATTAGGAATTTTATCTTGATTTCATGAACATTGAGGCTGGATTTTGTGCTTATCATGTTTTGATTTTATGAGAGAAAGAAGAATCCTTTTAAATAAATAGAAGACAGAGTTTTATTTGGCTGAAAGAGCAACAAAATAGCCACAGTGTAAAATTTTGTGCTGTGATGGAGGACTACTATTCCATTACCATTTTATTTAAAATAAGCATGCTAAAAAGTAAGATGGTAATTATGAAAATGGAACTGTGGATTAATATACTGCTAATAATAAGCAAATAGTCATGAGTATTTAGGTGATTGGTTTCTAAACTTGTGGTACTACAAAATGAAAGCAATGACATTTATTTTTTTTTTGAACTATAATCAATGAAAATAGAAGATGGAATGAAGAATTAATCAGAGCTCAAGGAAGGTAGGAACATAAAGTAATGAAACAAACTGAATAAGGATGACTGATATTCTTTTGGATTGATTTTACTGATTACATTTAAAACAAAAATTATCAAGAATAAAATTAACAACCCAGCTATCCCACTCCTTGGTTTATACCCAAGGGACTTAAAAACAGCATACTACAGGGATGCAGCCACATCAATGTTTATAGCAGCACAATTCACAATAGCTAACTTATGGAACCGACCTAGATGTCCTTCAGTAGGTGAATGGATAGGGAAACTGTGGTATATATACACATGGAACATTACTCAGCATTAAAAGAGAATAAAAATCATGGCATTTGCAGGTAAATGGATGGAGTTGGAGAATATAATGCTAAGTGAAGCAAGCCAATCCCAAAACACCAAAAGCCTAATGTTTTCTTTGATATGAGAATACGGAAGCATAATTGTGATTGTGGGGGGAGCCTGGGAGGAATGGAGGAACTTTAGATAGGGCAAAGGGGAAGGAGGGGAAGGGAGAGAGCAAGGGGGTAGGAATGATGGTGGAATGAGTTAGACATCATTACCCTAAGTACATGTATGAAGATACGAATGGTGTGAAAATATTCTGTGTACAATCAGTGTCTTGAAAAATTGTGCTCTCTCTATATAATATGAAATTATTTGCATTCTGTCATCACATATAACAAATCAGAATCAATAAAATAAAATAAAAAGAATAAAATTAACAACGTTAGTGAGGATGGGAGGGGGAAGGTACACTCATACATGGCTGGTAGGATTGCAAATTGGTGTAAACACTATGAAAAGCAGTATGCAGATTCCTAAGAAAACTTGAAATGGAAACACCATTTAACCCAGTTATCCCATTCCTTGGTGTATATCCAAAGAAATAAGATCAGCATACTATCTTGGCGCTGTCACATCAGTGTTTGTAACAGCTCAATTCACAATAACTAAACTATGGAACCAGCCTACATGCCCTTCAGCAGATGAATGGATAAATAAAATGTGGTATATGTACACAATGGAATATTACTCAACCTTAAATAGAAATTAAATTATGGCATTTGCTAGTAAAGGAACGGAACTGGAGACTATTATGCTAAGTGAAGGTCAAATATTCTCTCTGATAAGCAAATGCTAACTCACAATGTTTGGGAAGGGACTAGAAGTACATTGTATTAGACAAAGAGGAATGAAGGGAAGAGAGGGGGAATGGGAATAGGAAAGATAGTAGAAAGAATTAGATATAACTTTCTTATGTTCACATATGAATAAGCAACCCATGTAATTCCACATGATGTACAACTGAAGAACAGGAAGTTGTACTCCATTTATGTATAATATGTCAAAATACATTCTACTGTCAGGTACAACTAAAAAGGACAAATTAAAAAAATACAAGCCTTGAAGTTTGAGTTAATTGCACTCTTTTAAATAGACTCTGGTTATTAATCTGCTAATGATTAAATTACTTCTAAGATAATAGAATTCCTTTCTCTGTAGGTTATAGGTACTGTTTCTCTGACTAATGCAAAGGAACTATTGTAGATCAAAAATTATTTAGTGAGCCAGGCATGGTGGCACACACCTGTAATCTCATCAACTTGGGAGGCTGAGGCAGAAAGATTGTAAGTTCGAGGCCAGCCTGGACAATTTAGCAAAATCCTGTTTCAAAATAAAAAATAAAAAGGACTAGGAATATAGCTTAGTGGTAAAGTACCCCTGGGTTCAATACCCAGGACCAGAAGGAAAATAAATGCACATATACAAAGGTGTGTGTGTATAATTTAGTGATCCTTTTTTTTGTTTTTTTGATACTGGGGATTGAACTCAGGGGTACTCGACCACTGAGCCACATCCCCAGCCCTATTTTGTATATTTTTTATTTAGAGACAAAGTCTCATTGAGTTGCTTAGTGCTTCACTTTTTTGCTGAGGCTGGCTTTGAACTCACAATTCTCCAGTCTCAGCCTCCCAAACTGCTGGGATTGTAGGCAAATACCACCATGCAGGGCAATTTAGTGATTTTTTAAGGAACAAAATAATAGCTTAAACTTTCAAGCTGTTTGACAAAGGCAAGGAAGGATGCTGCTGCTTTTCCTGGAGGTCCAACAGTATTCCAACTACTTTTGATAATTAACTGATTTAATTCTCACAAGGGCCTTATTGTCATCGCAAGGAGATTCTGAAGGTCAAGAGGCAGAGGAGACCAGTGGGAACTTCCAGAGCTTTATTAGAAAGTGAAAGGTGTAGATACACATTCTCAGAGTAGAATGTGGGCCATCTCCAGAGCCAACAGTCCTTTGGGGGTTTGACTCTTCTAAAGGAAACCTGGTGAGGAGTGGGCATGGGAAGGTGTGTGGAACGACATCAGCCTGGTGAACTCAGTACTTTGATTGTGGATCAGAAGGTGCTTCTGGTGGTCTGGTCCTTTCTAAGATCTTCAGGTCAACATTGTCTCCTTTGGACAATGTTAGGAATGTGCCCTTGTTTTATCTAATCTGAAAATACACTGTGCAGGAGAACACTACACATAGGCTTTAACAAAATAAGGCAGTTTTGCAAATGAGTGAGTTTGCAGTAACTCTAAGATTTCTCAGAAATTTGGAAGTGACCAGTGGGAAGGAAAAATGGGTCTGGGGAGTAAGTCTGATCATGGGCATCTAGGTTTTCAGCTACAGTCTCTTTTTTCCTTCCCTTTGGTCTCCTTCCTGCCTATCTTTATTTCTTCTACCTTGCTATGAGCTAGGTACTTTTTAAATGGTACACAGGTTTCAGAGGGGTTTCCTAAGGTGCCCAAGATCCAAACTCAGGTGGTTGGATTCTAGCGTCCATGTATATAAACACTTCTCTGTGCTCAGTTTTGACACAAGGACAACTTACAAGTTCTGTGTGTTAGGCCTTCTCTTCTCAAAACAAAGGCCATTTCCTCTGTTTAGGAACAAAGCATCTAGAGCTGGAGAACCCACCTGGACACTTTTTTTTTTTCACCCTCTCAACTCTCCCAAAGAGGAAAAGTAGAACTATGTCCATGGTCTGTTGGAGAGCTAGGATCAGAGCCCAAGCCCTTTGGCTTTTTCTATGTCTAATTCTGCCTATTTTGTTAGTTCTCAGAGCTGCTAGTACATTGCTGTGCTCTGTTCTCAGTGAATGCTTAACAAGTATTTAACAACTGCATAACTTATAATAAAATAAGACTTATATGTTAAAAAATGGGGGGTGGGGTTTATTTTACTACTGAGCTACATCTGCAACCCTTTTTATTTTGAAACAGGATCTCGCTAAACTACCCAGGCTAGCCTTGAACTTGTGATCCTCCTACCTCAGCCTCCCAAATAGTTAAGATTATTAGACATGCACCACTGCACCTGCAAAATTTGTGTTTATATGGTATGAAAACTTAGAGCTGAGTACAATGATGTATGTCCGTAATCCCAGTGACTCAGGAGGATGAGGCAGGAGGATTGTAAATTTAAGGATAAGCTCAGCAATTTAGTAAGACCCTATTTCAAAATAAAAAATAAAGAACTGGGCATGTAGCTCAGTGGTAAATCTCCCCTGGGTTCATTCCCCAGTACCCTCCGCACAGAGACCCATATATTCACATACACATCCTTATATAGAGACAGACATTATAATTTCTTCTTTAAGATCATGAATTTATGGGGCTGGGGTTATGGCTTAGTGGTAAGAGTGCTTGCCTAGCACATGTGACCCTGGGTTCAATCCTCATCACCATGTATAAATAAATAAAGGTATTGTGTCCAACTACAACTAAAAAAATAAATATTTTTTTTAAAAACATGAGTTTCTGGTCATTAAAAGGAAAGCTAAGGAGCTGGGGTTGTGGCTCAGTGGTAGAGCACTTGCCTAGCACGTGTGAGGCACTGGGTTTAATCCTCAGCACCACATAAATTAAATAAATAAAATAAAGTCTGTCTACAACTAAAAAATATTGGGGGGTGGGGGGAAGGAAAGCTAAGCTGGCATGCTACAGGAAGCCACTGCTTTTCAGCCTGATCCTAGACAGAAGGACACATGAGACAGACCTTAACCTCACCAGAGCCTGAAATAGTCATCCTAGCCAACTCACAGACTGGTGACCAAGGAAGTAGGAGCTATTGTAAGCCACTGAAATTTGGAGTTGTTTGTTACATAGCACTGTTCAAGCAGAAACTGACTTCCATGGAAATCTTATGATGGCCAAAAAAAAAAAAAGTCACACTAACAACTTACTATGTGCCAATTAGTTTATATTCCATTAACCCACATGATCCTTTCAAAAACCCTGTTATAACTATTATGATCCTATTTTACAGATGAGGAAACTGATGCAGAGAGGAATTGAGTAACTGCCCCAAGAACATATAGGTAGTACAGTAAGACATGGATTTAAACCCAGGCACATGTGATTATAAAACTTGTACTCTGTCTTTTACAAATACATCATATATTATCGCCTTTTTGGGGAGCGTTACTGGGGATTGAACCCAGGAATGCTCTACATCTGAGCTGCATCTTCTAACCCCTTATTTTTTGAGACAAGGCCTAGCTAAGTTGCTGAGGCTGAACTTGAACTTGGGATCCTCCTGCCTCAGCCTCCAGAGTTGCTGGGATTATAGGCATGTGCCACTAAACCCAGCTTTCGAATAATTTTAAAAAAAATCTCAGCTATACAATGAAAAAAATTTTAAATAAAAGTTATTTTAAATAATACACAAAACAGTATTATTCAAATAATTTAAAAATACTCAAATAGATGATAGAACATTTAATTCTATAAGATCAATAATTAATGTTAAACATGAACTATAAAAATAGAGACTCAAGGGGCTGGAGTTGTGGCTCAGTGGTAGAGCACTCGCCTAGCACGTGCGAGGCACTGGATTTGATCCTCAGCACCACGTAAAGATAAATAACTACAAAAAAAAAAAAAAAAAAAAAAAAGAATAGAGACTCAGGACACCTGGAACAAGCTGATAGAAGTCAGACATTGGTACGTTCCTTTGAGGAGGTAAGGTATTTCTTCATGGGCATTAGTCAAAAACATACAAACTTGGAAGGACTATTTTCAAGTTTCTAGAAACAAGAAGTGAGGGTTCATTAGATTCTGTAATTATCATGACAAACCCGAACACACTTGTCTTGAGAGTGTTCTGTTCTTTCATTCATTTCAGAGGTCTCCTGCAAAGCCCCTTCCTGACTCTGTGGTGGACAAAATCTGTGACGTACATTTCTATCCTTAACAGACAATTTCTGTGGGAGGCCCAGAAGTGGCTTATCAGTTGCTTTTCAAACTGCTCCTGTTTAGTTTTGGTGGAGGGGGATGGTGGAAGTTGGAGAGCCTGAGTTACCAGAGCACTGGCCACAGGTGCCCCTCACTCTGTTTCCCCTTCAGCTGCCATTGCTGATCATTCTCACGCTCTTTATAGGAAGTGAGAGAGTGTCTCCACTCCCACTGCCCAGTCCTACTGGGAGGGTAAAAAGAAGAACCCTCGGTTTCTAGAAGTGACAGCCATTTCTCCTCAGACATTCTGTCGCCCCGGCCGGTGGGCACAGAGCTGGGTAGCCTTGCTGTGCCCTTTACTGTGCCCATCTTCCCCTCTCCTCCTCCTGCCTGGGGAGACTGGTGCTCTCCTTTTGTTGCCTGAAAGTCCAAGCACAAGCCCTTTCCTCCAAGCCTGCTGTTCCTCATCAGCACCAGTGCCCACACCCATCCCTCTAGCTTCCTCATAATTAAAATTGGCTGTAACTCAAGTTAGAATGATTCTGATGAGTTAATTTGGAAAAATGGCTTATTTTTTCTTTTTTTTTCCTTGGGGAACAATTAAATGTCCTATTTGGATTGTAAATGGTAGGATTTCAGGAATCAAGAAATATGAAGTGATAATATCTGCATTATGGAATTCTCTGTGTAAGGCAAATGTATTATCTCAGTTAATTCTCATAATAACCAAGAGGGGTAAATACTATTGTTATCTCCATTTTACAAATGAAGAAAATGAGACACAGAATTGAGGCCATGCAGTAGAGCTGGATAATAATGTGTTCTAGAGCTTCAATCTCTCTTTTTTTTTTTTTTGCAGTGTGAGGGCATTGAACCCAGGGCTTCACATATGCTAGGCAAGTGCTCTACCACTGAGCTACATTTCAGCCCTTTTTATTTTATTTTATCACTAAATTTCCTGGGCTGGCCTTGAACTGGGAATCCTCCAGCTTCAACCTCTTGAACATCTTGGCCTGTGCCACTGCACCTCCCTGAACTTCACTCCTAACAACTACTGGGAAGGAAGTGAGAGATACTTCCAGTCTGTGTAGATTTTGATAGCCCACAGATCACCTCTCTTGGACAATACTTATGCCACTCCAAAGCCTGGCCTAAGTCCTGAGAACAAAGTTTACATGTTGAGCCACTTGAATGCCATCCACTTGGTGAGACTGAACACAAACAACTGTTAAAGCTGGGAAGCCCTGACTCTAAAAGGTAACTGACAGATTATTTTGGTCAACCCCATCAGTTCACAAATGAAGAAACAGAATCAAAGAGGTTTAACTTATTTAATTGCACCTCCTGACAGCTGATGACTGTTCAGGGATTTGTTTGCAGTGCTGGATATGGAACCCAGGGGCTCTTTACCATTCTGCTACATCTCCACATTAATTGCCTCATTTTTGCTCCTAATGTCAATCAAGTTGCTTATTACTTTGCACTTGAACCAATACCTATTCTGGCCTCCCTGCCTCAGTGTCTCCTTCAACACCCATCTTTATTTCTCATGGTTATGCAGCATTGTCTGCACATCTTCTTCAAAACATGACTTTATCTTGAGCATAAACTTGAGTGCAAAGGCCTGGGTTTAAATTCCAGTTTACCATTGTACCAGTGAATAGACTCAGACATTGTGGTTAAACACAGAGGTGGCCTGAGTCTGGACAGGGGTTTGGACCCTCACTGGCCCTGGAGCACTGAATGCACCAAGGCATCAACCTGCAATGGCCAGTCAATCCCAGAAACCTCACTGAGTCAAAACCAAGAGACACAAGTTGTCCTGGAACCCAACAGGGTTGTCTTTGTTCAGGGCACAGTGGGGTTGGGGGAGGGGAGCTTAGGTACACGGAGTAGGTGGGAGGATGGTGAGGAGACTGAATCCCACTGCCTATTTCATTTCTCAGTGAAAACCTTTCTTGTCCCTGGAAATGGAAGCAGAAATGAAACTTTAGCCAGAACTGGGACTTATTTATAGCAGAGCAGGAAGATGGGATTTAGGAGAAAACTCATCTCCCCTCCTCATAACTTTAAGGCACAAGAGTAGAATACAAGGAGGCACAGATCAGAGTGGACAGAACTGACCACCCTGCCCATGCAGATGCACACCCAATATCCCAGAAAAGCAGGACCTTTGTCCCTCCACCCCATGGGCCATTTTAATCACCCCACACTAGCTACCTTTCATACAAAGAGAGGATTGAGCTCATTGTGTCGTTAGGTAAGAAGCTAGGTTTACAGATGAGCCTGTGATGGAGGAGTATCAATTACTACATTCCAGGAATGGACCAGATTACTAAAGATTTGGACAGTTTAGGGAAATGGGCAGAAATGAGGCTAATGAAATTCAGTCTCACAAAGAGTAAGGTCTTGCATTAAAGAAGAACCCATAGTACATCTAAATGGAGCCTTAATAGGTGAAACTGCAGGAAATAATGAGGAAAGTGCCCCAGGGCTAGATAATAACATCATCAAGAGTCTAGCTGCAAGCAGGGGATTTCCTTATGGAGCAAAGAAGTAATGGTTTCTCTGTAAATGGTTACTCACAGCTCATTTAGGATCCTGGTATAATTCTGGGCTTATAGTTACTCAGAAGCTAACTGAGCACTGTGCTAAAAAGGGAGCAAGAAAGAAAAAGGAAGCATTGGTCTGGGGTTCGGAAATATGATCTAATATATTGGGCAGGCATTTTTCACTCTCTTCCTAAGTTCAGTACAAAAAGAACCTTTTAGTTCAGGGGTTGCAAACATTGGATAGAGGCCCCCACAATTCTTTTCATAGGTTTGTCCTCTTTTGCTGACTTTTCACTTTTCACTGGTGTGTATGTCTGAAATAAAGCTTCCAGATTAATTATGAGGAGGGGGAGTTAATGCTGAGAAAAAGGAAATCAACTTTTTTCATTACATATATTTACTAATCTGCATGCTCTTTTACAAATCTACACCTTAGTTCATTATGTTTTCTTTGCTAAGATGTCTTTCCCCTCCCTGTTCATCTAGTATTGGAGGACCAGGTCTTCTTCCTTATAAGGAAATGGATAATTTTAAACTCAACATTAACTTGAGCCTCATCAGGTGCCTATGAGATCAGGTCACTACTGAACCAGCAGTTAAGGATGGTCACCAACTTCATGAAATCAGAAGCTGCATAAACCACGAACTTCCACCAGCAGAGACCAACAAAAGCTCATGTTGCTGAAAGCTCAGTCCTTGTCCCCAAAGCCAATTCGATAATAAGGACATGGTTTTGAGAAAAAGGAAAAGGAAGGTTAATTGTTTTGCTAGCAAAGGAGAAACACAGGGTACTTCTGTCCCAAAGACTGTGATTCTGCCCATCAGCAGGAACAGGGGACTTTAAAAGAGATGACTCAATAGGCTACGTTCCCTGTTTCTCTGTCTATAGTTGTAATTCACTTGTTAATTTGGGAGAGAGTCATTTCTGAGATCTTCTGTTGCCATCACCAATGGTGGATGTGTACTGAAGGACAGATAACTCTGCCTAGGATGGGGAAGAAAGGTAATCCTTTTTCCTCTGAGAGGAGGGATAGGGAGAGATTAGGGAAGAGCTGGGAGAGGGACAGGGAAAGAAACAATCCATTTTAAAAACAAGTTGCAGTGGCAGAGCAGCAAGAGCTATACTCAAAGCCGAAAGTGGACCACTGTTAAAACAGCTCCTACAAGATTGTAGCTCACATTGTCTTGGACGGCATTGCTTTACATTTTCAGAGTGAAACAGATTTTTTCAGGGTAGCAGTTTGCATTCCCTTGTGGCATTTCAGGGGAAGGGGAGCAGCTGATGAACTGTTTTCATTTTCTTTTTTCAGGACTATAATCTGAAACTGCTCAGGCCCAATTATTGTCTACTAGAATGGTCTTTTGGGATCAATGAATGCTTGTGGTGTTTAATATTTTAAGAATACAACTGGGAGAACTAAAGGACACTGGACAGATTCATTCTTTGGGTACAACTTCACATGAGCTGAATGAAACCCATGAAGTCCATCTGAACCTGCACCATAGCTTGTGAAACACTGTTTATCAGAGAAGATGGACAAGGCTACCACACATTCATCTTTGTACGCTAGAGGAAACTGAGGAAAGGGGATGTAAATAGAACATGGAGCTCTCTGTTGTGCCTCAGACTGTTGTATCTGTGGGGGGATAAAAACAGAACTCCTTCTGATGGGGGATTTTTTTTTTTCCTTTTCTGAGTCAGAGAACTGACTGTGGTCTAAACTAAAAAAAAAAAAAAAAAAAAGAAACCTTATGTTAAAGGCATTGGTTGGGTGTGGAATTATTCATGAAGCTGCAAGACTGAAGAAACACTCCCTTCTCCCCCTCTGGAAAGACTGATATGATGTCCAATTCTTGCAATCCAGATGGCTTCTTACTTGGCAACTGCCCTTTTATAGCCAAGATATGAGAAGCAATCACTTGTCAAAATTGGTTTTATGCTACTTTTAAATTAAAAAAAATGATTCTTGTGAATATGCCATTAAAACATGATTATAAATGTTAGGTGCAGGACAGGCTGAACTATGTTGTCTGCAGGGCAGGCTGAACAAATGTTAGCTGCAGGATAAGCCACGCACCCAAACCCCGCTCTGTTTGGTCCTTTATCACCTGTTTTGCGTCAAGTCTGAACACTCAACCCGACTCAAGGCTGAACACTCAACCCCACTCAAGGCTGAACACTCTACCCCCACTGGTCTGGTGCAACAGGAACCCACATCTGCCCCATCTGCCTGAAGGCAGAAGATGACACCCGTAGCAACTACTGGGTGATCTAATCATTGTACGCCAACAAGGCAGCTTGCAGACCCAGAGACCCCATTAGATTTGGGCTATAAAAACTCCCTCCTGCCAGGCCCTTCTTTCTTGCTCTTGCTCTCTCTGTCTCCCTTTCTTGCTTTCGCTCTCCCTTGCTCTCTCTTTCTTCTCTCTCTCTTTTTCTCCTCTTTTGCACTGCTGCAATAAAGATCTCTTGGTCTCTCCAAGTGTTTTGGTCACTTTCCTTTCAATAAAAACAACTAAATGTGTATCATTCTAGACAGTTCTGGACATTCAGGACACTACTAGTACTGACCTTTATAATAAAACGGAATTAGATTACAAACTATTTTGGAGACAGCTGGTTTGTGGCCACTCCACCTCCTTTTTGAGATCATCCAATGCCTTTTAAAAAATCTGCTCAAAGGTAGTGGCTAGAAGCTCTTTCATTCTCCACTTAAGAACTGCAGTTCGGCTTAGAGGAATCAGCAATATTGTCAACAGGATGTCAAAAGTGACCTTGGGCCATGTTGGCAAAGCACAGTGGAAGAAGAAGACCCCTGATAAAATTTAAACTTGGCCTTTAAAAACAATTGTTCTTCCTACATGAACTTCACGTAAGACCCACAGCTTCCTTTAAGTAAAAAAAGGTTACCCAGTAGGCTCTGGGGTTGACATTATTTTTTAAGTCTTACTAATCTTCCCTGGAACAAGACCAGCAACATTCAAAGAGAAAAAGAGCATTCAGTAATATTTGCTAATCCCTGAGTTTTTTTCATTTATATATTAAAAAGGATTACTACTTACCATAATTGCTTCTGTTAAAAGTACTGGCAGTATTGCTAAATATTTTTTCAATGAGTAATCAGAACAGAATTCATAAAGGCTTCATCAACCATACTAGACCAGGTCAAAAAGGATAAGCAGGGAGTAGGAATGAGAGTAGAATGAATCAGACATTATGACTCCTATGTGCATATATGAGTGCATGATCCATGTACAACCAGATGAATGAGAAATTATATTCATTTATTTATAATGTGTCAAAATGCATACTGTTATCATGTATAACTAATTAGAATAAAAATATGTATTTATTCTAATTATATATATGAGATAAGCATATTATATTTCATAATTCCAAAACCCTTGGCCAAACACAGAATTTAGAAGAAAAATATGGAATATAACAGAATTCGAACTATTGCTATGTTCATGCAGTCTGTTTAACTCTTATGTCACAGAAATCTTTATGAAAACAGCTGTACAGGGTAGGGACACAGAGTGTAGACAGTGATGGTGCATTTCCTGAGTTCTGACCTGGCTCTGTGACTTATAGGTATATGATATCAGGCAAGTTATTTGTTTGGAAACTTAGTTTCTCCCAACTGTAAAACAGCAATAATCATAATGGCAATGGGTAATGGAGTTAAATGAGATAATGTATGTGTTTTGAGCTAAGAAAGGACTCAGGACTTGTTACCCATGATGATTCAATCCAGTAAATTTGTTTCACACCTGAGAAAATTGCAATTAGGAGATTTTCACCATCCCACTCTGAAGTTGTGACAGAGCCACAGGTGGAATTCCAGTGTGGCACGCCTATCACTTCTCCACACCTTCTGCCTTATCCTTTGGATTTTAAAAATTAATTTCTACAATTCTATTGAGCCTTTTAGTTATTGACCCAAACGTTAATTATGAACACCTACAAAGCAGGAAAATACATCCCACATTTTAATAATCAAAAAATTATGAAATAAACTGAATTACAATAAATTTGTATCCCGAGAGACCATTAATGATCATTAGTCAATGATTTTTCTTTAAATCTTAAAAAATCCAAAAGGCTTCAAAATGTGCTTGCTTCACTTCTGAAATCCTGTGTGTTTCATTTCCGTTTGTCTCCCTCTGGTGGACTTTTCGAAAAAATACTCGCTTTCACTATCAGAATTACTGTATGGTTTATTTGCTCAAGAGTTCACTTGTTGTCAGCCTGGTTCATATAGCAGAGCTTCTAGAAAACTGTCTTGCCTGAATGGGAGTCTATGCAGGGACCCCAGTTTAGAAGGATAGAAGCAGGCTGAGAGCACCTGTTCCCTGATACCTACCTGAGCACCAGGCAGCACATGCAAAGACACACATGGTATATTCAGAGAACCTTAAGTGCTTTGAAATGGCTGAGAATAAAGTGCAAGATATCAGGGTGGGGGCTGTGGCAGAAGGCACAAAGGAGGGCCAGGTCACGGGCATATCAAATTCTATTTGTTTATTTTGTGGGTAAAGGTAATTGTATTTATTAGAATTGGGCTGCAGGGGCTGGGATTGTGGCTCAGCGGTAGAGCGCTCGCCTAGCATGGGCAGGACCCGGGTTCAATCCTCGGCACCACATAAAAATAAAGATATTGTGTTGTGTCCATCTACACCTAAAAAATAAATGTTAAAAAAAAAAGAATTGGGCTGCAAAAAAAAAAAAAATAAAACCATAAAAAAGAAAAACAACCATGTTGGACTGCAGAAAACATAAATAATAGGTAACTTTTAAAACAGACATTTATTTCAGTCTTATGTAAAAGAAGTCAGGGAACTGGATGTAGTGCACTCCCGTAATCCCAGCGACTTGGGAGGCTGAGACAGAAGGAGCTGAAGATCGAGAGAAAGTAAGCCTTGGTCTTCAGGAAACTTGAATGAAGGCATAAGTAACCTGTCCTTGTCCCTATCATATCCTTGGTCCAATCATGTACTTGAAGGTCAGCATTCTGCAAGAGCAAGCTGTGGACAGATGTCCCAGCAGGGTTTATGAAGAATGTCCCAGACTCTCTTGCTCATTTGTACCTTTTTCTCCTTTATCTCCATTCTTAAATTTACTGATATCCCAATAATTTGAGCCTTATTGGCCCTTTATTCCTTCTTGTTTTTTTTTTTTTAAATTTTATATGAATACATATATTTAAGTTGTAGATGGACCTTTATTTATTTATTTATATGTGGTGCTGAGAATCGAACCCAGTGCCTCACACATGCCAGGCAAGTGCTCTACTCCAGCCACCCTTCTTGGTTTTAATGACAATTGTTACTTCTTAGTAGTTTCTTTAGGTTCACAGTCTTGTGTTCTCTGGGTGGCTTTCTGCTTGTCCAGGCTAACAGCCCTCCTGAAGCCTCTTCCCCACGAATCCAAAGGGCTTCAGACCCCTCTAGACCTGGTGCACACCTCTCTAAGGGGAGCCAGGACATGAAAGGCGAAAATGAGATAGAGCAGGAGCTAGACAGTAAGAAGATCTGAGTGGGTGGGGCATCTATTTTTTTTTTTTTTTTTAGATGAGAGACATGCTGAAGATGGAGGGAAGACAGGAAAAATTTGATGAAGAGAGGTCAATGGGGAGATGGAGAAGATGAATCCAGGACAAGGAGCAGGAGTAGCCCTAAGGAGTATTTTTCTAAAGTCAGAATGAAAGAAGGGATTACATGAATGTAAGTCTGCAGCTGAAAGAAATAAGAAAAAAAAATGTATCAGTCGAATAATCTCAGGTGACTCAAGATGCAATTAGTTCTGATTTCATTCATATTTATGGTGTCCTTATATTCCATGCAATGTGCATGGAATAAATAATATGTATTACCTATTTTCATATACTTTACTATTTTAATTTAAATTATTTGAATTTTAACTGTATAACGTCACACATGTAACTACTTTAATTTATATACAGTAGTATGTAATGTTTTAAAAGTTGTTTCATATATCTTACCTAATTTTTCATATATCTTATCTAATTAATTTTTCTATCAATCATTGATTTATTATCTCCTATTACAGGTAAAGAAGCCAGGTAAATGGCTTTGCAGAAATCCCTGTTGCCCCAAACTGCCTGCTGCCAGCCACTGTCAACCTCACATTCAACATCAATTCCACCCAGGTGTCCAACATCCTGTGCTGATGGCGAGCCCTTGGGCTGTGTCTCTTTCCAGCTCTTTGCAGACAAAATTCTGAAAACAGCAGGAAACTTTTCACACTGGAGAGAAAGCATTGGGTTAAGAGGGTTCCTGCTTTCGCAGAATTATTCTTGAATTCATGTGCCAGGGAGAGTTCACATGCCATAATGGCACTGGCAGCAAATCCATCTATGGGAATAAATTTGACAATGAGAACTTCATCCTGCGGCATACAAGTGCTAGCTTCATACCCACGGCAAATACTCTACTCAACACAAAGGATTCCTAGTGTTTCATCTGCACTGCCAAGACAGAGTGATTGGATGGCAAGCATGTGGCCCTGGGGAGGGTGAAAGAGGGAAAGAACACCGTGGAAGCCACAGAGCCCTTTGGGTCAAGGAACGGTAAGATCAGCAAGAAGATCTCCATTGCCGAAGGTGAACAACTCTAGTATTGAGTGCACCCCGTCACCCCATCCTATCACTTTGTGCTCTTGCTCCAGTTCTTTATGTTCCAAATTCTCCTTATTCCCCTCTAAGTCTAGCTAGAATGTAGAGTTAGGCTTGTGATTATGAAATAACAGGTCTCTGAGTCTAATCTCCTAAAGGAACTATTATTTTAATGAGTCAAACTTGAAGACAGACTTGAAAATATAGGACCTTTTAAACAGCTGCTGTGTTGGCAGTAATACAGCACTCCAGCTGCCTAAATGGTAGAGAAAGGCTCTGACATTGCCTGCTGGCTTCATGTGTTGGAGAAGGCCTTGGCATCCCCCCCACCCCCCACCCCCATCCCCTCTGAGTCTGGGGGGATCTGGTCACCAATTCAGAGGAACCAAGGCTTGAAAAGAATTGAGAAATGCCAGATTGTTTACTTTCTACAAACCTTGTATTAGCCAAATCTTCCTCTCCTAGACTCATTTTTCTTGTCCTTCAAAAAAAAAAAAAAAAAAAAAAAAAAAAAAGCACACAGTCTTTATTTTTTTAAAAATTTAATCAAATTGGAGCAAAACAGAGATTAGTACTGCTCCCTCTTAGAGACAATATTTCATTGTCCTCTCCTAGTTTTTAATAGAGCACAGTGAGCCCTTTACAAAACAACTCACTATTTCATCATGTTGGTTATTTCTAGGGATTAAATAATAATCCTCATCCTTCATAAAATGTGTCACTATCATTATAACAGACAGCCCCAAAATGTAGAATCCTAGTTCCTCAGCACTAGCCTTGAATAGGGGCCTTTCAATGCTTTGAAGAATTACATTAGGCTATGTCATTTAGAAACTAAAGTTTATTAAGCATTAATCCTGAATCAAATTTGATGTTGAGCACTGCATACGTTATTTAATTTAATCCTTATTATGACTCTTCAGGATAGGTAACATTATCATCTGCAATTTCCAGTTGAGGAACCCGAGTCACTTAGAGGTTAAGTGACTTTTCTCTGCTAGTCAGCTTTGGACAGGATTTGCAGAGAAAAGTGCCATCTTAGTTTAATAACCAGGAGGTGAAAATCCCTCTTGTGTAACCTGGAGATAAGTAACAGGTGGCTCTTGTTTTTGTGGGCTCTTAATCCTGTAGTTGAAATTAAATCAGGGGTTTCTAACAGAGAAAAAATAAGAAGAGGGGAGTTTGGCTACGTTCTGTGAAGTCTTGTGAAGATTCCCTTCCAGTCACAGGGAGACAAGGGTGAGACAGACAAGGTCCCACTTTACCTTGAGCTCATAGTCTCATGGACAGATTATGACTTAGACTATAGCCCAGCATAGTCTGATTCTATTTAATTTATAACAACTGTATAACTTAAATGGACACAATAATTGCAACACTATTAATTTTCCCTCGTTTTTAAACATTCAAAGTGGATTGGACCTGGTATGGATAGAGAATATTCCTGTGACTTTCCTGGTTTACTAAAATATTTTCTTAGAATAAACTTCTGTTATGCAGTTTCTATGTCAAAAGGTATGAATACCTTTGTGATTCTTCCAATACATTATACTACTTTTTAGAATGGTTTGTTATTCACTCAGCAAATATTTATTGAGCATTTAAAATATATATCAGGCCTATACTAAACACTAGGAATGCACTCTGATTCTGTCTTCAAGAAGCATTCCAATTTATATTAGTAGGTATGTTAATTTTTTTTTATTTTGGTGCAAAATCATTAGCACCAAAATGAAAAAGAATTATTTTATTCCTTTTTAAAAACTTGCTTTTAATATTTGAGTGTTTGCATTATATTTTTACATGTATTATTTTTGTATGCATGTGGACTATTTTGTGTAAAATTTTATCATCTATTTATTTTCTATAAAACTAAAAACATCTTTACACCTCTGTCACTTTCCTTTTTTCTTTTCTTTTCTTTTGGTGATGCTGCGGACTGAACCCAGGGCCTTGTGCTTGCGAGGCAAGCACTCTACCAACTGAGTTATATCCCCAGCCTACCTCTGTAACATTTACTATATTTTTGGTTATCTTACATTTTACTTCTATTATTTTAAGCTATATAAATTTAAAATTCTCATGAGAATTTAAAATTCTCATGTTCAGTTGTCATATTCTCTTGATTATCAACTGAATGAACATTTTCCCAATAGATTTTGACAAATATATTCTATTTTCTGACAGTTTCCCTATAACTAAATTTTGGAGAGATTCTTTAGAGTGAGTTTTAGAATGACAACTTTATCATCCGACTTTTCTTGATAGTTGAAGCTGCTTCTGTTTTCCCTTCTATCCTGTTGAGTACATTTCCATCATGTGCCCATTAAAAAAATACTGTTGCTTTAGAATATATGTTTGGCTAGAGTCTTTACCATTAAGCTGGTAATTTTTTGGAATATATTATTATTGGAACATTTTGAAACTGAATTAAATCTTATGACATCAGCTTTGGACTGTAGTCAGGCCACTTGCAAGTTGTCTGATCTTTAACAAGTTTGTAAACTCTAAACCTCAGTTACTCATCTGTAAAGTGAGGATAATATTAATCCTTATTTCAGAAGATATTCAAGATTAAATAAATCATGTAAGACATCGAGTACATTTTCTACCTCAACGGCTTGCATAAGAAATACTAGAAAAGCATTAATTATTAAGATAAAACTAGGGGTATACAGTCATTTACAACGTGAAGTCTCTTCGATGTAAACAGGACAGACTACGCTTTGATTTATATTAAAGACCGACACGAGTGTCACTTGTCACGTTTTTCCTTTAAAACTCATTTTAGCTGGGTGCCGGTAGCAGCCTAGATCCCTGCCCAGCTTCTGCTGGGATTTCCAGCGGCTCCAGCTGGGGTCCGGGTAGGCTCCACACTGTTGCCTGGGAGATGAGGGCGGGGTGGGTCCTTTTAGACTCAGAGGCCCGAACCCAGGCGCCGGCGCTTCCGGGGGGCGGGAGGAAGTGAAGGCGCGGCGCACGACGCGACGTCCAGCAGCCAATCAGACGGCGCGGCGCCCATTCAAATTGCGGTCACCGCGGGAGCCGGCGCTGTTGGAAGTGAGTTGTTTGGGGACCACTTGGACCGGGTCCCCGAGGTTGCGGGCATTGCAGAGGGGCGACATAGGTGTTGGGGAAGACGAACAGGTGCTTCCCCTCCTGACGGCCTCTGCGACGCGGGCCGGTGTGCTTAGGCCGGGGGGCTGTTCTGTCATCAGAACTCTGGGTTGGCGGAAAGAGGGGTCCCGGAAGGAAGGGCTCGTCGCAGTGCCTCTGCCGCGACCGGGAGCTGGATTTAGGGCTGCTCCGCCTGGCCCTCACCGGTAGAGGGTCCCCGAGTCGGTCGGCTCTAAGAGGTACATTGCCACAGCGACTAGGCGAGAAACAACCCAAGAATCACCGGGATGTTTTAGTTTGGATTGTGACTTATTTTCTTAAAATGTTCTTTCTAGTCCTCTTTAAAATGTGGTGGCGAAACTCCTCAAACAAAAATAGTATTGATTGGGTAAAAATTTTAGTTGCAGTGGGGTTTCCAGAATCTATTCTTGCCTTCTAATTTATTTCATAATAGTAAGAGTCTATATTTTGAAAAGTTTGAAAACTTGACGGAAGATGCTTATAACCTGGCGATGATGATGATGATGATGATGATGATTTTTTTGTAGCGATGACCTGTTGTTTTTTATGTAAAACATAAAAACACTTAAAAGCGAACTTCTATTATTTTATTCCTTAATAGTAATCATCTGCGAATGGTTTCAGCCACGGTCATTTTACAAGTTAGAATCAGACATGCAAACTTAAAGACTTGTTTTTATATCCATCTAAGGAGTTTGATGCAGAGTTGACCAGAAGCCAGGGTGCTTAGCTGTAACTACTTTTTTCTTTATTTTAATGCATGATAGATAGTGTTGGCATATATTTACGTGCACACCTGTGTAGTTTGTTGTCTGATAAAGGGCAGGTGACCTGCATCTCATCTTGCATAGTTGTTTTTCAACATAAGCAATATGTTTTAGTACTTATGTCTGTGGTACTTATTTGGCAATTATCTACCTTGTGATATCAGTCAATTCCCTCTTAGGCATTACTGTATTTAGCATATATCCAATAGGTGTATATAAAGATGCTTTGCTCCAAACTGATTTATGTGCTAGGATTTCCTTTAGTACTTTGTCCCACTTTAAAAAAAAAATGCTGTGGGTACTTAAAAAAAAAATCTATTCTGATGTGTCTCAAGACGTTTGACCCATTTGACTTGATGTAAGGGCTATCTGTGTATTCCTTCTATTCTGAGAAGGTGAGAATGAGGGTCTTGTCTTTGAAATTTACAGTATCTGCCAGAGACCCTGGCATATAATGGAACACTCAGTAAAAATTTGTCAATAATGACTGAAAGCTCTTTGAGGACACATTTATCAGAAGTGACTTGAAAGCAATAGGTCAGCTGGAAGCTGTGATTTATTCTAATGTTTACCTCTGGGAATTTACTTTGAAAATTGCAGAATCCCTCTATTTTAAAGCTTGTTTGTTGTTTATGCAACCTAAATCTTTTTTTTTTTTTTTTTTAGCAGATATTTTTTTGAAAACAATACTATGAAAATGGCTGGAAGTCAAATGAGCATACAAAGAAGAGCTTAGATTCTTAATAATTTTCTTTTTAAAATAACTTGCTTCCAAAATGTCAGTACACACTGCTCATAATAGAAATAATAGTGAAGTCCTTGGAGTTCCTTCTTCCTCCAAGAGGTCATCACCAAATGCACTCACCGATAGTAGCCAACTTAAGCTGCATTTGAAATTAGATATGTCAGAATGTGAAAATGATGATCCATTGTTGAGATCTGCAGGTCAAATCAGAGACATAAATAGAACTTATGTTATTTCTGCCTGTAAAAAAACAGGAGATATGCCTCTTACCCCTAATCCTGTGGGTAAATTGACACTTCAGAGAAGAGCCACAAGGAACAAAGAGTCATCTTTACTTGGCTGTGAGTTGGGAGACACAACTGAAAAAACAGAAAATCTTACATTACAGCGACGTGCTAAAGCAGATTCTGTGGAAAAAGGGAAAACAACACAGAATATGGGAGATGAAACAGAAAAAAGATATGCTTCACTGGAAATTAGGACAAATGTGAAGATTATAAATAGTGACAAAAACTGTTTTGTTGCATCCTCTGCACATTTAGCTGAAGACCCAAAAGACATTGAAGCTATGGTTGATGGGAAACATAAAGAAACATTTTCTGTCCCTAGTGTGGCAAATGAACATGTTATACTTAATCACTTAAGGAATAGAGCACCCAGTGGCTCCCAGGGTTCAACTGAAGTTGTTAGATCAGGATACTTGGCAGTGAAAACTGTTCAGAACAAGTCTGATATCAAAGTGTCAGGAACAGGGAACTTATATCATAGAAATATGGGGAAGGATGCAGCAAAAGATTCAAATAAATTTGGAAGCCTCGAAAAAAGAACCCCTGTGAAATGTATAACAGAACACAAATTGACACCAAAGCATAGCACACCTCAGTTTAAGAGCCCAGCTACATCAATACTGAAAAATAGGGTGCAGAACCTGCAAGTTAAGCCAAGTCCCAAAATATCTCTTTTTGGAAATAAAAGGGAAAGGTCACAAGAAAATACACTCCCTCCTGAAGAAGAAACTATAGTTCTGAACACCACTAAAGAAATAGATGCTTTGAAAGTGGAGAATAGTCAAGTGACAGTTGCAGTACGTGTGAGGCCTTTCAGCAAAAGGTATGTTATGCACTCTAAATCTAAGGCCAAGCCAGCACCATGTAAAGTGTCTTTAATTCCTCTCTGCTTTTAGAAAATCTTGCATTTTCAAAATTGTTGGAAGATTTTTTTTTTTTTTTGTGGGGACGGTATCAGGGATTGAATTTAGGGGTACTCAAACACTGAGCCACATCTCTGGCCCTATTTTGTATTTTAATTAGTGACAGGGTCTCACTGAATTGCTTAGCACCTCGCTATTGCTGAGGCTGGCTTTGAACTTGGAATCTTCCAGTCTCTGCATCCCCAGCCACTGGGATTACAGCAGTATGCCACTGTGCCTGGCTTGGCAGAGTTTTTCTTTTCTTTTCTTTTTTTTTTTCTGTGGTGCGGTGGATTGAACCTAGGGCTTTGTGCATTCGAGGCAAGTATTCTATCAACTGAGCTATATACCTAGCCCCTCTTTTTTTTTTTTTAGTTGTAAATGGACACAGTACCTTTATTTATTTATTTATTTTTATGTGGTGCTGAGAATCAAACCCAGTGCCTCACATGTGCTATGCAAGCACTTTACCACTGAGTCACAACCCCAGTCATTGACAGAGTTATTTAAGTTTTAGAGAAAACTTTTAGGTTTAGTTGTAGTGTGTTATTTTTTATGATGGACTATAAAAATTGTAATTGTATTCTGTATATGGAAGTTTCTCTAGATATATTGCTCTTAAGAAGTCTGAATGAATGACTTAATTCTGTAATGGAGTATGCTTTCAATTCCATGACTGAAATTTCCACCTTTCCCCTAAAAAAGAGCGATAACAGGTCATTCATTTCCCAAAGAGGTCTTTCCAGAATGCTTTTTAGAGTGGTGATCAATAGCATCATCATCCGTGATTGATATATGTGGTGATAAATACAGTAATTTATTTTGATGGCAAAAAAATTATTCTTCAAAGGTAACTGTGGGTGGATAGTCATAGATTAAAGATAGTGTTAAAAACAATGAATATCGGGCTGGGATTGTGGCTCAGCGGTAGAGTGCTCCCCTAGCATGGGTGGGACCCGGGTTCGATCCTCAGCATAAAGGCATTGTGTTGTGTCCATCTACACCTAAAAAAAAAACAAAAACAAAAAACAATGAATATGATAAAATGTGAATGTGGAATCTTTATTTTAAGATCTTTCAAGGAAGTACAGTAAAAACTTCAGATTCAGTAGTTTTTAACTTGATGCTGTGTATCTAAGCAAGTTGGAAGTGGATGTGGTGACTGCTGCTTTGAGGAAGCAGCCTCCAGTTTGGACCTAAAATGTCATAGGTAAAGGCAGCTTATTTTATAAAGGACTTTATTGTGCTAACGGCCTTTTTAGTAAAAATGGGTTAGTGATAAAGGGAGAGAATAGGGTGAGTTGTTTTGAGAAAGTGAGGAAACCTAACAGAAAAAGCCTTAAGAGCCATGAAAGGAAGAGAGGCAACAGGAAGAATGGAACTAGTAGATGACCACACTAAAGAGAACCGAATAAGAGTCCAAGTGCCTGATTCTAGACTCGGACAAGCCCTAAAAGCAGAGGTGGGGCACTTGTCAAACTGATGAGGCAGATGGTTTCAGAATAAATTTGATTTAAATTAAAGCAGATTCTAAGAGAAATGGGTAGGAGATTATTGAAGGGGCTAACATCTAGGGCCAGACAAGGAGTGATACCATTTTTTGTAGATCTAGAGAAGTGAAAGAATTGCATTTAGGTTTGAGATGGAAGAAGGATAGACATGAAGATTTGTGATTTAACAGAAAAAATCTAGCGGAAGGAGAGACCTTTAGATCAACAGTGACAACAACTAGTTGCCAAGAGACTTATGATTTAAACTTGAAATGTATTTTATGCCAGTTTTATATATGTTTGTACCTCAAAACCTCACTATAATAAAGATATTTCCAGATTTCAACTAAAATATGTAGATAGATTATAATGTAGAGTTCAAGAGAAAAAGAGGAAAGATGTTGTAAAAGCCAGTTAGGTTATCTAGAAAAGAAATCTGAAACCCATTTGAACTGGGTTTCCTAGTTTTTTACATAAAACTAAAGAATTACCTTACCTTGGAGCAATGTTAAATTTAATTAGTTTTTAGTGTCTTGTTATATTTTGTGGGAATAGTACTCACAATAATTACAGTAACTTGTCTTTTTTCTTTTTCTTTCTTTTTTTTTTTAAAGAGAGAAGATTGAAAAAGCATCCCAAGTGGTCTTCATGAATGGGGAAGAAATATCTGTGGAACATCTGGACATGAAACAAGTTTATACTTTTATTTATGATGTTTCATTCTGGTCTTTTGATGAATGTCATCCTCGTTATGCCAACCAGAAGACAGTCTATGAGACACTGGCGGCACCACTCCTAGAAAGAGCCTTTGAAGGATACAATACCTGTCTCTTTGCTTACGGTCAGACTGGCTCTGGAAAATCATACACGTAAGTTGTATTGCACATGTATTTATTTAGAAATGTTTAAATTTTCTTTTGTGAGAAGTAACAATAGAATATAGTTTTTGCTGGGCACTGTGGTGCATGCCTGTAATCCCAACAACTTAGGAAGCTGAGGCAGTAGGATCACAAGTTTAAGGCCAGCCTGGGCAACTTATGAGACCTTGTCTCAAAAAAAAAGCCAAAACAAACCCCAAAGGACTGGGGATGTAGCTCGGGAGTAAAAAGCCCTCGGGTTCAATCCCATTTCTAGAGAAAAATACCAGAATATAGTTTTGAAACCACACAGATCTGGTCTCTGGTCTCATCCATTATTATGTACCAGTTTTTCAAACTTTGGTGAGTTAGTTACTTCTGGGCTTTAGTATATGCAGGAGATGATTTACCTTTTAAATATTACTGGCTTTTTTACTACAATTTATATTTCTTGTATAAGCTGAAGCCCAGAGAGGTTATTTTATATTATGAGAATTAATAGTAGGGAATCTTAGTCTCTGTCTAGTGTTGGGCAGATCTTAGGAACTTATATCCATCCTGTATTAACCTGTATGAGCCATTGTCATTGGGCAAAAACATGGCTAGAAATTTTTGGACACTTTTATATATCAAGTAATAGATAGCTTTCCCTTTTATTTATGTCTTATACAAAGTACCTGGTTTTATTTTTAAAAAATTCCAATGAAATATTTTTAAGTCAATTAAAGGTAAGACATAGCATGATATAATAACCAAGGTTGACAACAATTATTTGTATATTTCAAAATAACTATTATAGAAGATTTTAAATGGAGAAATAATAAATGTCTGAAGGGACGAATGTCCCAGTTATCCTGATCTGACCATTACACATTATATACATGTGTTGAAACATACCACTGTACCACATAAATATGTGTAATTACTGTGTCAGTTAAAAAAAATATTAAAACAAAGGTAGGGTTAGGATTGTGGCTCAGTGGTACAGTGCTTGCCTAGTATGTGTGAGGCACTGGGTTTGATTCTCAGTACTGCATAGAAACAAATAAAATAATACATGTCCTAGAAAGAAATATTCAGAATTTTAAGAGCAATTAGCATTGAGTTCTTTCTAAATTCCAGGCACTGTACTTATACCTTTTGTATTCTCACAAACCTTTGAATTAGATACCCTGTTATTCCTATTTTACAGAAGAGGAATTTGAGGTTTTGTGAGGTTAAGTATTTTGTCCAAGGTCACATCTAATAATTAGTAAAATAAAGATTTAGATTAAGGTAAATTTGGCTTTGGAGCCCTGATTCTTAGATACTATGAACTTTAATTAGTTTGTTTGCAGCTTCCTTTCCCCAAAAAGAATTTTTAAAAATCCCCAAACTAATTAGTGTTATTTCTCCCTTATAATGTATTTTTCAGGATGATGGGATTTAGTGATGAACCAGGAATAATTCCAAGATTTTGTGAAGACCTTTTTGCTCAAGTAGCCAAAAAACAAACCCAAGAGGTATGTTCAAATTCAAATCAGTGTCACAGCCTCTAAGGAAATGCTTAATACACTCTTTCCTGGAACAGAGGTGTAGAAAGGGTGGGATGGGGATTCTAAATTCAGAAGCAATTCTTATAGGTAGACATTAATGGAGGTGTTTTCTCTTTTGTCTTCTCTTTCTTTGCTTAATTCCTTGTGTGTATGCCTAGTGGCTCACAGTGTGATACTTATAACTCTTACATTTGTCTCTGTAGTCAAGCAGGTGCACACACTTAAAAAAGGACAGCAGGCAGACTCTTGGACAATGTGAAGCTGAGAGTAGTGAAGCTGGAGTTGGAACCCACATCCAACTTTATAAGCTGTGCTTTTTCAGCTCTACTGTAGCTGAGCAGTTCCATGCTGGCTTCTCCTTTCACTTACTCATTCTTATGTTCAGCAAGTGTTTACTGAGAAGCTCCTGTTGCTAGGCGATCTCTTAGACCAGTTTTTCTCAAATGTGCTTGATCATGGGAATCATAAGGGATGTGGCAGGGTCAGCGGTATGTGTGCATGTCTGTGCATGCATGTGATGCACACGTGATCCTAAAAATCTTTTCTGAAGATTCTAGTTAGTCTAGAGTATAGACTGGGAATTTGTAATTTGTAATTTATACTTTTATAAGGGAAATTGAGAAAGTATTGTGCTATATTCGGGGATATTGAGTTAGAAGACCTAGCCCCTGTAGTCAAGGGACTATAATAGGAAAACTGGGTCAGTAAACATCCAGGTACAATCAATTGAATGCTAGTGAATTTGAGTAAACACTATGATGACATTGTCTTACTCCTTTCTCTGTTGCTATAACAAAATACAAAAGATGGTAATTTGTACAGAAAAAAAAATTTCTTACAGTACTGGAAACTGGGGAGTTCAATATCAAGTATCAGATGTGGACCTACCTGTTGCCTCATAACATGGCATAGGGTATCACCCTATGAGAGACAGGAGTGTGCTAATTCAGGTCTCTTCTTATAGAGCCATTAATTCTATTTTGCAAAGACCTACCCTAAGTCCTCAAGACCTCATCTAACCCTAATTATCTTCCAAAGGCCTCACCACCACCTCTAAATAACATAAACATTACAATGTATGGGTTTTTGGGGAACACATTCAAACCAGAGCAAGCAGGAATAGGAATTTGAGAACATGTAAGGTTGGGGGAGACATGTTTTTTCTTTTGTTGTTGTTGTTTTTTAGAAGATAGGGCAACTTAGTTTGTTTTTGAAGGACATGGCAGTTTAGCAATTATAAGGTTGAGAAAAAAGAGGGGAAGGACATTTCAATCAGAGGGAGTAGCTGTGCAGAGATTTGAAAGAAATCTATAAATTGTTTTCTTTGTTTTAAGCATGAAATTTGAGGTGGAGGGTGATGAGAGGAAACTAGGGAGGCAGGCAGAACTTGGCTCAAGAAGTATTTAACAAACCAAGCTTCTGGAAATCTAGAAGGCTAGAAATCTAGAAGTTTTTTAAGCAGGGAAATAATATAAGCATATTTACTCTTTTTAAAGAAAGATAGCTCTGGCCAAAATGGGAGAATGGATTGAAGAGAAGTAGATTGGATGGAGAAAGACCAACTGTGGGACTTGATCTGGATAAGACAAAACAAGGAGCTGAACTAGGTAGTGACAGTAGGGGATGACAAGGGAGCAAACACTGAGATCTTAGTAAGTAGGACTGATACGACTTGGTGCCTGTTGGGTGAGGGGGGTGAGGGTGAGAGGAACCAGAGTGATACTGAGGGCATTTACTGAGAACACGAGAGGAAAAACAAATATTTGATGAGTTCTTTCTTCCTGTTGGATACATCGCACCTTCATTACCTTCTTTTTCCTCTACCCCCAGAAATTAAATGGAGAATAAAAGAGGAATTGGGATAAATTGAAACACAATTGTCTGAAGGCTTTAAGATGGAATGTGATTCGAGGCCAAGTTTAGATGGAATAGAAGAGTGAGGAAGCCATGGGCTTGTGGAGCAGAGGGTCTTCTGTTGACTGTTCAGATTTTGGAGGGAGAACAATTTGAAGGTAGTATAAATCAGGGAGAGATAAATGAAGTGAAGGCAGCGGTCTTTAGAATGATTTTGCAGAACTGGGAGGTTTAAATTTTACATGGAATGACTGTACAACTGATGTGCAAAACATGCAAAGAATTTAAAAAATAATTGATTGCTGTGTTTCTGTTTCTACTAGATCAGCTATCACCTTGAAATGAGCTTCTTTGAAGTATACAATGAAAAAATTCATGACCTTCTGGTTTGTAAAGGTGAAAATGGGCAGAGGAAGCAACCAGTAAGATTAAAACAATTTATTATTGTTATTTTAAAATTTCTGATTTTTACAAATGCATACAATTATGTGAATTATTTGGATAATATGGCTTAAAGTTTTATTAAAATGATTTTCTATGATAGTAAATGCCTGGGACTACAGTGTAACTATGTTGTTATTTAGAAAATAAGCTGAATATTATCACTGGTAGAAATTAAATTAGTTAAGATTTAGCCACTTTTTATGTTAATCAAGTTGTGTAAAAGTTAAAAGGTATTCTAACGTTTAGTTGGTGTGAGTAAAACACAAAATATCTAATAGTCTGTAAATCCAAAAGCAATATAATTAGAAAAAAAATTTTTTTTTGTAGTCATAGATGGATGGCATGCCTTTATTTTATTTATTTTTATGTGGTGTTAAGGATCCAACCACGTGCCTAGGCAAGCACATACTAGGCAAGCACTCTGCCACTGAGCTACGTATAGTCCCAGCTCCAAGTTTTTAAAAATCATATTTTTATAGTGGAATATGTATTTCATTGGGTTATTTAGCAAATTTATATTTTATAGATAATCTGTGAAATAATTATTTAAACTTTTTGAATCATTGCTATTAGAATTTTTAAAAATCTTTTTGTAGTTGTAGATGAACAGCATACTTTTATTTTATTTTTATGTGATGCTAAAGATTGAACCCAGTGCCTCACACATGCCAGGCAAGCACTTTACCACTGACCTATAACCCTGCCCTGTTATTAGAATTTCAGAAACTTTTAATTTTGCAGAGAAGCTTACAGCACAATAAATGAATTAAAAAAAATTTTTTTTTGAGTACTAGGATTGAACCAAGGGGTGCTCTATCACTGACCTGTATCCCTAGTCCTTTTAAATTTTTTTTTTTTTAGGCAGGGTCTCCTCAATTGCCTATGCTGGCCTCAAACGTGAAGTCCGCCTTCCACATCCTTCTGCCTCAACCTCCAGATTAGCTGGAATTATATGCATGTGCCACTGTTCCTGACTAGAAATAAAAATCTTGTTAGTTTCCTTGCTCAGGTTATGTAGTTTATTATTGGCAACATTAAGAAACTTAAACAAAAATGCTGTTTTCTTCTATAACTTCCTTGCATTTTAAATTTTTCGGTCACAAAGTTTAAAATGTAAATATGAAAATGAAGAAAAATTTAAATGTTTGAAATTTAGTGTTTGTTTTAAAGGAAAGCATAAATAATTGTTATTATAGGACTTAAGAATAAAAAACTAGTAAGACATTTGATGTAGAGGATATTGTTGCATATTGTATGACTATAATTAGTTTTGGTATTAAAGCAGTTTTAGTGCCTGACAGATTTGTTTTTTGAGAGTAGTTAGTTCTGGATAAAGAAAATCTCTACCTTGAACTCAAAGTATTAAAAAAAAAAGATTTATAATCATATTTTATGTGATATGGTCATACTCTTAATTTGCTTCTACTAGCTGAGAGTAAGGGAGCATCCTGTTTCCGGACCATATGTTGAAGCACTGTCGATGTAAGTGTTGGGCTCCAAAAGACCTGGGAGGAGGAACAGATAGAGTGACTGTTGCTCTCCTGGATCCTTACTGTTGTTCTCATTAGCCTCCCCATCTCTGAACCTTGGATAATGGTTTAGCCTTCTACCCTTAATGTGGTCCAACTAAATTTTCCCTCTTTCCATATAGAGTGTTAGTTTTTTAATTTTTATATTTGTATCTTTCACAGCACCTATAAAGTGCCTGGCATAGAGTATTGATTAAATTGAGTGTGAAATAAATAGATTTCTCTCCCTTTACCCTCTTCTTTCCTTATTAAGATAAAATTAAGATAAAATCTTCCTCTCAGTCTCCTTTTTTATTTTTTGGGTACTAAGGTTTGAACCCTGGGTGCTTAAAAACTGAGCTACATCCCCAGTACTTTTTTTGTATTTTATTTAGAGACAGGGTCTCACTAAGTTGCTTAGGGCCTTGATAAGTTGCTGAGGCTGACTTTGAACTTGCAGTCCTCCTATCTTGCTTCCTAGGTGGCTGGGATTTCTGGCATGTGCCACTATGCCCAGCTCAACCTGCTT
The DNA here is from genome assembly GCF_048772815.1 of Callospermophilus lateralis. Classification (NCBI taxonomy): domain Eukaryota; kingdom Metazoa; phylum Chordata; class Mammalia; order Rodentia; family Sciuridae; genus Callospermophilus; species Callospermophilus lateralis. Next base: position 81,030,421 of record NC_135317.1, read on the forward strand.
TTTATACCATTACTTTAAATTGAAAAGGGAAGAAGGTGCTAATTTGTGTTTTATATATGCCAAGGGTCATTTACTTATCTTCAACATTCCAAATGCTTTTCTTAAAATAAAGGAAAAGTGATTCAGTATAAGTTCAGCTCTATGTAATAAGTTTGAGATTCTTTTTGGACCTATACATTTCCATACAGACATATCCCTATGCATATACATATGTGTTAAAATATATAGTTTTGTGTCATGACTTAGACTTGAATATTATAATGATAAGATACTAAGGTACTTTGTTTAGAAAAATCATACTTTTTAGTAAAATTAAAAGATTATTTTATTTTCTGCCCTTTAATAATAGGGAAAATGAAAGATTCTGGGAGCAGTATAATGTTGTGAATTAGACTATTGTGATCTTCAGAGAGTAATTCTGTAATTGAAAGACTATTTTTATGTGAACAATCAGTAAAATTTCTTTTGTTTTCTACTTCTTAAAAAAAAAGGAATGTTGTCAGTTCTTACTCTGATATCCAGGTAAGATTGATTATATTTTATGTTCTTTTTTTTAGATAGAATAATTATGAATATTTATGAAAATATTGCTTCTTTATTGCTATCTACATAAATACAAGGTTACCCTGATTTTGTTTGCTAAGTATTAATTTAAAAAGTTTATTATTTCCTGATTTGAGTTTCTGTACAGAAAAAAATAGGCAATGGGAATAAAATGATTAAAAGAGAAATACATTATTTGAATTTTATTAAATTACTAACGCATATATGTAATTCCATTTTATAAATTTTAAATGGGTGCTACAAAAGTATATAAGAAACAAATGTGCTTTCTTAACTTTGTTGTTCCTTAATTTTTTTCCCCAATAAATTATAATCTGACCATCTGAACTTCCTTCTTTCTTATTAGAGTTGGCTAGAATTAGGAAATAAACAAAGAGCAACCGCTGCCACTGGCATGAATGATAAAAGCTCCCGTTCTCATTCAGTTTTTACCCTGGTGATGACCCAGACCAAGGTATTTTTTGTGTGTGTGTCATTGTTGATTATTTTCATAGGTGAGAGAGTAAATATATTTCTTTTGTTATTTTTACTTTCTCCTGTAAATCAAAAGGTGAAAGTAAAGTCATATAGCTACATAAAGATAAGTAACTTTTAAGAATAAATATAATAACTTTGACTTTTGGTATATATAGTAGGATATTATTTCTCATTGTTTATAAAACCAATACTTATTTATTTCAATGATATGATCATATTAATATAATACTATGTTATCAGTAATATATGGTAATTATAGAGTTTTGTAAAAATGTCAGAATAAAAGATTTTTTAAAATGCAGCTATTGATTTCACTACTCAAACCCTTGTAACATTTTTATTTATAATCTTTCAGTTATTTTACAATCACACAAACTAAATTCACAAAATCTCTAATAACTTTTTGGCATTAAAATTTTTGCAGAGGCAATTTTTAAAGAAATTTTTAAAAATATTTTTTCAGTTATAGATGGACACGATGCCTTTATTTTATTTATTTATTTTTATGTGGTACTAAAGATCAAACCCAGTGCTTCATGCATGCTAGGCAAGTGCTCTACCACTGAGCCATAACTCCAGCCTTGACAATTTTTAAAAGCTGTATGATAATATCCCATTGGTTACTGCAATTCCTTAGGTTTTTCTTTACTATTAGGCATTTGTATTGATTTTAAATTGTTTTTATTATAATACATCTTTTTGTATTAAGTCTTTTTCTTTGTAGTTGTTTGCTCAATATAACTGAATAGTGATGGATTTTAATCCCTTTAAAGTAATTTTTCTTACTTTGGCATAATCCATCTACTGCTCAATATATTCTTTTCTGCAGACTTTTAAATTATTGCAGATTAAAAAATGGATGGTTAAAAAAAAGGGATAGCTTTTAACATAAATTAGTGATTTATAATCTTGAATAACTTTCCCTTTAAAAATTTCTACTGATAGCAAGTCATAGAAGAACTTAAATTATTTTAATATCATTTCACCATAGACAGAATTTGTGGAAGGGGAAGAACATGACCACAGAATAACGAGCCGCATAAACTTGATAGATCTGGCCGGCAGTGAGCGCTGCTCTGTAGCCCACACTAGTGGAGATCGACTGAAGGTGAATGATGATCTCATGTTTTGTGGTTTTTTGTTTGTTTTGTTTTGTTTTGTGATGATGTCTTGCTGTGTTGTCCATGCTGGCCTTAAACTGTTGAACTTGTGGTCCTTCTGCCTCAGCCTACTGAGTAGCTAGGATTACTCACACACACAACTGCCCACCTTGCTCTTCTCATTTTGATGAAATTTATTCCTGAGGGCATTATTTTTAGGAGAGTACAAATTGAATGTGCGTAACCAAAAGGTCTCTTTACCTGTACTTTATGGACTACCTTGTGATGGTTTAGAGATACATGCTTTTTGATTGTGATTCCTTTACAAAGAAAATTAATAAATTTTAAGTCATACAAAAGTTGGAGTTTAAATATCAGAAACTATTTACTTAGTATTGAGCTTCAGGGGGAAAATATATTTTGTGAAATAAATTTGTTGCTGAGAAGTTAAAAAAAATATATATTTTTTTAACCTTATATACAGGAAGGTGTGAGCATTAACAAATCCTTGCTAACTTTGGGAAAGGTTATATCTGCACTCTCTGAACAAGCAAATGGAAAGAGGGTTTTTATTCCTTATCGTGAGTCTGTACTTACATGGCAAGTATCTTTTTAAAATTTTTAATGTATTTCTTTATATACATATTTTTTGGTATCAGGGATTGAATCCAAGGACACTTAACCATGAGCCACATCCTAGCCCTTTAAAAAAAAATTTTTTTTTTTTTTTTAATTTCGAGACAGGGTCTCACTAATAATAGCTTAGGGCCTTGCTAATTTGCTGAGGCTGGCTTTGAACTTGTGATCCTCCTGCCTCAGCCTTCCAAGCCTCTGGGATTACAGACATGCACCACTGCACCCAGCTGGCAAGTATCTTTTGAAGTACAAAGAATTACATGAAATACAGTGGGTACTGTGGGGAAGAGAATGATAGACTTGATTCATACAACTTTGGGATAGAAAAGAAGTGGTCAGTAACAACTACTCTTATATTTAATTGGTATTAGTGTCTAACAATTATGATATTATCAAACATTGCTATGCATTTAAAGTGAAACTAAATAATTTTGTTTGCGTACTATACAATGGCTATCACATAGATACTTAATAAGTGTTCATTAGTGAATATCCATTGAGATGGCATCTGTATTCATTTAATATTCACTTTTGATAAACATTAATATAGATAGATGGTCCCCAACTTACAATGGTTAGACTCATGATGTTTATCATGTGAAAGTGACATGTGTTCAGTAGAAGCTGGACTTGGAAATTTAAAGGGATAATCAATAATGTACTCATGATACTGGGCTGTGTGGCATTAACAATGGGTTTATCAGGATGTAACCCCAGCTAAGTCAAGGAGCATTTGTATACAATTATGAACAGAACTGTTTCACTATTTAACAACACTGTATCTTTATAATTGGTTAATTTTAACGTGGTTGCCACTTTGATACCTATAAAAGAAATTCTGATGTTTTTCATGCCTTTGGAAAATCAGAAATAGTGAAATTCATTCTGCCTTAATAAAAGATATATTTTAAGTCTTATGGTCTCTTTTTTCTATAAATTCTGCATACAACACAGTACTGAGGTTTTCTTTATTCATTCATTATTCTTAACATTTATTGAGCATCTGCTTCAAATGGTTGTGATAACATCAGAAATACAAAGATGACCAAGACATGATCCCTTTCCTAAAGTAGCTCACAGTCTAGTATGGGGAAAGGTGCCTTACTAAAAATTTGATGGTTAAACATAGTTTAAAATCTCTGCACAGATTATTGATTTATGAAACAACATACAAAATGTCAGAGAAAAAAAGTATTTGAGATCTAAAATTAACTACAAATACCAAAAAGTTTTAAGTGGTATTTGAGTGACGAGTATAAATCTGTATTATATGCCATGCTAGTTTATTTTGTGCTTTTTAGATTATAACTGATAATAATAGTATGCTGTTGTAGAAGCAAAGTCTAATTGCAGTTTTTTTTCCTTGAAGGCTATTAAAAGAAAGTCTAGGTGGAAATTCAAAAACTGCAATGATTGCTACAATCAGTCCTGCTGCCAGTAACATAGAAGAAACGTTAAGCACACTTAGATATGCTAACCAAGCCCGGATGATAGTCAACATTGCCAAAGTAAATGAAGATATGAATGCTAAGTTAATTAGAGGTGAATAAATTTTTCAAAATTTAAAAATTATTTTGCCATAGAGTAACATTAATTTGTCTCAAAATATGCAATTTAAAGAAAATCAAATATTTTTCCTTATATATTTATAATAGATTCTAGCCATCAGAATCTATGATGAAGAAAGATAGGTAGAAGGGCACTGAGAAAGAGAATGAATGATAAGGGGGAACACAGAAAATGCCATAGGAAATAGAGTGTGGGTAAAGGGTAATAGCAATAATAAAAAAGTAATTTTATAGACGGAGTCATAGCTGTGTGCACAAAATAACAATGTAGCTATTTATTATTTTTCTCTTATAAGCTTTTCTTCATTATCATTCCATTTATTAGTTCTGCTTAGTTCATTCCTCCAAACTCTACTTGAGCTTGAATTTCTAGCATAGGCCTAATCTCATGTACACTAAAGATTGCTCTCTACTTATCTGTTGGTAATCATCCACTTATGACAGACTTGAACACCTGCAAGGAATCTTGATTTGTACTTTGCATTGTACTTAATTTTCATTTGATTCATACTTAATTTTAACTTAATTAGAGCTACCATCATTTTGTATGCCTTTGTCCTCTGGCACTTTTTAGCAGCAAGAAGGTAATATATGTTTCAGAGGTGTTAACCAGAGCAGAATCAGTTTTCTCTTAGTTCATCCTTCTTATTTATATCCCTTCTGTTTTATAAATGGAACTGTTTTCATTAAAAATAAGTATTCTGGAGTTGGGAATATAGCTCAGTTGGTAGAGTGCTTGCCTTGTATGCACAAGGCCCTGGGTTCAATTCCTAGCACCACGAAAAAAAGTATTCTGAATTCCAGCTTGAAAAATAATGTGTTTGATGTCAAAATTCTCTTATGAGTAGGGTTTGCTTAGGACAGTCTCAGTTTATATCCTGTTGTAATTGATAGTGCCGTTTTCCCCTCTCCAAGGGTGCACTGTTTTAGGTTAAGGATAGGTAGAACTTTTTTTTTTTTTTTTTTTTTTTTGGTACCAAGGATTGAACCCAGGGGTGCTTAACCACTGAACCACATCCCCAGCTCTTTTTATATTTTACTTAGAGACAGGGTCTCACTGAGTTGCTAAGTACCTTGGTTATCTCCTGATGCTGGCTTTGAACTTATGATCTTCCTGCCTAAGCCTCCCAAGTTGTTGGGATTACAAGTGTATGCCACCATGCCTGGCAAGGATAAGTAGAAATTTATAGATCATATAAGTAAAGTTAAGCTGATTTGTCCAAATATTCTATTTCATTTAGTAATATTTAAAATTTCAAATAAAATAGAAGATTATGCCTAATGTGGAAATTTTTATATTTTATATGTAAAATGCTGTTAATCATACATTTTACAAATCTTTAGAATTGAAAGCAGAAATTGAAAAGCTAAAAGCTGCTCAGAGAAACAGTCGGAACATTGATCCTGAACGATACAGGCTCTGTCGGCAAGAAATAACATCCTTAAGAATGAAACTGCATCAACAGGAGAGAGACATGGCAGAAATGCAAAGGTGACATAGTAAATGCGTTGCTGCAAGATTGTAGGATTCAGAGGAACCTTAAGAGGATATTCAGTGTATCTTTCTCCCCACTTACTTTTTCTTTTTTTAATGTATCTTTATTTTATGTATTTATTTTTATGTGGTGCTGAGGATTGAATCCAGTGCCTCACACCAGGTGCTCTACCTTTGAGCCCCAGCCCTTTCTCCCCACTTTCCAAACGAATTAGAGCAGCCCACTTTGAGACTATCATTTTAAATATTAAATAGTTCCTTAATCTTCATTGATTGTCTTTTCATTCTCAGTCTTACATATCTTGTTGTTTTAATTATTATTTTGTTTGTTTTGAAAAGAGTATGGAAAGAAAAGTTTAAACAAGCTGAAAAAAGAAAACTTGAAGAAACAAAGGAGTTACAGGTAACATTCAACTTTCTAAACTAATTTAAAAATGAAAGAAAAATGCCAATAAAGATATAAAGGGCTGGGATTGTCACTCGGTGGTAGAGCACTTGCCTAGCATAGGTGAGGTACTGGGTTCAATCCCAGCACCACATAAAAACAAATAAATAATAATAAAGAACACACACACACACAAACAAATTTAATTTTTCAAATATTTATTGTATACTGATTGTGTACAAAGCAATATCATATAGAGAATAAATATAAAGAATTGTTGCTGGGTATGGTGGTGCATACCTGTAATCCCAGTGACTGAGAAAATTGAGGCAGGAGGGATTGCAAGTTTCTGGCCAGCCTGAGCAACTTAATGAGACCCTGTCTCAAAAAACAAAAAGGACTGGAATATAACTCAGCACTAGAGCATTCAGTAACACCCTCCCCCACCCAGAAAAAAAGTTAAGATCAAGATTGTGATTTCCATGCTGGGATGTAGCTCAGTGGCAAAGTGTCTGCCCAACATTTGCACATTTTCAAAGCCCTGGGTTGGACCCCCAGTTCCCACTCCCCCACAAAATTGTGATTTCCTAGAGCCCATGTATGTTGGTTGGAAAATTAAAACATAAACAAATTATCTTATTAAATTTACTTTGGTTTCACAAAAAATACAGGGACAGGGAAGGCCAAGGTGAATAAGTACAATCAGCTCTCAGCTTGTAATTAAAAGACTGTGGTGTGATTTGGTTACGTGGAACCACATGAAAATGCCACGTTTATAGGTTAAAAAAAAGGTTCATCACTGGCAATGAAAAGAATGTCAAAAATAGAGAAGCAGGAGAGAAAAGGGAATAATTAACTTTGAGGAGGTAGTTATCAAGGATGACTTCAAAGAGAAAGAGCAAGTAAGCAGAGTTTTGAACAGTGAATAAGAATTTGCTAGACTAACAAAGTAAAATTTCTAAGTAATACCATGATACAGATAGCTTGGATGTCAGAGAATTAAGAAGTTTCATGTAGTTGGAAATTGAAGTTGGTACAAAGTTTAGACTTTAGAAAGATGCAAGATTCAGATCATGATGTGTTGAGGAACTTGTATTTAGGGGGTTGGAAGACACTGATGGGTTTTAAGTGGAAGGGGAGCAACATGGGCAGATGATGATGTTTTCAATAGATTCTTCTGTTAGAGTAAAAGGTAGATTTGAGGAGGAAGAGACTGATGGTGACAGGCACTGCTACTTGTTTAGGAAGCTGTTGCTGTGGTTAAGAGAAGAAGACAGCTTGGCATAAGGCAGTGTCAATAGAAATAGTGGAGGAGTTGGATTCAGGAAATTAAAGGAGGTAAAATTGATAGGATCAGGAGTTATTTTAGATGTGTGTATTGATAGAAATGGAAAAGTCAATCCAGACCTGGTGGTGCACATGTGTAATCCCAGTGACTCGGGAGGTTGAGGCAGGATGATTGCAAGTTTGAGGCCAATCGGAGCAATTTAGTGAGGCTCTAAGCAACTTAGCAAGACCCTGTCCCCAAATAAAAAGGGTGGGGTGTGTAGCTCAGTGGTAAAGTGCCCTTGGGTTCAATCCCTAGTATTCCCGTGCCGATGCCTCCCTGCTGAAAAAAGAAAAAAAAAAAAAAAAAGGAAAATCAAGAACAACTAATAAAAAAAAAAAAAAAGAATGACTCCCGAGCTGGGTATAGTAGTGCATGCCTATAATCCCAGCAACTTGAGAGGCTAAGACCGTAGGGCAAGTTCAAAGCCAGCCTCAGCAAAAGCAAGGCATTTAGCAGCTCAGTGGAACTCTGTCTCTAAATAAATTACAAAATAGAGCTGGGCACGTAGCTCAGTGGTTGAATGCCCCTGAGTTTAATCCTGGTATTCCCCCCGTCCCCAAAAAGACTCCCAGCTTTCAGAAATATGTGCATTGCATTGTGAAATTATGAGGTTATTCTAGTGATAAAGGAAGAAGCCAGATGACCGTGGGTTGAAGAATGACAGACAGGAAATAGAACCCCACATAGGAACTCTTTGAAAATGAGAAAATTACAGGGAGAAGGGCTGTAAGGTTGAGTAAAGTTTGATTTTTTTTTTTTTAATTTCTTTAAAGGGTGGGAAAGTACTTGAACATTTTTATTGAAATCAGAACTCTTTAGTGGAGTGAAATTCTAAAAGAGACTGGAGAAGATGAGTCAAGAGCAAAGGTAGTGGCAGCAAAGCTATTTCAAATAAGTAGTAGGGGAGTATTTTAAGAATTCAGGAGAATGAGGGAAAATTCCTTGGGAATGGCCAGTCCAACCTTATAGAAGTGGTGCAATACGAGGTTGGCTTTGAAGCTTAAGTCAAAATTTGATAAGCAGAAAAAAAGAGGAAAACATTGTAGGAAGGGAAATATGTAAGAGTAAAGGAGGGAAAGTTTAATATGCCCTCAGAAGAGACTGTGTGGATCATTTTATTGGAACAAGCAGCTCATATGAGGCCATAAAATTAGAAAGAGATGTTATGGTTAGTTTATTAAGGACTTTAAGTTTTATCCAAAAGAATTAAAAGGGCATCAAAAAGTGTGTGTCCAGCCAGGTGCAGTGACGCATTCCTGTAATCCTGGTGGCTCGGGAGGCTGAGGCAGGAGAATCATGAGTTCAAAGCCAGACTCGGCAATAGCAAGGTGCTAAGCAACTCAGTGAGACCCTGTCTTTTAAATAAAATACAAAATAGGGCTGGGGATGTGGCTCAGTGAGCATGTGGCCCTGAGTTCAATCCCTGGTAATCCCCCCCACCCAAAAAAAAAGTTTGTGTCCAAGGAACTGACATTTTCTTTTAGGATAATTAATATGGTATAGGATGGAAGATTGCTGAAAACAGAAGAAATTGTTGTCAGGGTGATCCAGTAGTTCAGAACTACTGCTGCAGTGGTTCTGGTGTGAGTTTATAAGGGCTTAAATTATGCCAATGGCCCTTGATAATGCAACAAAAAGAACTGGTTCATTCTAAAGACAATCGGGCAGTAAGCATAGACACAGGTGATGCTGGGTTGATATATAAGTGGACTGAGATTTGTGAAGGGCAAAGAAATGTCAAAAGAACTCAAAAACTTTGAGTATGATGGTACAGTCACAGACAAGTCACAAAGGAGAAATTCTAACACATATTTACTCTTTTTTTTTTTTTTTTTTGGTGCTGGGAATTGAACCCAAGACCTTGCTCATGCTAAGCATACTCTACCACTGAGTTATGCCTCCAGCCCCAAGAAACCTTTACTTTATTGAGACTTCACAGAGAATGGTTCTGATGGTTAACTTGATATTCATTTTAGGTGAATTTAATAATTTCATGCTGTGGTTAAGATTATTTTTTTTCTGACTTCTACCAGAAAGCTGGAATTACATTTCAAATGGCCAACCACTTGCCAAACCTTGTTAATCTCAATGAAGATCCACAACTATCAGAGATGCTGCTGTATATGATAAAAGAAGGAGTAACTACAGTTGGAAAGTATAAATCAAACTCAAGCCATGATATTCAGTTATCTGGGGTGCTGATTGCTGATGATCATTGGTATGTTAATTTTCTAAACCCAAAGTCCCCTACTTGTTTTTCAGTAGACTTCCATTTCTTATTGATATGGAGTTTCCTTATATGAGGCATTCATTTATACTGATTCTTTGCAGTACTTCTTCAAATCTATCTTTTTTAGCCAGAAAAAACACAGTGTTGTGTAAGGATAGCAGGTGAGTTACTCTCAATATAAGATATAATGTAATGTTCCCTGTATTTTTGTTTTGGTGTACTTGATCTGTTGGTTGAAGGATAATTTATTTTCTTAGACTTATGATGGGCATAAAAGTAAATTTGCATCTATCTAATGTGGTAGAATAGTTAGATTGACCTATTTAAAAATTTCGTTTTATATTAATTTTGTTTACATGAGTGGAATGATTCTTGTATATATTGGGATGATAGTGTTTATAAACTTCTTTGGTTTATGTTGTGTTTTTGAGATTCTTCCATGTTCATGCTTCCCTTAAAGTATTACATTTATATGAATTATCTGTTATTATAATCTAGTCTATTTTGTTCATAGATATTTGGGTTGTTTTTAAGTTTTTGCTACCACAATATTGCTGAGTATTCTTGTACATATCTCCTGATACAAATATAAAGAGTTTCTTTAGAGAAGTTTCCCAGATGGTAAGGTGATATATTGACCCTAAGAGTTCTCAGGGAAGCTTGTAAGAACTTGGGAGGCCTGACCCATAAGACCAGAGAGCAGTCTATTTTCCCCAAGCTGCTTGATGATTTTTAAAGTGTGCTATAATGATTTTTAAAGTTTAGAAAGTGTGTATTGGAGATATTAGGTTGTAGGATATGTGCCTATTCAAGTTTACTAGAGATTTGCAAATTGTATTCCAAAATGATTATCAGTTTCTACTCCCATTGCACTGAATGTTCCTCTTACTTCTCCTCATCACCAACAGTTAGAACTGTCAGACTTTTTAATGCCAATCTGGTGGATGTCAAACAGTTATCTCACCAAGGATTCACTTTGCATTTCCTTGACTAGTAATGAGGCTGAGCCTCTTTTTGACTTGCCTTGTCCTTTGTGCTTTTAAATTAGATTGATTTTGTTCTTAATGATTTGTAAGAGTTCTTTGTATAATCTGGTTGCCAATCTTGGTTTTATATGTTGGAAGTATCATTTTTTTTTTATCTTGAGGCTCATCTTCCATACTCTTATGCCTTTTGATTGATTCAAGTTCTTTTTTAAAAATTTGTATTTTTTTATACCTTTATTTTATTTATTCATTTTTATGTTGTGCTGAGGATTAATCCCAGTACCTCACATGTGCTAGGCAAGTGCTCTACCACTGAGCCACAACCACAGCCCTTGATCAAGTTCTTAATTTTATGAATATTTGAATGAATATTTTCCTTTATGGTTGTTAGTTTTTTTTTTTTTTTTTGGTATTGGGGATTGAACTCACAGGCACTCGATCGCTGAGCCACATCCCTAGCCCTATTTTGTATTTTATTTAGAGACAGGGTCTCACTGAGTTGCTTAGTGCCTCACTTTTGCTGAGGCCTCCAGTCACTGGGATTATAGGCCTGCACCACCACGCCCAGCCCTACGGTTGTTAGCTTTGTGTTTTCTTTAAAAAAGGATATTTCTACATTGAAGTCATAAAAATGTTTCCTTAATTTTTCTTCTTGATGTTTTGAAGTTTTGTTTCTTATTTACAGCCTTAAGTAGTCTGAAACTTTATTTGTTGTGAAGTAGAGATCTAAATTTATTTTTCATAGGAATAACCAATTCTTGTACCTTATATTACATAGTATATGGCTTCTTTTGTGTTCTGTAGTGCTTTTACGAAAAAACTCTAAAAAATAAAAATAAGAAAGTAAAAAAAAAACCTCTATAATTATGAGATGTGTTTCTTCTCACACCCCATATTCTTAATTGCTTTTTCTTTATAATGAGTCTTTATATCTGATAGGACAGTTGCCATATGCTTTAAGTTCCTCTGTTCTTCTATTAATAAATATAGTATTATTTACATCAGTGGCAAAGATACAGAGCATACCCCCGAAGAACTAATAATGTGGTAGAGAGCTGGGTGTGGCGGCACATACCTGTAACCCCAGCAACTTGGGAGGCTGTGGTAGAGGATCACAGTTCAAGACCAGCGTAAGCAACTTAGGTAGACCCTGTATCAAAATAAAAAAACAAAAAGGACTGGGGATGAGTGGTAGAGTGCCCCTGAGTTCTATCCCTAGTACCAGAGTTGTCGGGGAAGAAGTCCACTGAGGGGCTAGGAGACTCTTGCCTAGGGGCTGGGGCTGACTTGCCTTGGAACTCCCTACTTCCTCTTTTAGTGCATTTGTCATTGTTTTTTTTACTCACTAGACTGAACTCTGTGATAGCTGGTTTCATATTTATCTTCACTGCTGACACACATCTGGCTCATGGGGTTCCCATGAATAAAAGACATCAGTATCAGTACTCAAGTGTAGATGAGTATTACATACTTAGTGAGAGGGAAAAATTCACTTCTAGCCCAAAGAAAAGCTTCTTAGAGGACTCTAGTATGTAAATTATCTTGAAGGATGATGGAGACAAAGGAGAGAACATTCTATGTTGAAAGAATGACTAAAAAAAGGAGGAAAGCCTTTATTATGGCAAAGTCAGGGTCTTGGTACGGTTGATTGTGAGATGAGTTTTTATGGGGAAATGATGGCAGATGAGAAACTGGTGACTACAGCCGGGTTGTGTGGGGTCCAGAATGCTAGGCCATGGAATTTGGATGATAGAGTAGATAGTGGGAAAGGAAAGAGTTCGAATAGGTGAGCATTGTTTAAAACTTTATCTGGCTAAGGCACTAAACTTATAGTTAGTACTCTATGCTGCATAGACGTGAACTGTTTTTCCCAGATAATTTTTTCTAGATGTGTTGCTTGAATGAACTATTCTTTAATGCTTATTACAGATCTTGGAGCCTAATCTGTAGCTAGTCCTTTGGCTAGGACTTAGCTTTGGCCACCATTTTCTCTTTCTGTCCAGTTAGCTCTTTGGAATTTCTTTCCTATTGTTCAAATAAAAATACTCCAAGGAATATGTGGCCTTTCTAGCTAATTTTCCATTTTCATCTTATAGTCAGGATCCATTAAATTAGATGACTAAAGAATATGCTTTTATCTCCCTGTCTTTCCTTTTAATATAATATCTCACTTCATAAGGGAAAAATGTTGTTTGTCCCATTATTAAAGTTTATTTATAAAGCCAGAAACTTAGAAAAAAATAAGAACACTTAAAACCATTCCATTCATAGGTAAACATTGTTAATATTTTAATTTCTTTTTCTTTAATTTTTTAATGTATTTTTTTTATTTTTGGGGAAGGCTTTTACATTTTTTTTCTTTTTAAAAATAAGTTAAAATGCATACAATGAAAATTCTTCCCATAACTGGTGGATAGAATTGATGGAGAGGGTAGACTTTTTTCACTAAGCTTCAAAATCTGGCTGAAGGTTTGAAATTTGAAGGAAAATAAAATAATTTTAAGTTATTTTTACTACAAACTGATGTGAACTTTTAACATGAGAGAATAACCCAAGCAGGATTATCCCATCTGGCCTTTTCTTAACTTTTCAGAGTATCCTGTAATTGTAATATGTGTGCTTCTTATTTTAACAGTACTATCAAAAACTTTGGAGGGACAGTGAGTCTTATCCCAATTGGGGAAGCCAAAACATATGTAAATGGAAAAGATATTTTGGAACCTACAGTATTACATCATGTAAGTTGATGGGTGCTACAACATAAGAAACTGTTTGACCTTGGGCATGCTGTTTGGGCATGCTGTTTAATTTCTTTGAGTTGTAGTTTTCTCTAGTACAAGGGAATTGAACTGGATTAAGAATTTTTTCATTTCAAAAACTACCTAGTTTTTAGTTGCCTTCTTTGGTACCAAGACAAAACTTATATTACTTCAAAGCAGTAACTGGAGAACTGAACATGGACAAATTATTATGTGTCTTCTGAAGACCCAGGCTTTGGAAGCAGGCCAGACAGGGTTAAAATCTTGACTCTGCCATTTGCTGTGTGACCTTTGGCTACTTAGCAAGATGATTGAATGATCTCACACAAAGATATTTTTTAGAGCATTATTAATAATTACATCGGGAGAACTTGCATAAACAAGTCTATTGCAGGCAAATCCAGATGTATGTTCACTCTCTATATATCCTATTTTTCAGGGATAGTGGAAGATTAAATAAAACAATTTGTTATAGTTTTAAAAACATTGCCTGCAAAGAGTAAGCTCTCAGTGAGTATGTGTTGTTATTATTTAAGGTCTGTTATTAAGGAAACTTCTTAGTTTCCTCTTTCCCAAAATTGGGATAGCATGTATCTTATTGAGTTGCTGTGATACATAAATGAAATTTTATACTCTCTGTCTGTCTTGTTTCAATGGATGTGTGTCTATGAAGTGCTTGACACAGTTTTTGGCATATAGAAAGTATTTAACAAATGAGTTGCTATGATTATGTTATCATTAGTAATACTAATGATTACATTATCATTAGTAGTACTAGATTATTTTGAATTGTTGACTAAGGATTTTTCTCATGTAATTTTTTGGTTCAGACGTACTTCAAGTAACAAATTTTTTTGGTGTGTTTTAGGGTGATCGGGTGATTCTTGGTGGAGATCATTATTTTAGATTTAATCATCCTGTTGAAGTCCAGAAAGGGAAAAGACCATCCAGTAGAGATACTTTTATAAGCGAGGGTCTAAAAGACTTTGAATTTGCCAAAAATGAGTTACTTTTGGGACAGAGATCACGGTAAGTATTATTGTTGTTGTGAAATATTAAGTATGTGAGAAAGGTCTACAGTGGAGTTAATCACATCATGGTAGTTTCCAGGAGTTAAGACTTCGATTGCTAATTTTTAGTGATGTACATTTTTTTCTCTTGGTACATTCATTCATTCAACGAGCATTTATTAAGAATCTATTATGTGTTTGTCACTGTACCATAGTGCTGAGATACAAAGAAGAGTAGTTGAAACTTATCTCCTGTTCTGCAGGAGTTCATCATCTCATAGGACTTATGGATAGTGGTGCCAGAGTCTTGCACAGTGTGATGTGGAAGTTTAGGGGGTGACATCTAGTTTCTACCAAGAGTCAGTGAAGGTTTGTAGGGGATGAGAAGATGTCCCTGGAGCAGAGTCCCAAGAGACTATTAGAAGTTAGCCCCTAAGAAGACTGGGAGAGTGGACATTTATTTTTCTTATCTTTTGCCCCAGTTTTAATTCATGCATTATTGTACTATTTCTGGCTTAAGCTGTGTCCTTGTTAGCTGAACGGTAAGGTATACATAATGAACTGTGGAAGAGTGGACTTTATCTTAAAAGGAGGAGAATTGTTAAAGAATGTTAAGCTTCCATGCAATTCCCCTTCTCCCTCCCTTTCCCTCCCACCTCTCTTCCCTATCTAGAGGTAATTTTCTTCTCATGCTCTTCCTCCCTACCCCATTTTGAGTCACCTCCTTTATATCAGAGAAGACATTCGGCATTTGTTTTTTTGGGATTGGCTAACTTAGCATAATCCTTCGTTATACAGAATACAGGTATGAAGATGTGAGGGGGAAAAAAAGAGAAGTGGATCACAATAGATTGGGTAGAAAGAAGAGATGGGAGGGGAGGGGAGGGGATGG
Source organism: Callospermophilus lateralis (assembly GCF_048772815.1). NCBI lineage: Eukaryota > Metazoa > Chordata > Mammalia > Rodentia > Sciuridae > Callospermophilus > Callospermophilus lateralis. The sequence continues at coordinate 81,045,853 of NC_135317.1, forward strand.
GGGGAATAGAAGGACAGCAGAATAAAATAGACATTATTATTACTGGGGTATATATGTGACTGTATACTCAGAAAAATGAGAAATTATATCCCATCTGATTCAAATGTATGCTATGTCAAGATAATTATACTGTCATGTGTAACTAATTAAAACAAATAAAAATAAAATAAAAAATAAAATAAATAATATCACCTTAAAAAAAAAGAATGTTAAGTTGATATGAGACACTCATGATTAGAGTCAGTTTTAGAGATCACTCTAATCCACATCTGAAGGGTGGACTAAAGGTAGAGCAAGATTCCAGGCCTCCAGAGCAGTTGAGAGATTATTGAAGAAAGGTAAGAAAAGTGTGGTTGGATAGGAGAAACATACAAAGGAGGTAAAATCAACAAGTCTTGTTGACTAAAGGCCAGCAGGAGGAGGAATCAAGGTGACTAGTAGGAGTGGGCGAATGCTGAGTGGTAGTCTTTTAAAAAGCCCAAGCCTACTTTTTATCCACTTTAGTTTTTTTTTTTCCCCTTGGTGGTGTCATATATGTAGCTTAAAACTTAGCATTGTAGCCATTTCAAGTATGCAGTCCAGTGGCATTTAGTGCCTTCACATTGTGCAGCCATTACCACCATCCTTTTCATCAGCCCAAACTGGAGCTGTATTTATTAAGCAGTGGCGTTTCACTCTCCTTTCTCTCTACCCATGGTAACCACTAGCCTTATTTCTTAGTGACATTCTTACTCTTTTTCTATGCACTACAGTGTTAAAATATTGATTTTATGGGAAGAAAGAAGCTATCTTATTCTGTAATCATTAATTTTTTTTCTCTTGTATATTGAGAAGTGATATAGCTGATTTAATGTTTTGACTTATCAAAACGTCAGATTATTACAAATGATTGAAAATATATGATACAGTTTCTGCTTTATCAGCTCTGGTATCATGTACTTGCAGTCATTTCAGTGTTTTCTTAATCTATGACCCAAACACAAAAAGAAGTTATAGAAATATGAAGTCTTACTTTGCTGTATCCATTGTTTAGTCTAACATAAAATACCCTTATTTTCTGTTTATTATAATGCTAACTTATATAATATTTACTGTAATGTTTACTATAACATTTCATATAATTTATTTTCCTTAAGCTTTAGAAAAATATATTCATTCACATATCAGGCATTTGCAGTAGAAACTAAGTTAAAAATAAGCAAATTTTCATTCTACATTTTCTTGTGTGTAAATAATTCTAGAGCCAATGAAAATTTAAGAACACTGTTGAATGTCAGAAATTTTTGCAGTTTAATGTTTGTTCAATGGAAAACATTTTAATATGATCAAGGACTGCTCTGATATATACAGAATTCTTGACAGTGTATTCTGTAAATATTTTGCTCCTTTGTAGACTTGAAGCTGAAATAAAAGAGGCACAGTTGAAGGCAAAGGAAGAAATGATGCAGGGAATTCAAATTGCAAAAGAAATGGCTCAGCAAGAGCTTTCTTCTCAAAAAGCTGCATATGAAAGCAAAATACAAGCCCTGGAAACAGAACTGGTAATATGCAGAATTGGGAGTGCACCCAAAGTGATGTGTTGATTGTATAATTGATTGTCCTTCTAAAGGAATTGGGGGAGTATCAGAGATTAGAGAGAGAGCCACAGTGAGGCCAGCCCCTCTTTAGGAAGTAAGTTGGTAGAAAATAATGACTACTAGGGGAAGAAGAAAATGAAGAGGCTTTTGTCCTCTCCACTTGAGATGTCTCTTCTCTCCATGGCTTACTGATAATTTCGCATTCCCAGAAACACATTTTAGAGGAGAGTACTCTAAAAAGTTTGACTAATGACATTTCTTTTTAGTTAGATGAATTAATCTGAATGAAACAAAGTACAGGACTTTCCTAATAGTAATTTCTTTTGCATTGATAAAGGGAAGGACTTTTGTACTTTTGGGAGGTAAAATGTTTTTGAAAAATGCTCTGCACTTTTGCCTCAGTTATTTTTTATTAATGTTCTTTAAAGAGAGAGGAGTCTCAAAGGAAGAAAATGCAGGAAATAAATAACCAAAAGGCTAATCACAAAATTGAAGAATTAGAAAAGGCAAAGCAACATCTTGAACAGGAAGTATATGTCAACAAAAAGCGATTAGAAATGGAGACTTTGGCTACAAAGCAGGTAATTTAATTTTAAGTTTGCTGTATTCTGAAGGGAAGCTGAATTTCCTTCCTTCCTTCCTTCCTTCCTTCCTTCCTTCCTTCCTTCCTTTCTCTTTCTCTCTTTCTCTTTCTTTTTTTTTTTTTTTTAAAGAGTGTTTGATTTGAAACACTTGATTTGAAACTACAAGAATGGGGTCCTAAGTTTATACTCCATGTATGCACAATATGTCAAAATATATTCTACTGTCATGTATTTCTAAACAGAACAAATTAAAAAAAAAAAAGTGTTTGATATCTTAATAGGCCAGAGACAAGTCCGCGTCCCTAATTGAGAAACGGCTTCTCTTGCCTCATGCTCACACATTATCACACAGGTGTTTGGCGGAGAGCATTCTTATTTCCAGCTAGTTCCATCCCAGTTTTCTCTGTATACATCTACATCTGTCCTGTCATCAATCATGCCAGATAATGTAAAGTACAATCATAGTTGGGCTCAGTGGATAGAAGGAATGTCAGAATGAAACATTGTCTGCCCATGGAAAGAGCAGCAAGCTGGAATTTCCTAATAAGAACTCACCATAAGGCATTCCATACACCAGACTTGCCAGCTTAGGCATTTACTTCTATCATATCATCAAGGACATAAGAAACTTTTCTAGGACTTACTCACATTAACCAAGCTTACACAACTGAAGGATAAAATAAAAATATTACTGTTAATGTCTTTTGTCAACTTACTGACAATATTTTTTGCCAGTTTTTATATTAGTGGTTTTAAAAGTGCAGTTCCATTATCAGCATCATCTGGAGATCCGTGAGAAATGTAAAGTTTTAGGTCCCACTCCAGAACCACGAGTCAGAAACACAGGGGTCAGAGCCCGGAATCTGTTTTAGCAAGATCTGCAGGAGATTCTGATGAATATTGAAATTTGAGACCAACTGTTTTAATCTTTACTTTGGTTCCTTATATCTTAAGGTTTTATTCTGAAATGGCAATTTTATTTCTCTTTCTTCCATGTTTGTGGAATGGAGATGGGAATAGGGTTGGAAGAAAATACTCCTAGTAATTCCAAAGAAATGTTAGTACAGAGATAACACTACTCGACAGCTCCAGGATACTAGTAGCTAGTGAGCCACATTGGAGAGTTTGGAGAAAAACATACCAATGCTTAAGTCTTTTTTTTTTAATTAATTTCTTTTATTTATATATGACAGTGGAATGCATTACAATTCTTATTATACAAATAGAGCACAATTTTTCATATCTCTGATTGTATACAAAGTATATTCACATCAGTTTGTGTCTTTATACATGTACTTTGGATAACAATGTCCATCACATTTCACCATCATTTCTAACCCTATATCCTCTCCTTTCCCCTCCCACCCTTCTGCCCTATCTGGAGTTTGCCTATTCCTCCCATGCTCCCTCTCCCTACCTGACTATGAATCAGCCTCCTTACATCAGAGAAAACATCCGGCATTTGGTTTTTTTGGGATTGGCTAACTTTACTTAGCATTATCTTCTCTAACTCCATCCATTTACCTGCAAATGCCATGATTTTATTCTCTTTTAGTGCTGAGTAATATTCCATTGTGTATATATGGCACATTTTCTTTATTCATTCATCTACTGAAGGTCATCTAGGTTGGTTCCACATTTTAGCTGTTGTGAATTGTGCTGCTATAAACATTAATGTGGCTGTGTCCCTGTAGTATGCTCTTTTTAAGTCCTTTGGGTATAGACCAAGGAGAAGGGATAGCTAGATCAAATGGTGGTTTCATTCCCAATTTTCCAAGAAATCTCCATACTGCTTTCCATATTGGCTGCACCAATTTGCAGCCCCACCAGCAGTGTATGAGTGTACTTTTTCCCCCACATCCTTGCTAACACTTATTGTTGTTTGTATTCTTAATAGCTGCCATTCTGACTGGAGTGAGATGAAGTAGAGTAGTTTTGATTTGCATTTCTCTAATTGCTATCGATGATGAACATTTTTTCATAAATTTGTTGATTGATTGTATATCATCTTCTTAGAAGTGTCTGTTCAGGTCCTTGGCCCATTTATTAATTGGGTGATTTGGTTTTTTGGTGCTTAGCTTTTTGAGTTCTTAATATACCCTAGAGATTAGTGCTCTATCTGATGTGTAAGGGGTACCACTGCTTAAATCTTGAAAAACAATTATTTGGAGGCTATTTGTGAATTTTTTAAAAAAAATTTTTATTCATTCAACAAATTTTCTTGAATGTGCCTTTTTTTTCAGCACTATTTTTTTCTCTAAAGGTTATTTACTTCCTATAAGTGGAAAGAAAAAGATTAATTTGTGCCACTAAAAATTTCTAATGATTTTGTGATGAAAAAATCATATTATTAAGAAATTTTATAAATCATTAAAAAAAAACCTTTTGTGTTTTAGTAAGACATACTAACCATGAAATGAATACTATCATGAGGTTTAATTTTATTGAGCTACCATTATTCATCTATTTTTTTAAAATAGATTTTATTGTATACATAAGGTATTTAACATGATGTTATAGGATACAGCTAAATGATAAAATGGTTACTGTAGAGAAGCTAATTAACATATTTATCATTTCAATCTGATTTTATAATTTCTCTGCCTATCTTCATGTGTGGGTCTGTATGAATGAATATCAATTAGGCTTTAGAAGACCACAGCATTCGCCATGCAAGAATTCTGGAAGCTTTGGAAAAGGAAAAGGAAAAAATTGCTAAAGAAGTACAAATTCTACAGCAGAATCGGAGTAATAAGGATAAAACTTTTACAAGTGAGTATGTGTTGATTTTAGCAGACATTTTCTAAAGTTATGTATGTTATTATAATGACTAAATGTAGGTTGCCTCTTTTTTTTTCTTTTTTTTTTTTTATGGTAATATAGATTGAACCCAGGGGTGCTCTACCACTTAAGCTAATTCCTTAGCTCATTTTTTTTTTTTTTTAATTTTTTTAATTTTGAGACAGGGTCTTGTTAAGTTGCTGAGGCTGGCCTTAGGTTTGTGATCTTCCTGCCTTGGCCTCTCGAGTCACTAGTATTACTGATGTGCATAACCACACCCAGCTGTTGGTTGCCTTTATATAGTAAAAGTGTTTTATTCTAGATGTTGCCACTCTTCCAAGCTTCAATAAATTTGTATGAATGTTTTTTTTAGAATATTCAATTTTTAGATTACTTAATTATACGAGTTCAATATATGGAATGTGGTTCCCCCCTCCACAAAAAAAATATATTTTGAAATTCTAACTCCCAATATGGTGGTATTGGGAGATACAGCCTTGGTAGGTGTCATGAGGGCCCCGTCCTTATGAATGAAATTGATGCCTGTCCTTATGAATTAAATTGATGCCCTTATAAAAGAAATGTGACAAGAACATGATGGCAGTCTTCAACTCAAAGGAAGGCTCTTACCAGAACCCAGCCATGCTAGCACTTTGATCTTGGACTTCCAGCTTCCAAAACTGTGAGAAATAAATTTCTGTGGTTTATATGCCACTCAGGCTATGATAATTTGTTAAAGCAGATCAAATAAAATAATAAGTAAATGGTAAACAAAATTCCAAGTATTATTTAATGTACAACATAATTTTTAAAACATATTATTATAACCTAAATCTTTATTTTATATCTAGTTGTACTAATCCTGGGCATTTTGTTTACTTAGAGATTTTTTTTTCTAGCTTTACTGAGGTATAATTTTAAAAAATTACATATATTTAAGGTATACAATGTTTATATATATTATAAAATGATTAGCATAATTAAACTAATTAGCATAATTAATAGTATTCAAATAATTGTCATTGTTCTTCTTGAATGGTGAGAATTATTAAGATTTACCCTCTGGGCAGATTTCAAGTATACAATATCACAGGTGTTACATTAGATCTCTAGAACTTGTTCAATATACTTACCCAAAGCTTTGCACTTGATGATCAACATCTTCCCATTGCCCCCACCTTGTAGCTCCTGGCAACCACTCTTCTTCTCTCTGCTTCTTTGAGTTCAACTTAGAGTTCAACTTAGAGTCCATATACAAGTGAGATCATGCACTAATTGTCTGTGTCTGGCTTATTTCCCTTAGTGTAATGTTATCCAGAATTTCTTTCCTTTTTTTATTGGCTGAATAATATTCTACAATTATACCACTTTTTCTTTTTCTTTTTTTTATTGAGACATAATATGTAGGGTATATTATAGTAATTAAATATACATATATGCAATGTGTACTAATCACATCAGGATAAAAAACATTTCCATCTCTTTAAATATTAATTATTGCTATGTGTTGGGAACTTTGTACTCTTCTAGTCATTTTGAAATATATCATAGTTTGTTTTCATCTGTAATTACCCCATTATGCAATACTGTCCTGAAGAAGAACCACATGTAATTCCTCCATTTTGTGCTTTTGTTCCCCAACCCCTAACTCCTTGCTTTTTTTTGGTACCTGGGATTAAACCCAGGGATGCTTAACCACTAAGCCACATCCACAGCCCTTTTTTATATATTATTTAGAGACAATGTCTTGCCGAGTTGCTTAGAGCCTCACTAAATTGCTGAGGCTGTCCTTGAACTCTTGATCCTCCTGCCTCAGCCTACTGAGCTGCTGGGGTATAGGCATATGCCACTGCATTTGATACCTGTACTCAGTTTCGTTTCTTTCTTTTTTTCAGTTTGTTCTTTTTAGATATACATGACAGTAGAGTATATTTTGACATATTATACATACATGGAGTATAATAGGATCCCATTCTTGTGGTTAAATGTGATATGAAGTTACATTGGTTGTATATTCATATATGAACATAGGAAAGTTATGTCTGATTCATTCCACTGTCTTTCCTATTCCCAACCCCCACCCTTCCCTTCATTCCCCTTTGTCTAATCCAGTGAACTTCTATTCTTCCCTCCCCACCTCATTGTATGTTAGCATCCACATATCAGAACATTTGTGTACTCAGTTTCTTTCATCAGCATTTTAGTATTTTTATGCATAGATCTTTTCTCTTCCACAGTATTATTCCTAAGTATTTTATTGTTTTTGATGCTATTATAAATGGAACTTTTTCATAATATTTTCAGATAGTTTATTGTTAGTGTATAGAAATGCAGTTGAATTTTGTATAGAGAGGAAACACCAAAAACAAAGTTTTTCTGATATCTTTTAAGGTTTTATTTTTCCTAGCATGGTGGGACATGTCTGTAATATTAGCAACTTGGGAGGCTGAGGCAGGAGGATTGTGAATTGGAAGCTAGCCTGAGCAACTTAGTGAGACCCTGTCTGAAAATAAAAAATGAGGGCTGGGATGTATGTAACTCAGTGGTAAAGTGTCCTTAATTTTTTGTTCATTTTTTTCCTAATTTTTTTAAAGTATCAGGTACAGTATAACACAGCCTTACTTTTATAGAGCCACATCCCTTTATTTTGCAAAAATACATACACACATACACATTTATATTTGTAGGAATAACATTTAAAAAAAATAAAAAAGGAAAATAATTTACCTACAATTCCATTTTCCTAATTTATATTTAGGTCTTTTCCACTCTATATCAACTTCAGTTTTCAGTCCTTCCACAGGTGAGAGACCTTATTTTATATGAAGAATTATTTTTCAGTACTGGGGTTTGAACCCAGGGCCTCACACAGATTAAACAAATGCTCTACTCTCAAGCTATGTCCCAGCACTTTTATTTTATTTTGAGATAGGATCTCCTTGAGTTGCTGAGGCTGACCTAAAGTTTGCCATCCTCCTGCCTCAGCCTCTAGTAGCTGGAATTAAAAGCTTGCACCACCAGGTCCTAGAAGAATATTTGATTTTGACAATGAGATTTAAAGGAAAATTACTCAAATTTTATTCTTATCCTTCTGCAATACAGATTTAAAATCATTTATTTAAAATCAATCTTTTGTTTTCTGGAATTGTTCTGCCTAGTGATATGTGTTAGTGATCATAAGTGTATTTTGAATCTTCTTTGTTTGCTTTGTATTAGTTCAGCCAAATTGGAGCTCCATGAAGCTTTCAATGATGATTCAGGAAGCCAATGCCATCAGCAACAAATTTAAAAAATATTATGTTTTTGGCAGGTAAGTAGTTAATTATTCTGATTACAAAGCAATTTTTTTATTTGTTTTTTTCTTTTTTTTGGTACTGGGGATTGAACTCAGGGCACTCAACCACTTAGCCACATCCCCATCCCTAGTTTGTATTTTATTTAGAGACGGGGTCTCACTGAGTTGCTTAGCACCTTGCTTTTACTGAGGTTAGCTTTGAACTCACGATCCTCCTGCCTCAGCCTACAAGCCACTGGGATTACAGGTATGCACCACTGTGACCTAGCTAAAACAGTTCTTTATTAAACTAATTGATCTACATACAATCTTGTTTTTTAAATTTAGTTTCTCTAAAGTTTATTGTACAGTGTATGTCTAGGGAAGAGCTGGTATTATAATCCTTCATGACACTTTGAGATTCACTTGGGAGTAAAAGTGTTTTTAGCAATTAGTATAGTAGTGTATTTATAAGCAGAATAATTTAAATATTTATGAATTTACTGATTTTCTTTTGAATTGAAAATTTGTTTACCAGCATTCCCCACCCCTCCCCCATGCTGGGGATCAAATGCAGGGTCTTATGATACATTTCAGAAGTGATTATTATTATGAGCTGTGGCTGTGGCTCAGTGATAGCGTACTTGCCTGACATGCATGAGGCACTGAGTTCAGTTCTCAGCACCAATATAAATAAATAAAATAAAGGTCTATCAACAACTAAAAAAAAATTTTAAAAAGTGATTAATATTACAATAAAAATGCTAAGGAATGATTTAGTCAATAGATTGAATTTTTATTTATTATTTATTTATTTTACTGGTACTGGTGATTGAACTCAGAGGTACTTAACCACTGAGCCACATCCCCAGCCCTACTTTGTATTTTATTTAGAGACAGTGTCTCACCGAGTTGCTTAGTGCCTTGCTAAGTGGCTGTGGCCTCCCAAGCTGCTGGGATTATAGGGGTGCACCACCGTGCCTGGCTGAATATTTATTTTTAATTTTGTTACTAGGGATTGAACCCAGGAACCCTCTACCACTGATCTATATCCCCAGCCCTTTTTATATTTTATTTTGAGACAGGGTCTTGGTAAGTTTCCCAGGCTCTCCAGGAACTTGCCATCCCCCTGCTTCAGACTCCTGAGTCTAACTGATGGACTGAATTTTATGGGTTTTTCTGCTCCAGAAACTTCATATGAATGGGAGTGTATGCTTTAGAATAGCATTTCAAAAATTTTTCTTTCAGACATGACGCATCAGATAAAGGTAGTTGTGAAACTTCTATTCGGGTTCGTAACCTACAACTTGGGATCTCAACTTTCTGGAGTCTGGAAAAGTTTGAATCTAAACTTGCAGCAATGAAAGAACTTTATGAGGTATGGAATATTGTTAAAATCTCTATAAACATATCAAAACAAAAGTATAAAAGTAACATATTCTTGGCAAAGAATTTGAAAAATAAAACAAAAGATAATCCATCAATTACCCAAACCAACCAACACTAATAATTTTGTACTTTATTTTTGCATGTAAGTGGCATTTTGCTGGTTTATTTTAGCATGGTTATAAGTGGTAGAGAATTTTAGTGCCAATTTATTGAGTTGTAATTGTATATTTTTAAAATTTTGCATGTAAACTGGAGGAAGAGATTTGATAGACAACTTACATTGTTTGAAATTATTTTCCTATGCCTGATAATGTGCATTTTTACATATTTACATTTTTCTGTTGTCGCATTTGGGTGTTTCCACTTATTTTCTGTTTTATGTTTTTAAAAAATATTTTTTTAGTTGTAGATGGACACAATACCTTTATTTCATCTATTCATTTGTATAGGGTGCTGAGGATCCAACCTAGTGCCTCACATGTGCCAGGCAAGTGCTCTACCACTGAGCCACACCTACAGCCCTTGTGCTTTTAATGGTCACAACTAAGAATATTTCTTCATCAATTCCTTGCCTTCTGTTTTTCAAAATGGTATCAAGATATTAATTTTTTATTTCACTTTGATGTTCATTGACAAAAGTGCTTTCCAGAAATGTTGCCACTTACCAATTAGCAGTTTGCTTCAATTTGTATTTTAAAAACTAGTGAATCTAGCTATGTATGTTGGCATATACCTGTAATCCCAGTGGCTCCAGCAGCTCAGGAGGCTGAGGAAGGAGGATCACGAGTTCAAAGCCAGCCTCAGCAGAAGCCAGGCACTAAGCAACTCAGTGAGACCCTGTCTCAGAGATTGAGTGCCCCTGAATTCAATCCCTGATACCCTATTAAATAAATATATACCCCCAGAAAACCTGAAAATATGACTCAGAAGAGAATGATAAACCAACCTTAATATGAAATCAGCTATAAAAACCATGAGTGAAATATTAGTAATATTAGGAAATCAAACTCAAAATGATATTTAATACTTACTCCAAGTAGAGTTTATTCCAGGAATGCAAGGTATACTCATAATAGAACATCAAAATAGACTGAAATATATCATACTGAAATGTGCTTCTCTTAAATGATAGGTTTGTGTTTTTGAGTTTTTCTTTGTATTTATATGTATTAATAATTTCCAGTTTTTCTACAGTGAATGTGATTTGCTTGTGTACTTAATACAACTAAAAAATCCATTGAAAGCCTTTGAATGTTCTTGCTTTACTATATACATTAAACCCTAGTGATGAGTTACCCTCACTATTATTTTACTTCCTATTTCAACCACTCATTGTAGTTCTTTACTTATTTTTCCACATACTTGTAATCTGTCTCAATTAAGAGCTACATAGTATTTTGGTAGAATTTAATTGGTATTCCCTTACTTAAATTAAAATGAAGATTATCATCATGATCAATATATTCAACCAAGAAGTCATTGCACCTTTTACTTTGTCAGATTATTTATTTTTCTTTCAAGGATTTTATTGTTTTTGTTTTTAATGTCTTCTTAATGCCAAGTTTATTATTTCTGAGATATTTAATTCTGAGATATTTAATTGGTTGCTTTTAGTACTATATCACTTTCAAGATAACCTTGGCATCAGATGATTTGTTTTTAATTTTGTCAGGATTATTTTCTTTTTACTTTTATCAAATAACCTGTAATTTTGCTGATTTTATATTTTAAATGTAACAAAGTATGTAAGCTTTTTTTCCTTAGTTGCTAAACAATTTTTTCTTATAATCAATGGAAACTATATATTTTATTTTTCTTAGAGTAATTGTAGTAACAGGGGTGAAGATGTCTTTTGTGATCCTGAAGACGAATGGGAACCTGACATTACAGATGCACCAGTCTCTTCATTTTCTAGAAGGAGGTAAAGGCTTCTTGTTGTTGGTTTTCTCTGGACACACACACACACATACACACATACACACATCATGTGTATATATATTTATACTTACCATATCTATAACGATATATGCTACATTTTGTAATTATACATAATTTTCTCATTTTTAAAAAACTCTTTATTGGGGCTGGGGTTGTGGCTCAGTGGTAGAGTGCTTGCTTAACATGTGCAAGACCCTGGGTTCGATCCTTGGCACCACATAAAAATAAATAAAATAAAGGTATCATGTCTAACCACAACAAAAAATAAATATTAAAAAAAACTCTCTTTGTCTTTGGGATGAGATATTGCCTAGCAATTTTGACCATGCTTATTTTAAACTCATTTATTATTTTTCTCAAAGACATACAGCTACTTTATAGCAAACTTTCCCTTTTCTGCTTTATTTGCTATCTGCTGACTGCTAAATTACAGTAAGAAATTGCTAAGACATCACAGGCATTATCCTAAATAAAATACAAAGCATATCCTTTACACAGAGGACATCCCTTCAGTGTACAAAACATATCTGTACCCCCTACAAAGTAGGAAAATAAAAAAGGTCACAGGCTCCAATGAGAATCCTGTGTTCTAATCTATGCTTGGTATAGTCACACATCTTTAGGCATCAGTTTTCTCATCTATAAGATGGAGACAGCAATATATACCTACTCTACAGGAGTTTATCATGAAGATTCAGCTCACATGCTGCTTCTGTGACAACTATGATCTGTAACACAGATTGACAGTGTCCACATTGCAGAGTTGTTATGGGAATTAGAGAAAATGTGTGTAAAGATCCTACTGCAGTAGGTAGGTGTTCAATAACTGTTAGCTTGAACTATTATTGAGTGCTTAATATGTATAAAATTATATCTTAGAAAACAGAAGATATGATCTCTGGTCCAATATAAGTAAACAGTGATTTCTACAGATCTTTTTTTTTTAATATTTATTTTTTTTAGTTTTAGGTGAACACAATATCTTTATTTTATTTTTTATGTAGTGTTGAGGATCGAACCTCGTGCCTGGCACATGTCAGGCGGGTGCGCTACCACTTGAGCCACATCCCCAGCCCTCTACAGGTATTAAGGACTCAAAATAGAATAGGCTTTGGCACTAAAGTGAGCAAAACAAGACCATAGGTAGAATTGGGTAGATAAGACTAGGGCCTAGAATAATATAAACCTCCCAAAAATGTAAACCCAGACCAACAAATTCTTTAAAGAGTGATTTATAAATTCCTTTGGACTTTAGGATTACAGGTATCTTACTATTTTCATCATAAACAAGTGTATACAGGTTATGTATTTAGAATTGTGGATCACAATATGAGCATTAATAATTGATGAGCACTAATCTTTGAGCCTATTGACTGTTGGCTGTTTATATTTTATTTCCTGCTGACTTTAAAGTTAATAATAGGAAACCAACAGAAGTTTAAAATGTTACTGAAAAATCAACACTTCTTAATATTTTCTAAGACTTTGAAATTAGGTGTTTTCTTTTGGCAGAGATATTTTTGAGAACTTCTGTAATTTGAAAGTATCCTATTTTTTAAAAAAATGAATTGCTCTTAGTCTGAGACCTTGTGTATGAAGTTTCAGCCTTGTAAGAATGTTTATGACAGAATTGCAAACTCTGAGAATACCTGCAGGTAATGGAAACAGTGACAGATTCTTAATTATAGAACTGCTGCTCGGCAATGATATGCCACAGTTGTTCTGCAATAAAATAGACTGATTTGGCTGCCTATAAATTTTGATATGTACTGGTGACATTTAAAAGTAAATTTTCCCTTTAGGTTAAGTAAAAACTCTCTGAAAGGATCATGACAAGCATTTTCTTTATTTGGGGTTAAACATTGTTCAACTATGATAGTGTTGCAAGAATAACAGTTTCCCCAGTTAAGACTTGCTATAATAATGTACCATTTCATTTCTCTTAAGTAGAAATGCTGTAATATTTGAGAATTGATATTTCTTCTTTCTCCTTTCAGTCATATTTTTGTGTTTTTCTTGAAGGAATTCACAGGGAGGCAGAATTTATATTTAGGTTACTATGATAGAATGCTGTTGTTTAACAGTCTTTTCAACAAATAGTATTTTTCTTTGAGTGATCAATAGTAGGAGAAACTTTTGTTAGGAAAATAACACAAAGGAGCCACATTTAGATCAAAGGATTCATATTTAGATCTAGGTCACTTTTCAAATTGTCCTAATGAGCTGGGCTTGGAGTTAGAGAATTGATACATGAATGACAGCATGGAAAGGAGACTGCTTTTTTTAGGAGTAGAAAGAATAGGCTCTATTTTAGAGATACAGTTAAGAGTAGCAGCTAGATAGCCAGAAAATCTCTGGAGAGATTTCTGTGTTTTTAAAGGCTGAGGGAAAAGACAGAGCTGGTGGGGATAGAATCACTGCGTCCATTGTGTTCCTGCCACACCTCACAGGTAGCCCACCATATTGTAGATATTTGCCTAGATGTTTATTTACCTAGACCATTTCCCTATTTACAGTCCTTCCTTGAATAAATGCTTAGGATAAAATCCAACCTTCCTTGATTAGTATATAAGGTCAACCTCAGGATGGCCCCAGCCTCCTCCCTTGCTTCTCTCTCACACCACAAACTGCAGTTCTTTTGGATCTCATTGGGTTTTTTACATGTGTAATTTATTACACCTCTTCCCATATCCTGGTGCCTGTGTCTGAGACAATGTTCCCTGCTTCCCCAGCCTGCCCCCAGTTCTCTAGTTCTGTTCATCCTTCAGGGTCACTGCTCCAGGGAGGACCCTCCCAGCCCTTGGGCCAGGCGAAGTTCTTCTCCAGGGCCTGCCACAGCACTCTAGGCCCTCATAACACCATCTCTTCATTGTACTTATTTGCCCAATTTCTTTTTTGCTTTGAACTTTAAGTTCAGTGAGGCCAGAAGCCATGTTTGCCATATTTCACCATAATCCAGAGCCTATAAATTTATTCTCTTTAATTAACTATATGCCTAGAACAATGCCTATAAATAGTAAAATCTTTGCTCAGTGATCCAAGTGAATTAGGCCCTTCATGGAAAACATACACATACATATTCATTTTCTTTTGATAATTCAAAAATAAACATTCTTAGAAATATTGTTCCTTGTGGTGTATAGCTACTGATCTTATGGTTGTGTCTTTTTTTTTTTTTTTTTTTTTAGGAGCAGGAGTATGATGAAGAATAGAAGAATTTCTGATTGTTTACATGACATGCAAGTCCACCCAATTCAGAATTTGCATTCTTCACATTCATCAGGTATTTTTTTCAAGTTTTCTGTACAGTGAGAAAAGCACCAATTCCAGGTTCTACCACTTGTTTTGTGTCTTTGTGCAAATTATTTTATTTCCTAGAACTTGTGTTTCCTCTGTAAAATGAGGAGGGTGAGTTGGACGAACTCTTCCACTTTTAAAATTCTATACTCTGATTTATTTTAAAGCTTTTTAATAGAGTGGCAATTCAAATGTGAAAGTCACATATATCTTTATAAATGAATAAAAAGTTATTTCCTGTTTCTGTGATGTGGGGAATCAAACCCAGGCCTCATGCCTGCTAGGCAAATGCTCTACTGGTGAGCCACATCCCCAGCCCTCCCCCACACTAATTGACAAAAATGTTTAGGGGCGTAGCTCAGTGGTAAAACACTTGTCCAGCATGTATGAAGTCCTGGATTTTCAGTCCCCAGCACTACCGAACAACAACAAACTCAAAATAAAAGTTATAGAAATTATTTCTCTGAATAATTATTTTGTGCCAATATTCCTTATAGCATTAATTTATAAATAGAAGAGAGGATACACTATATAAATTTCTATGTGGAACTACCTATATAATTTAACTAATGATGACTATTTTCTGTTGATGTAGGCTTAATGGAGAAATCAAACTCCATTTGTTCAAATTCGGCAGAATCATATCTCCCCGGAATTTGCAAAGAATTGATTGGTTCATCAGTAGATTTTCTTGGACAGAGTTATGATGAAGAAAAAACAATAGCAGATAGCCTGATAAATAACTTTCTTAAAATTTATAATGGACTGTTTGCCATTTCCAAAGCTCATGAAGAACAAGATGAAGAAAGTCAAGATAATTGTAAGCAATCCCACTTTTACTTACATGATGATTATTTTCTGCACATTATACTTTGTTTTGAATGACTATTTGACACATCTGGCAGGCATCTTTTAAAGTGTTTTAATGGTGAGCATATGCTGCTTCTTTTATTTGGAGATTATTTCTAACAATAATTTTTCTTTTTCTTTCAAAGTGTTCTCTTCTGATCGAACACTCCAGTTACTTATTATCCAGATTGCTTGTGCTTTTGAGCAGCTTGTGGTTTTAATCAAACACTGGCTGAATGATTTTCTACCTTGTACTGATTTAGCAACACTTGAAGATGAATTAAGACAAGAAGTTAAAAAACTGGGAGGCTACTTACAGTTATTTTTACAGGTAAATTGATTCCTTAGTATTATTTGATGCATTTATTTATTCAGTATTTATTGATTCTCCACTACCTGCATCTTCCACAAATTAGATCTGTTTGTAATTGATTTGTTGAACCGGGACTTACATGGTTCTCTGTGTACTGAGTGATCTTAAGTGATTTACAGATATTAACTCATTTAATCCTCATAAGAACCTCCAAAGTGACTACTCCTATCACTGTTTTATAGGCAAAGAAATGGAGGCTTTTGGAAGATATATAGCCTATCTGGTGTTACTTAACTGGCCAGATGTGAACACAAAGTTGTATTTGAACCCAGGCTGTCTTGGGTCCACAGTTCATACTCTGCCATTATTCTCTGCTGACCTTCAATAAAGGGTATTGGGGAGAGAAGCAGACTTGCTATGGCTGTGGATTGAGTTTTAGCTCACTGAATTAGTCACAAGCCTGCTGACATAGAAGCAAGGAAAGTGATTTTGTTTCCTGCTTACCTTGTATCAGGTGAAATTAGGTTTGGCTATGAGGAAGAAGCAAGACAAAAGCTTATTTTTTCTCACATAAAATCTGGAGGTAAGCTTGGGTGCTTTGCTCCACTAAGGTTGCAGGAACCAGGCTCTTTCCAGCCCTTCTGCTGTGCCTAAAACATGGCCCTTGATTTCATGGTCTACTGTGATGGAACTCTACCTTAGTTCAGTGCAGCAGAATGAAAGAAGTAAAAAAGAAGAAAAGGCCAAGTATGCCTCCTCTTCCTCCTTTTTTTTTTTTGTACTGAGGATTGAACACAGGGGCACTTTACCACTGAGCCACTCAGCCCTTTTTATTTTTTATGTTGAGACAGGGTCTCATTAAGTTGCTTAGGGCCTCAATGAGTTGCTAAGGCTGGCCTTGAACCTGTGCGCCTCCTGTTCCCAAATCAGTGGGATTATACCATTTGTGCCTTCTTTTGATGGAAGTTTCTGGAAATCACCATAGTATACTTGTACTTCCTTCATTACCTGTCTACATCTAGCTGCAAGTATCATTAGGAAATTCATTTTTTATTCTATGCCTCTGTAACAAGCTAAAAATCAAGAGCTCGATCACTATGGAAGAAGTGAGCACTTGATATGTTACCTAGTCATTGCCTTAGTCAGTGATCTCCTCTAAGAATTTCTTGAAGAGACAAAGGAAGATGTTGAGAAAATACCAAGAAGTTAGGTTTTATTTTAGAAAATGGATAATTAGACTTCATGACAAAAATCTCTAGACTATTTGGTTAAATCTTATGTTATAGTGCCACCAAGAGACTTTATACCTCAGTTTTTTTGGTGGGTCATGTATTTCCTAAGTGGGTTATTTACTGACTGGGATTTGGAAATTGTATTTAATTGACTGATATAACTAAGTAAAATTATGTTTATTTTTAACAGCCATTGTTCTCTTCAAGGAAGTCTTTCTGAGTCTTCCCAAGACTTAGGCGCCTGTCTTATTTGCTTCTCTGTTAACCCTGTACTTTACTCACATATATCCTTTTTTTTTTTTTTTTAATACTGGGGATTGAACTTGGGGGCACTCAACCACTGAGTCACATCCCCAACCCTATTTTGTATTTTATTTAGAGACAGAGTCTCATTGAGTTGCTCAGTGCCTTGCCATTGCTGAGGCTGGCTTTGAACTCGCAATTCTCCTGTCTCAGCCTCCCGAGCTGCTGGGATTACAGGCGTGCGCCACTGCACCCAGCACGTATATCTTTAATATGCTATTTGCAAGCTCTGATAAGTTAGAGGGATTGTGGGCATCTTCTCAAAGCCTAATTGTTATGATAGATGCTCAATTGTGTACTTGTTATTGAATTAATTTTAAATTTACATTGGATGAAGAGTCACTTTGGACATAGGTAATGAGAAAATAGAATGATTGTAGGATTGCAAATAGATGTGGTGAAGTAGTAAATGAAGAAAAAACTCTGAGTGCAGAACCATGAAAATGCAAGGTGTGAATGGCCAGAGAGCAAAACTAATGAGCCAAACAAAAGCTGAAGGTCTGGCTTAGACTTGGGCCTAAAGAAGGAATCTGGCTGCAGGATGGTGTGTGATAGACATAGGAGATCGAGGTATGCTTAGTTGGCTCTCAGATGCAATACAAGAATCATAGGGGCAAAATACACACAGAGACCAAAATCCCACTGTTGATATTTGAATCCAGTGTTTGAACCCCTGCTAGATTTGTTTGTATCCTTGAGCAAACTGCTTAATTTTTTGAGTCTCCCATTTTCTCACCTAAAAAATAAAAATAGCAATGCCTTCCTGACAGGGTTGCTGTGATTATCAAATGAAATAAAATTATAAGAAAGTGCCTGTTGAAGAAGCTGGAAAAATCACTTTGAACCTAACATGGATTTCAGTCTATTTTATAAGGAACCAAGGATGGAGAGCCAGGTGGCTTAGAGAGGAAGTTAGGTTGAGCCCTTGAGAATCTTATGTGAAGCTGGCAAAACTGGTGTTAGTGACTGCACTTTCTGGTGAAGTATAGTTTGAGACTTCTTACCTTGTAGCAACATAGTTAACATCTTCCAGAAAGCAGTCCAAGAGAAGTACTCTAAGAGCCACAGCAGTGGGCAGGAAAGAGAAAGAATGGTTTGCAAGATGCTTCCCCATGCCTTTGGATATGTGCTGAGTGCACATGGGAAGCCCCCCCCCCTTTTTTGAGATATAAAGGACATGTTTGTTTGTTTATTTAGCTTTTTAAAATTCTTAAAACATTATAGTTATACATAGTAGTTGGGTTCATTTTGACAAAATCATACATACAACGAATTTTATTTTAATACCCGTCCCCACCCTTTTTCTCCCCTCGTCTCTCCCCCTGTCTCTCCCCCTATTCTCCTTCCTCTGGTTTACTGATCATCTTTTCACTTCTTTATTTTTGATTGGTACTTTCTATGTGTATATAAAGGTTAAATTCCCTTTGGTATCTTTGTATGTGCATATAGCATGATTTTATTGAATTCTGTGCAAGTTTCCTCCCATTCCCACCTCCTTCCTTTCCTTTCATTCTCTACCTTCTGCTGTACTTAGCTTCCTTATGTATTTATGATATCTGATCCCCCTACCACTGCCTTCTTTCCTTTATTTTTCTCTAGCTATGGGAATCCTTTTGTTTGAAGGTTTTGGATTTTTATCGTCTTCTCCCTCTCCTTTTTCTTCTCCCCTGAGAAATGAAAACACTATCTATTAGATGCTTATAAGGACAGGAAAAATTGAAAGGTAAAAAAGCCACCACTTTGTTCCTTTCTTTTGTCATTCACTTATCAGTTCTATCTTTTATCTAATTTTTTCACACTTGCCCTATGTCCCCTATTAGTGTGTAAGGTCTTGGAGAGGAGAGTCTCTTATTCATACTGTCACCTTCAGTAGCCATAGGGCTGCATGTTTCTGGTTCTATCACATGTTTTTGAAGAGTGGTCGCTATGTCAAGAAATGCAGAATTTATTGCCACAGTCTGGCTGGGCACAAATAACCGAGCCGCCACAAAGCCTTATAGATTCAAACAGCAACTCTTTATTCCCCAATTCTCAACGGCACTGCACACACCACACGGGAACACACTCCCTCCTCAGGGCTCTGTATAATCTCCCTGAACCCCGGGAATTCTAAAGTAGCGGGCGCCCGAGGCAGCAAGAGCTGCCCTATTGCCCGACAGTAAAGGTCATATATACAATACAATCAATCCAGCATCACAGCAATTATATATAGCTTAACTCAAATCATCATCTCAATGGTTCGCTGGCGTCACCTTACAACCATTCCCTCTGGCAAATGCCAGGCATCATTCTGACTGGGCTGTGGCTCTCAACAATTTGTTTTCTTAAGATTTTTTATTTTTTATTTTCGTCACCATTTTATTATGTTGACAATTTAAGCCAGCACATGGTAAGCATATACTCTACCACTGAGTCACACCCCTACCTCCTATATAGTCTTTACCTTTTCTTTATAATCTTATGAGTCTGATACACTTATCTGTTTTTATCTCATAGGGATGCTGTTCAGATATTTCATCAATGGTAAAAGAGGCTCAAAATAAAGTGATCCAAATTATACAACAAGCTGTTAAGCATGTGGGACAGTTAGCAGTTCTCAAAGGAAACAAGCTATATTTTCTGCAAAATGATAACAATAAGTCTGCCAATATCCAGGTAATTTATCAATGTGAGTTTTGAAAG
The DNA here is from genome assembly GCF_048772815.1 of Callospermophilus lateralis. Classification (NCBI taxonomy): domain Eukaryota; kingdom Metazoa; phylum Chordata; class Mammalia; order Rodentia; family Sciuridae; genus Callospermophilus; species Callospermophilus lateralis. The sequence goes on from NC_135317.1 coordinate 81,066,072, forward strand.
ACTTGATCAGAGGGAACATTAGAGATTTTTTATTTTAGTTTCACAAACATAACAGATGCATTTTATTTTTCAAAATAACTTGTAATTTTAATTATTTGGCAATAAGATTTAAAATTGTTTCAGTCCGAATGTAAGGGTCCGGCGAACGTCGGAGGAAGAGACCACCAAGTGACCAACTCATGCAATAGCAAAAGGGGTTTATTGAGGATCCAATCCAGCGCGCTGGGGCTCCGTGCTCACTCAAGAAGGGAGAGCAGCCCAGAGCCCTGAGCAGGGCTTGAAAAGTGTTTAAGTACACTTTTTGGGGAGGGTGGGGGCTTTGCATACATCACAGTCTCCTTTAACAAATCATCATACACCACGGGAAAATCAAACAACAATTCTTAGACATGATTAGTACATTCATTGGCGGGAACAGGTTGGGCGGGGGTGATTGGTCACTCCTAAGTGGGGTACACATTCAAACTGATTGGTTTTGGGCCCTGAATGCCTACGTGCCAGGCTACACAGGGTCCTAGGTTATTAAACAACCAGAGGGTCAGTGGGAATATTTACTGGGCAGTTCAGGTATTGTCCTAACAGCTACAGGAATTTCAGGTTTTGGGGGTAGCAGAGGAACTTAACAATACCTGGTCCTTTACTTTTTAACTCAGGCCTTGCAGCTTAGAAACTTTACAATGCCCTGTCTTTTACACTTTAACTTTTACACTTTAACTTCAATTTCTTTTACCCTTACACGAATTGATCAAATATACTGGATGATTTTACAAACCTTACTTTGCCTTTTGAGTTCTCGGTTGGGTGATGGCTATCTACCATGGAAGGTTTTCTCATCCAGTCAACACATGAAAAACTCTGTAATTCTAGAAGATTTATATTTGCTTGCTTTAGTTACAAAAGAAAACAATGTTATATGAGAATGTTACTGTGTTCCAGAAAAATAGTGTCCTGCCTAGAATGATAAACATTCTTTACATATTATTTGTGGAATACTAAATAATAGTTCTGCCAATTTTATTTCTTAGTGGACTCTTAGTTCTTATTCTAGCTTTAGTTGAACTTAATAATAATTATATTTTTTTTAAAATTGAATTTATCAGTTAATGCTTAAACACTTTTCCTAGGAGGAACTCATGGGTGCTATTTGTGATGGTGTAGGCTCGGGAATGAAGATTCTGTTAGATTCTGGACTGGAAAAAGCAAAAGAACTTAAGCATGACCTCTTAAGGCAGTGTGTACAAAATGAGGTAAGATGAGTAAAAGAATGTTCTATACCAGATAATTATAAAGTTGATTAAAAATAGTTTAATGTACTGAATCCCTTTCTCTTGCCATGCACAAAAGTTAACTCAAAATGGATCAAGGAGCTTGTTATCAAATCAGAGACTCTGCGTCTGATAGAAGAAAAAGTTGGCTCCGATCTACATATTGTGGGGTCGGGCTCCAAATTCCTTAATAGGACACCCATAGCACAAGAGTTAATAACAAGAATCAACAAATGGGACTTGTAAGACGCCGCACCGCACTACGAATGGGAGACACCACACGACACAAATCACCAGAAAGGTTCCGCTTTATTACAAAAGGCTGTGTGTTTATATAGATCTAAGGAGAGGTAGCAGGGCTGAGGTAGATAACGGGTCGCCCGTTTATTGGCACGCTCTTCCATATGTCAGTTCTGGAGCCCAAAAAGTTAATTCTTATTGGGGCTAAGGTTTCCCACCCACAGGATTTGAACATTGGTGCTGGTGGGAACGTTTCACGCCAGTGAAAGAAAAAAGAGGAGAAAGAGGGTCGTTAGGTGTCCCAACCGGTAGGACACATCAACGTGGGCAGTGAACCTAGATGGGGAGGAATGAAGGGACAAGAGACACGAAAGGAGACAGCAAGACAGTAGTTCTGATCAAGCTGCAAACTTTTATTGTTCACACAGGGGTATTTATGGCTGGGGATGGGGAAAGCTCTCTTATCGGCAGTTGCTAGAAGTCTTCACAAGGTGAGATAACGCAGGATGCTTCAGGAAGACAAATGGCCATAGGATGTCTCATGGAGATAGATGGCTGCAGGGTGTGACAGGCAAGATGTCTCCCAGGGGCTGTTTCTTGTAACTGTCAGGCTATTCTTTGAAGGAGAACTCCCTTTTGGTCCCTGGCAATTAGGCGCCATATTGGGGTTTTTCTCTGGGGTGCTGCTGCCATTATATGTTTTCCCAACATTCCTCCCTTTTTGTTTCTTAGGAATTGGGGCATCGTTGGTCAGATCTGGCTGCTTCCGACTGTGCGGGGGTGGCGTACGGCCTAGAAGGGGAAGTGGAGGAATGTTTTGGGGGGGCAGGTCTGGGGATATCATGGCAACCAGAAATAAAACCCAGTGGCTATAGACAGCTACTTCTGTAGGGGTGAAGTCTATGAAAGTTCCCTAAAACCACAAGTCATCGATGGCATCAAACCAGTCCTGGATGGAGGAGATAGTTGGTATCAGCCACTGATCCTGTAGCAGAGACTCTAGGAAATACTGTAAGCGTTGCCTTGACATGGTGTCACCAGCACTTGAAGAAGATCAGGGTGAACAAAAACAGGATGAAGATAAAAATTAAAGCAAATGTCAGTTTTGGGCAGAAGTTCCATGTCGGGGGACTGACAGAGAAGAGGCCAAGGGCCATGAGGAGGCTTAAAAGGACATAAAGGCTCAAGAATCCAGGATGGCAGACTAAGAGGTTCTCCGGGCTTGTTGTCTCTCACTGTCTGATGTCCGTTGCATTCCATCTCACCTGGTAGTGAGCTTCAGCAATGAGTGAGCTGTTCTCTTGAAGATGTTGGGGGTTCATCGGTCATCAGAGGCTGGTAGTACCTAAGCAGAAGCTAGTTGAAAGTTTGGTTAGAGATCTTCCGTAATTGGCCCTGTAGGAAGCGAAGCAGACAGGGCAGGAACAGACACATCAGGAAAAGGAGACATATGGGCCCTAAAAGAGGCAACAGCCATGATTGGAAGTGGGCTAAAAAGAAGGTGGCAAATGGGTTTTGGTTTGGTGGATTTTTCAAAGAGGTAGCCAAGTTGGTGAGCTTGACTACATTAGTTTCCACAAGGCCTGATTCATTGATGTAGTAACGGCATTCTTCCTTCAAGAAGAGAGAGGTTCCACCTTTTTCGGCTCTGAGTAAGTCTATAGCTCGTCGATTTTGAAGAGTAACTTGAGCCAAGGATATGACCTGCCTTTGTAAAGATGCTAGAGATTCTGCCGTAGAAGTGAGTGCTTGTTCAAGTTTAGAACTTAAGTCCTGTACAGCCCATAAGGAGTGTCCTAGAGCTCCACCAGAAATTCCTGCTCCCGCCGCAGATGCAGCCAGTGAGAGACCCACCAGTATTGGAAGGAAAGCAGCCCGCTTATTCCGCACTGGGGGAGACAAGAGGGCCTGCACTTCAGCTGGGGTATAGAGAGTCAGTTGTGGGACAAGCATCACCAGTATACATGGGGTAGAGTTGTTGGTGAATAAGATAGTGATGAGAGAACCATTACACCAGAAGAATGAGCCAGGTGGTGCATAAAGGGTGAAGTTAAAGGTGATGTTAGAGTGGCAAAACTTTGACTGGGAGACACCCAAGCCCAGGAGGCAGTGCCGGGGAATCACAGTATGGTTAGACTCCTCGGGCTCCCATAATGGAGCGTCGGGTGAAAGGGTTTGGAGAGAACAGCGGGCAGATGGAGTGGAAAAATTTGAGAGGTCAGAAGCCGAGAAGTTCAAGGGAACCACTGCAAGCAAAGGTCGAGTCAGAGGTGCATAAGTAGCAATCAGTTGGTGTAACGGCGGGGAGGGTTAGATTTAAGAAGGTTACAGTTTCAGTAAGTAGTCGTAGCCATTAATACTGTGGTGAACTCCCGACATTAGGCTCATATGGATCCTGTATGGAGTCTAACAACTGCTGTTCGGAATGCTTTATGTCAGTAGAGATTATAGCTACTGAGGGCTGGGAGGGTTGAAGCTCTTGGGAGATGGAGATGGAGCCACAGGGGGTGGGAGAGGATATGTCACAGTAGAAGGAAGCATTTACACTCGAGGTCCAGCGTGGATGGTTAGGGTCAGTGATAGCCAATTGATAGCCCCCCGAGATCAATCTGAAATTTCCAACGCAGGAATCCGCGATGCATGCACGTGGGTTATGAACGTTGCCTGACCAGTAGGGGCACCCCCCATAGGTTTCGGGCCACCATTTGCAGTAATCCTCTGTCTGATCATATAAGAAGCAAAGATAAGGCCTAGTGGCCATTTTTAAAAGTTCAGAATTCTGGGAGGAGAGGGGAAGGAAGATAGATGCATTACATCCCATAGGGGCACAATCAACCAAAGAAACTAGGCGAGTGTAACGAGTGCTGCTTTGGACATGTGTCTCTCTGACTTTGAATCTCCAAGTATAAGAGGAGGATGATGATGTCCCCGGGAGAAGGGTGATGACAGCGAAAATACCACTTAGAAGAGTGGGAGTCATGGTGGAGTATGGGCGGTTAAGCGAGACAGGCGAAGCTTCAGAGGATAGTTAGGATGTGGAGAGCAGGAGTAAAGGGGAGGTCTAGGAGGTGACTCTTGAGACTCCTCTGGGGTAGTCTTGTCGTCAGCAGATGGGGCCTCCTGGTAATATGGCTTCAACCTAGAAATGTGAATCCAGGGGGTGAGACGGTTGCCTGGTAAGGAAAGTTTGGCGGCGGTGGGGGTACAGAGAATGACAGGATAGGGGCCTTCCCATTTTGGGGCAAGAGGCCCTTTGTCCTCTGGGGTGTTATAATAGGCTAAACTCCTAGGTGTTAAGGGAGGAGTGTTTGGAAAGGAGTTTGGGTCCGGAAGAAACCAGTCTTGATATTTCCAGAGTTCCAAGCGGAGATGAAACAAGAGAGGTAAAGACAAATCTCGTGTGAGAGGTCCTTGTGAAATGACCAACCCAGTGGGTATAAGAGGTCTTCCATACATTATCTCAAAGGGAGACAGTAAAGATGTTTTCTTAGGGAGAGCTCTGATCCGAAGCAAAGCCAAGGGAAGGAGTTTGACCCAGTCTAAGTTTAATTCCATTGTTAATTTGGTAAGGACTTCCTTCAGAGTCCGATTTACCCTTTCCACTTTCCCTGAAGCCTGGGGGCAATATGGACAGTGGAAATGCCACTTGAAGGAGAGGGTTTGAGAGACCTTTTGTGTGATCCTAGAAATAAACTCAGGGCCATTGTCGGATTGTAGGGAAGTGGGCATACCAAACCTGGGGATGATGTCTGTCAGTAAGATTGAAGCTACAGTGGAAGCCTTTTTATTGGAAGTGGGAAATGCCTCAACCCAACCAAAGAAAGTGTCCGCAAAGACAAGGAGGTATTTAATGTGCTGTACTGCAGGCATGTTGGTGAAGTCAACAGCAGAAATGTGTCCCCGGGCTTGGTGGGAGGGAAATGGTTTAGGACTTAAAGGAGTATGAAGGTTGGTCCACTGACAGATCTGACAATTAGAGGCTATATTCTATAGCATGGCTTTGTCAGAGGGGTTGAGGGAGAAGAAGCTCTGTAAAAAAAGGGTCAAAGACTGAGAATTGGAATGGAATAGAGTATGGAGGAACTCAAAAATATTCTTGTTCTTACTGGAAGAAATAAGGGCTTCAGATGGACAGTCTAAAGCAGCCATTATATGTCCCCCAGGGGGGTCATAATTGGAAGTGATAGCAGCCATTCGTGCCGCCTGGTCAGCTTTGGTGTTGCCCTCAGTGATAAGAGAGCTGTCCTTCTGATGGGACCTACAATGGACAACTCCCAACTGGGTGGGTAAGTGGGAGGCCTCTATCAAATTGGTTATAAGAGCCAAATTAATGATCGCATTACCTTTAGTGGTAAGTAGGCCTTGATCCTTCCATATTGCAGCATGGGATAATAGAATGTGGAAGACATATTTTGAGTCAGTGTAAAGGGTGAGGGATTTGCCTCGTGCTAGGAGGCAGGCACGAGTGGCTGCTACAAGTTTGGCCTGCTGGTTGGTAGTTCCTGAAGGCAGAGCTTTGGCCTCTATAATCTCAGTGGCCAAAACTACGGCGTATCCATAGTGAGTGCCGTTCTGCCTAAAGGAACTGCCGTCAGTGAACCAGATAAGGTCAGGCTTGGTGAGTGGTCCCTCAGAAATGGAAGAATGACAGGGGAGAAAATCATCCAAGGTTTCCAAGCAATTATGAGCTGGTGTGTCAGATGTGGGGGTCAATGGGAGCAGTGAGGCAGGGTTCAGTGCAGAGTAGGGGAGGAACGTAATATTAGGGTTTTCCAGAAAGGAAGTGAGGAGCGACAGGACTCTGGATGGAGGAAGGGTTTGAAGATCCTTATAAGCTAAAAGATACTTCAAGTGATGTGGGGAGTGGATAGTTAAAGGGACCCCGAAAGTCAGCTTAGAAGCTTCTTTGTGTAAAATTTGTCCAGCAGCCAGAGCTCTTAAGCAAGGGGCCCACCTACAGATGGTAGGGTCTAATTGTTTTTACAAATATTCCACAGGTGCAAATGTAGGCCCATAATTTTGACCCAAGACCCCAAGTGCTTGCCCCCTTTTTCATGGACATATAGATGGAACGGTCTTGAAAGATCGGGAAGGTGAAGGGCGGGTGCCTTTAAGAGGAGTTGCCGAAGTCTGCGAAAGTGGTAGCGGGGCGGGGGAGGAGGCAAGAGATTCACCAGGGGGTCCCTTTGCTAGGTCATACAGGGGTTTAGCTAGAAGAAAGTAATTTGGGATCCAGGCCCTAAAATAACCTGCTAGTCCTAGGAATGATAGTATTTCGGCTTTTGTATGAGGCACCAGAAGATTAGAGAGGAGTTGCCTCCTATCCAGTGTTATTTCCTTTTTTCCTGGTGCAAGGCGAAAACCAAGGTAGGTGACAGAAGACTGGGAAACCTGGACCTTGTGGAGAGACACCCTATATATCCCTTATCCGCTAGGAAATTGAGAAGCTGGGTGGTGTGGAATTGAGAGTGTTCCCAAGAGGGACTACATAGAAGAAGGTCATTGAAGGAGAGTAGAGTCAGGGCAGGTGGGGTGAAAGGATGTGAGGTCCTGGGCAAGAACCTGGCCAAAGAGATGGGGACTGTCCCTGAATCCCTGCGGGAGGACGGTCCAGGTAAGCTGATGAGAATGGTGGGTGTGAGAGTCAGTCCACGTAAAAGCAAAGATATCCTGAGATTCTGAGGACAAGGTAATAGAAAAGAAGGCATCTTTTAAATCTAGGACCGAGAAGTGGGTGAGAGAAGAGGGTGTAGGGGTTGGGCACTAGCAGGTGGATGGGGACCACAGAGGAGTTGATGAGGCGAAGGTCTTGAACCAGCCTGTAGGACCCGTTAGGTTTCCTAACTGCCAGAATGGGGGTGTTGAAAGGAGAGTGTGTAGGCCTAAGATACCCCTTCTGTAATAAATCCTGGATGATGGGTTCTAATCCGAGGAGGGCTGTGGTTGTGATTGGATATTGTGGTTGACTAATAGATCTTGAAGTGTCCTGTAAGACAATATGAATAAGACTCCATTTAGCCATAGAGGGTGTAGTTGTGTCCCAAACCTCAGGATTAACTGGTTTAGATAGTCGTGGGAGAGTGCATGATGGAGGTGTATCTGTCCCTAGGATCATCATGAGGAAATGAGAGGTGGGGGAAGTGAGGGGTGATATATGAATGGTGACCTTCAATAATGACAGTATGTCCCTTCCCAGAAGAGGAATGGGGAAATGGCTCATAACGAGAAAGGAGTGTGTGAAGAACAAAAGGGATCCCTGCATATAACATGATAAAGGGGGATGTTTTTCGAGGGAAAAGCTGTTTACCTCCTACCCTGACAATAGGAGTTTTTGAGGGTGTGGCAGGACCCCAATACTCCCTCAAGACCGAAAATGTGGCACCAGTGTCTAAAGGAAGGTAATGAAGCATCCATCCACTAGAAATGTGACCCTAGGCTTATGCTTCTTGATGGTAATAGTTGGGAGGGAGGGCAGGCCCAGGGCTCTGTCAATCCTCCTCTGCCAAGCCCAGGAGAGGCTGGGGTTGTGGGGTGGCTGACCAACCTCCCCTCCAGGTTGTTGGACAGTCTACCCCCCAATGTCCTCTTTGGTGGCATTTTGGGCAGGGGGTGGAGGGTATCCTTGGCGAAGAATAATCCCTGGCCCAATGTCCCTCCTTACCACATTTGAAGCAAGCTCCAGGGGGTGTCTTATTGCTACGGCATGGTGATGGCTTTCTCTGAATGACCTGGGCCAACATCTGGAATTTGGCGTTTTCAGCCCTCTGCCTACGACGTTTGCTTTCATCCTCTCTACTATGGAACACCTTGAAAGCGACCGCGAGGATTTCGGTCTGAGGAGTAGTAGGGCCCTGTTCTAGCTTCAACTTTTTTTTTCTTTTTTTACTTTTTTTTTTTTTATTGTTGGTTGTTCAAAACATTACATAGTTCTTGATATATCATATTTCACACTTTGATTCAAGTGGGATATGAATTCCCAGTTTTACACTGTATACAGATTGCAGAATCACATCAGTTACACATCCATTGATTTACATATTGCCATACTAGTGTCTGTTGTATTCTGCTGCCTTTCCTATTCTCTACTATGCCCCTTCCCTCTCTCCCCTCCCCTCTTCTCTCTCTACCCCCTCTACTGTAATTCATTTCTCCCCCTAATATTTTTTTCCCTTTCCCCTCACTTCCTCTTGTATGTAATTTTGTATACCCCTGAGGGTCTCCTTCCATTTCCATGCAATTTCCCTTCTCTCTCCCTTTCCCTCCCACCTCTCAATCCTGTTTAATGTTAATCTTCTTCTCATGCTCTTCGTCCCTACTCTGTTCTTATTTACTCTCCTTATATCAAAGAAGACATTTGGCATTTGTTTTTAAGGGATTGGCTAGCTTCACTTAGCATAATCTGCTCTAATGCCATCCATTTCCCTGCAAATTCTATGATTTTGTCATTTTTTAATGCAGAGTAATACTCCATTGTGTATAAATGCCACATTTTTTTTTTATCCATTCGTGTATTGAAGGGCATCTAGGTTGGTTCCACAGTCTAGCTATTGTGAATTGTGCTGCTGTGAACATGGATGTAGCAGTGTCCCTGTAGTATGCTCTTTTTAGGTCTTTAGGGAATAGACCGAGAAGGGGAATAGCTGGGACAAATGGTGGTTCCATTCCGAGCTTTCCAAGAAATCTCCATACTGCTTTCCAAATTGGCCGCACCAATTTGCAGTCCCACCAGCAATGTACAAGTGAACCCTTTTCTCCACATCCTCGCCAGCACTTGTTGTTGTTTGACTTCCTAATGGCTGCCAATCTTACTGGAGTGAGATGGTATCTTACGGTGGTTTTGATTTGCATTTCTCTGACTGCTAGAGATGGTGAGCATTTTTTCATGTACTTATTGATTGATTGTATGTCCTCCTCTGAGAAATGTCTGTTCAGGTCCTTGGCCCATTTGTTGATTGGGTTATTTGCTTTCTTATTGTCTAATTTTTTGAGTTCTTTGTATACTCTGGATATTAGGGCTCTGTCTGAAGTGTGAGGAGTAAAGATTTGTTCCTAGGATGTAGGCTCCCTATTTACCTCTCTTATTGTTTCTTTTGCTGAGAAAAAACTTTTTAGTTTGAGTAAGTTCCATTTGTTGATTCTAGTTATTAACTCTTGTGCTATGGGTGTCCTATTGAGGAATTTGGAGCCCGACCCCACAGTATGTAGATCATAGCCAACTTTTTCTTCTATCAGACGCTGTGTCTCTGATTTGATATCAAGTTCCTTGATCCACTTTGAGTTAACTTTTGTGTATGGCGAGAGAAAGGGATTCAGTTTCATTTTGTTGCATATGGATTTCCAGTTTTCCCAGCACCATTTGTTGAAGATGCTATCCTTCCTCCATTGCATGCTTTTAGCCCCTTTATCAAATATAAGATATTGTAGTTTTGTGGATTGGTTTCTGTGTCCTCTATTCTGTACCATTGGTCCACCTGCCTGTTTTGGTACCAGTACCGTACTGTTTTTGTTACTATTGCTCTGTAGTATAGTTTGAAGTCTGGTATCGCTATACCGCCTGATTCACACTTCCTGCTTAGCATTGTGTTTGCTATTCTGGGTCTTTTATTTTTCCATATGAATTTCATGATTGCTTTCTCTATTTCTACAAGAAATGCCGTTGGGATTTTGATTGGCATTGCATTAAACCTATAGAGAACTTTGGGTAATATTGCCATTTTGATGATGTTAGTTCTACCTATCCATGAACAGGGTATATTTTTCCATCTTCTAAGATCTTCTTCTATTTCTCTCTTTAGGGTTCTGTAGTTTTCATTGTATAAGTCTTTCACCTCTTTTGTTAGGTTGATTCCCAAGTATTTTATTTTTTTTTGAGGATATTGTGAATGGAGTGGTTGTCCTCATTTCCATTTCAGAGGATTTGTCGCTGATATACAGGAATGCCTTTGATTTATGTGTGTTGATTTTATATCCTGCCACTTTGCTGAATTCATTTATTAGCTCTAATAGTTTCTTTGTAGACTCTTTTGGGTCTGCTAGGTATAGAATCATGTCATCTGCAAATAGTGATAATTTGAGTTCTTCTTTTCCTATTTTTATGCCTTTAATTTCTTTCGTCTGTCTAATTGCTCTGGCCAGTGATTCGAGAACTATGTTGAACAGAAGTGGTGAGAGAGGGCATCCCTGTCTTGTTCCAGATTTTAGAGGGAATGCCTTCAATTTTTCTCCATTCAGAATGATGCTAGCCTGAGGCTTAGCATAGATTGCTTTTACAATATTGAGGTATGTTCCTGTTATCCCTAGTTTTTCTAGAGTTTTGAACATAAAGGGATGCTGTACTTTGTTGAATGCTTTTTCTGCATCTATCGAGATGATCATATGGTTCTTATTTTTAAGCCTATTGATGTGGTGAATAACATTTATTGATTTCCGTATTTTAAACCAGCCTTGCATCCCAGGGATAAATCCTACCTGATCATGGTGCACAATTTTTTTGATATGTTTTTGTATCCGATTTGCCAGAATTTTATTGAGGATTTTTGCATCTAGGTTCATTAGAGATATTGGTCTGTAGTTTTCTTTCTTTGAAGTGTCTTTGTCTGGTTTAGGAATCAGGGTGATGTTGGCCTTGTAGAATGAATTTGGAAGTTCTCCCTCTTTTTCTATTTCCTGAAATAGCTTGAAAAGTATTGGTATTAGTTCCTCTTTAAAGGTTTTGTAAAACTCTGCTGTATACCCATCCGGTCCTGGGCTTTTCTTAGTTGGTAGTCTTTTGATGGTTTCTTCTATTTCCTCAATTGATATTGGTCTGTTTAGGTTGTCAATATCCTCCTGACTCAATCTGGGCAGATCATATGACTTAAGAAATTTGTCGATGCCTTCACTATCTTCTATTTTATTGGAGTATAAGGATTCAAAATAATTTCTGATTATCTTCTGTATTTCTGAAGTGTCTGTTGTGATATTGCCTTTTTCATCCCGTATGCTAGTAATTTGAGTTTTCTCTCTTCTTCTCTTCGTTAGCGTGGCTAAGGGTCTGTCGATTTTATTTATTTTTTCAAAGAACCAACTTTTAGTTTTGTCAATTTTTTCAATTGTTTCTTTTGTTTCAATTACATTAATTTCAGCTCTGATTTTAATTATTTCTTGCCTTCTACTTCTTTTGCTGTTGGTTTGCTCTTCTTTTGTAGGATTTTGAGATGAAATATTAGATCATTTATTTGTTGGTTTTTTCTTTTTTTAAGGAATGAACTCCAAGCAATGAATTTTCCTCTTAGAACTGCTTTCAATGTGTCCCATAGATTCCGATATGTTGTGTCTGTGTTTTCATTTATCTCTAAGAATTTTTGAATTTCCTCCTTGATGTCTTCTATAACCCAGTGATCATTCAGTAACCTATTGTTCATTCTCCAAGTGATGCATGATTTTTCCTTACTTCTTTTATTGTTGATTTTCAGTTTCATTCCATTATGATCAGATAAGATGCATGGTATTATCTCTACTCCTTTATATTGTCTAAGAATTGCCCTGTGACATAATATATGATCTGTTTTTGAGAAGGATCCATGTGCTGCTGAGAAAAAAGTGTAACTGCTTGATGTTGGGTGGTATATTCTATATATGTCAATTAAGTCTAGGTTATTAATTATGTTATTGAGTTCTATAGTTTTCTTATTCAACTTTTGTTTGGAAGATCTGTCCAGTGGTGAGAGAGGTGTGTTGAAGTCTCCCATGATTATTGTATGGTGATCTATTAGACTCTTGAACTTGAGAAGAGTTTGTTTGATGAACATAGCTGCACCATTGTTTGGGGCGTATGTATTTATGATTGTTATGTCTTGTTGGTGTATGGTTCCCTTGAGCAGTGTGTAGTGTCCCTCTTTATCCCTTTTGATTAACTTTGGCTTGAAATCTATTTTATTTGATATGAGTATGGACACTCCTGCTTGTTTCCGAAGTCCATATGAGTGATATGATTTTTCCCAACCTTTCACCTTCAGTCTGTGTATGTCTTTTCCTATCAAATGTGTCTCCTGAAGGCAGCATATTGTTGCGTCTTGTTTTGTGATCCATTCTACTAGCCTGTGTCTCTTAATTGGTGAGTTTAAGCCATTAACATTTAGGGTTATTATTGAGAAATGGGTTGTTCTTCCAGCCATATTTGTTTATTTATGTTACTAAACTTGGTTTGTATTCCTCTTTGATTATTCGCCCCCCCCTTTACTGTTCTACCTCCCGCTGTTGGTTTTCATTGATATTTTCCATTTCCTCTTCCTGTAATATTTTGCCGAGGATGTTTTGAAGAGATGGTTTTCTAGCTGCAAATTCTTTTAACTTTTGTTTATCGTGGAAGGTTTTAATTTCATCTTCTATCCTGAAGCTTAATTTCGCTGGATACACAATTCTTGGTTGGAACCCATTTTCTTTCAGTGTTTGAAATATGTTATTCTAGGATCTTCTAGCTTTCAGAGTCTGTGTTGAAAGATCAGCTGTTATCCTGATTGGTTTATCCCTAAATGTAATCTGCTTCCTTTCTCTTGTAGCTTTTAAAATTCTCTCCTTATTCTGTATGTTGGGCATCTTCATTATAATGTGTCTAGGTGTGGATCTCTTATGATTTTGCACATTCGGCGTCCTGTAGGCTTCTAGGATTTGGGATTCTGTCTCGTTCTTCAAGTCTTTGAAGTTTTCTCGTATTATTGAATAGATCGCTCATTCCTTTGGTTTGGACCTCTATAGCTTCCTGAATCCCAATGACTCTTAAGTTTGGTCTCTTTATGTTATCCCATATTTCTTGAATGTTCTGCTCATGGTTTCTTCACAGTCTTGCTGAGCTGTCTCTGTTCTTTTCAAGTTGAAATACTTTGTCTTCATTGTCTGATGTTCTATCTTCTAAGTGTTCTACTCTGCTGGTAGTATTCTCACTTGAGTTTTTAAGTTGGTTTATTGCTTCCTGCATTTCTAGGATTTCTGTTTTTTTGTTTTTTATAACCTCTATCTCCCTGTATAATTGATCTTTTGCTTCTTGGATTTGTTTATGTAATTCATTGTCGAAGTGGTCGAAGTGGTCTTTCATTGTCTGATTTTGCTGTCTAATGTCTTCCTTGAGACTCCAGATCATCTGAAGCATGTATATCCTGAATTCTTTATCTGACATTCCATCTGCTGCAGATATTACCTCTTCTAAAGTTGAGTTGACCTGCATTGCTTGTGGTCCTTTCTTTCCTTGTCTTTTCATACTGTTCGTGTTTCTTTCTGCTTGGTGAAACTGTTGTGTTATTGATTTTTCCCCCTATATATTTATATTGCTTTTGTATAGTTGCAAAGTCTCCCTCGCAGGCGCTGGCGGTGGCTCCGCCCCTCCTCCAATTGGGGCAATGTGCCTACCACGCCGGCAGGCCGCTGGGCCTGTTCTTTCGGTGGTCGCAGGTCCGCCTACCTTGCAGGCGCGGGGGGCGGCTCTGCTGCTCCGCGGGTTGCTAGGCCTGTTCTGCTGGTGTTTCACAGGTCCGCCTACCTTGCAGGTTTGCGGCATCTCTGCCCCTCCCCCAACCAGGGCGATGTGTCTGGCGGGCCGCTGGGCCTGTTCTGTCAGTGGTCACGGTTCCGCCTACCTTGCAGGCGCATGGGGCAGCTGTGCCCCTCCGCGGGTTGCTGGGCCTGACCTGCTCGTGGGTCGCAGATCCGCCTACCTTGCAGGCGCGGGGTGCGGGGCGGGGGGCGGGGGGGTGGTGGCTCAACCCCTCCGAAGGCCGCTGTTCTGTCGTTTGCAGGTCTGTCTACCTTGCAGGCACTAGTGGCGGCTCTGCCCCTCCCCCAACCGGGGCGATGGCGGGCCACTGGGCCTGTTCTTTCGGTGGTCGCAGGTCCGCCTACCTTGCAGGGGCGGGCGGCGGCTCTGACCCTCTGCAGGCTTCTGGGCCTGTTCTGCCGGTGGGTCGCAGGTCCGCCTATCTTGCAGGCGCCTGGCAGCTCTGCCCCTCCCCCAACTGGGGCGATGTGTCTGGCGGGCCGCTGGGCCTCTTCTGTCTGTGGTCACAGTTCTGCCTACCTTGCAGGCGCGTGGGGCAGCTGTGCCCCTCCGCAGGTTTCTGGGCCTAACCTGCCGGTGGGTTGCAGGTCCGCCTACCTTGCAGGTGCGGGGTTGGGGTGGGGGGGTGCGGCTCAGCCCCTCCGCGGGCCGCTGGGTCTGTTCTGTCTGTCGGTTGCAGGTCTGTCTACCTTGCAGGCGCTAGTGGTGGCTCTTCCCCTCCCCCAAGCCGGGCGATGGTGGGCCGCTGGGCCTGATCTTTCAGTGATCACAGGTCCGCCTACCTTGCAGGCGCGGGTGGCGGCTCTGACCCTCTGCAGGCCGCTGGGCCTGTTCTGCTGGTGGGTCGCAGGTCCGCCTATCTTCCTGTTCAAGCTTCTTAAGCTTGGCTTTAATGTCAGGGTAGATTTGGGATCAGGAAATACGTCATGAAGACATGAAGGCCATCAGGGCTTTCTGGGTCGAGGTTTGTGTGCTACTGGAGGGCCTTGGTTAGTCTATCCAGGAATTCTGAAGGTGTTTCTTCCTTCTTTTGAATGACCTCCTGCACCTTTTGAAAATTAATGGCCTTTTGGGTGACCTTTTTCAGGCCCGCCAAGAGGCAGGAAGCAAAAAGATCACGAGACTGTAAGCCTCCAGGGGTATTGTAATCCTATAGGGGATCCTGCTCTGGGACAGCATGAGGGCCCGTGGGGTGGTTGGGATTGGTCCCATGATTTTCATCAGCATGGGCTTGGGCTAGTTCCCAGACCCGTCGCCTTTCCTCAGGGAGAAGTGTATTGGCCAGGAGCATGTAGATGTCGTGATGGGTAAGGCTGTATACCTGTAGGACCCATTGGAACTCCCGAATGTAAGTGGTGGGATCAGTGGTGAATGAGCCTAACTTCCTCTCTGAGTAATGTCTGACATGGAGAAAGGCACATGTACTCTACTAACACCCTCAGGACCAGCTACCTCACAAAGGGTTGCAATTGTCATGGGGGTAGGAGGGGATCCCTTAGACCTGGTGACAGGAGGACTGAAGAGGCAGTCGGTGGCGGACAGGAAGGAGAGGGAAGGGAAGGGGATGTCTCAGCGGAGGAGGAGGTGGGACTGGCGGAAGAGAGAGGGGGCGGGGGAGGGGGATAAAATGGAAGGCTGTGGATCGGTGGAATCAGGCGGAAGAAGCGGAGGGTGTAGCGGGAGAGGAGGGGCGGATGGGGCTGGGTGATAAGGTGGAAGTTCATCTGCTGGGTCAAATGAGGAGGAATCTGCAGAGTCAGGGGAAGAAGTAGGGGAAGGGAGGGGTTTACAAGCAAGGAGGACCTGAGAGGGAGAGCAGGAAGTGCAGAGGGCGATGTGTTGGGCAAGAAGGCTAAAACCTTCAACGTATGGGACCTCTCTCCATTTTTTTAGGTGCAGGCAGTAATTAAGAAGATCCCGAAGAAGGTTTGGATCTAACGAGCCTTCTGGAGGCCAATGATTGTCATTATCTAATGGATATGCGAGCCAATCTTGGGTACAGAATCTGATAAGAATTTTGGGCTTGAGATCCGGGGAAAGAGAGAGAGTAGCCAAATTCTTTTTTTTTTTTTTTTTTTTTTTAAAGAGAGAGAGAGAATTTTAATATTTATTTTTTAGTTATCGGCGGATACAACATCTTTGTTTGTATGTGGTGCTGAGGATCGAACCTGGGCCGCATGCATGCCAGGCGAGTGCGCTACCGCTTGAGCCACATCCCCAGCCCGAGAGTAGCCAAATTCTTAAGGAAACACTTGAGTGGTGATTTTTCGGGTATAGACGAGGAGGCACCCATAGTTAAAGAGTGGAGGAAGGGACAGCAAAGGGAGAAAAAGAATTAACTCAGGCCGTAGGGGCTTCCTGGAAGTGTAGAGCAGATGGAGGATCACGTGGGCGTCCCCGAAGTGACCAGTCCACTGCAAGTAGGCACAGAGGGCACAGCTCGGTCGTAACTGACGAAGTGCAGTCTGTGTGACCCTGTAGGGTCGAGGCCGCAGGCCACCTGACGTCAGGAATAATTTTTCCACCAGAATGAGAGAGTCAATGAAGGAAAGGACAGAGCCCCAGCACTACGCATCTCTGGGCCGGAAGTTCAGCTCTGGGCTGAACACAGCTCTGGTGGGGCGCTCCACAGGGAACCCGAAGGGAGTTGGCGAGCCAGGGAGCGGGAACTTACCTAAACCTGATCAGTGGTGAGTGCAGGGAGCCAGCGCCCAAAAAACAGACAAGGGCGAAATGTGTCGTTGGTGATGGCAGTGGCGGAGAAGGGGCTCGGTTTGTCGAGCACATCATCTCCCGGGTTTCTGGCACCACTGTAAGACACCGCACCGCACTACGAATGGGAGACACCACACGACACAAATCACCGGAGAGGTTCCGCTTTATTACAAAAGGCTGTGTGTTTATATAGATCTAAGGTGAGGTAGCAGGGCTGAGGTAGATAACGGGTCGCCCGTTTATTGGCAAGCTCTTCCGTATGTCAGTTCCGGAGCCCAATAAGTTAATTCTTATTGGGGTTAAGGTTTCCCACCTGTAGGATTTGAACATTGGCGCCGGCAGGAACGTTTCGCACCAGTGAAAGAAAAAAGGGGAGAAAGAGGGTCGTTAGGCGCCATGTTGGGGTTTTTCTCTGGGGTGCGGCTGCCGTTATATGTTTTCCCAACAGGACTTACTTAAACTAAAAAGTTTTTTCTCAGCAAGAGAACCAATAAGAGAGGTAAATAGGAAGCCTACATCCTGGGAACAAATTTTTACTCCTCACACTTCAGATAGAGCCCTAATATCCAGAGTATACAAAGAACTCAAAAAATTAAACAATAGGATAACAAATAACCCAATCAACAAATGGGCCAAGGACCTGAACAGACACTTCTCAGAGGAGGACATACAATCAATCAACAAGTACATGAAAAATGTTCACCATCTCTAGCAGTCAGAGAAATGCAAATCAAAACCACCGTAAGATACCATCTCACTCCAGTAAGATTGGCAGCCATTAGGAAGTCAAACAACAACAGGTGCTGGTGAGGATGTGGGGAAAAGTGTACATTTGTACATTGCTGGTGGGATTGCAAATTGGTGCGGCCAATTTGGAAAGCAGTATGGAGATTGCTTGGAAAGCTGGGAATGGAACCACCATTTGACCCAGCTATTCCTCTTCTTGGACTATTCCCTAAAGACCTTAAAAGAGCGAACTGTAGGGATACTGCTACATCGATGTTCATAAAAGCACAATTCACAATAGCTAGACTGTGGAACCATCCTAGATGCCCTTCAATAGATGAATGGATAAAAAAAAATGTGGCATTTATACACAATGGAGTACTACTCTGCACTAAAAAATGACAAAATCATGGCATTTGCAGGGAAATGGATGGCACTAGAGCAGATTATGCTAAGTGAAGCTAGCCAATCCCTAAAAAACAAATGCCAAATGTCATCTTTGATATAAGGAGAGCAACTAAGAACAGAGCAGGGAGGAAGAGCATAAGAAGATGATTAACATTAAACAGGGACGAGAGGTGGGAGGGAAAGGGAGAGAGAAGGGAAATTGCATGGAAATGGAAGGAGACCCTCATAGTTATACAAAATTACATATAAGAGGAGGTGAAGGGAAAGGGGGGTTAAAAAACAAGGGAGAGAAATAAAGTACAGTAGATGGGGTAGAGAGAGAAGATGGGAGGGGAGGGGAGGGGAGGGGGGATAGTAGAGGATAGGAAAGACAGCAGAATACAACAGACACTAGTATGGCAGTATGTAAAAACGTGGATGTGTAACCGATGTGATTCTGTAATCTGTATACGGGGGGAAAATGGGAGTTCATAACCCACTTGAATCAAATGTATGAAATATGATATGTCAAGAGCTATGTAATGTTTTGAACAACTAATAAAAAATAGTTTAATGCAGTGAATTTGATTTTTATAAATTCTTATATTTTAGTTTGTGTGGATTATTTTTTTATTGAAGAGGCTGATAATATCATTATGTCTTGATGATCTTTTCCCAAGTTATTCTTGAGTTGCTGCAGCCTCTTAATCTTTTGCTAGCTCTGTCACAGCTATTAGCAATGAGAGTTCAGTCTGAAGACAAACTCCCAAGCAGAGTGGAGTATGGTAGTGACACCTAGTGTTTATTCTCTGGTTGTCTTTTTCTTCTTTACTTAGTTCTATACTCTTCTACCTAAGAATGGAAGCTAGCATTTCTTTTTCTTTTTTTTCCTTTCCACATTGTTTTATTGGTGCATGTTTATAGTTGTACATACTGATGCGATTTGTTGTTACATATTCATACATGCATACAATATAACAATATAATTTGGCCAGTATCCTCCCTTGTTCTTTCCCCTTCCTTCCACAGCATCCTCCCCCATCCCTTTTATGTACTGATCTTCCTTTGATTTTCATTAGATCCCTGCTCCCCCACCTTTCTTTTCCTTTTTCCTCTCAACTTTCCATATATGAGAGAAAACATGACCCTTGACCTTCTGAGTTTGGCTTATTTTACTTAACATAATGGTTCTAGTTCCATCCATTTTCTTGCGAATGACATAATTTCATTTTTCTTTATGGATGAATTATGTATTTATACCACACATTTTCTTTATCCATGCATCTGTTGATGGATGCCTAGGCTGGTTCCATAGTTTGGCTATTGTGTATTTTGCTGTTATAAACATGAGTATACATTATCACTGTAGTATGATCACTTTAATTCTTAAGGGTAAATACTGAGGAGGAGTGTAGCTGGGTCATATGGTGGTTCCATGCCTAGTTTATTGAGGAACCTCCATCCTGATTTTCATAGTGATTCTACTAATTTATAATTCCACCAACAGTGTAAAAGTATTCTTTTTTCTCCACATCCTCTCCAGCATTTATTATTGTTTCTATTCTTGATGTCTGACATTCTGACTGGTGTAAGAAAATCTCAGTGTAGTTTTGATTTGCATTTCCCCAATTGCTAATGATGATGAATATTTTTTTCATATATTTCTTGACCATTTGTATTCCTTTTTTTGGAGTCATTTCTTTTAATTCATTTTTCCATTCATTAATTGGGTTATTTGGGGTTTTTTTGTGAAGTTTTTGAGATCTTTAAACAGTGTAAATACGAATCCTCTGTTAGAAGAGTAGCTAGCAGAGATTTTCTTCCCATTTTGTAGGTTCTCACTTCATATTTTTAATTGTTTCCTTTTCTGTGAAGGGAAACAAACATTTTTTGATCCAATTATCTTGAACTAAATGTTTTTTTTAGGGGCATTCACATCAATGATTTTATATCAGAACATTAAACTGTTCTTCTACTTCCCATTTAGCCTTGAATAACTTATCTGTGCCTCAATTGTTCTGTTTTAAAGGTGGGGATGATCATATTTATTCCATAAAATTATTCTGAGGATTATATGAGAATAAGAAGCACTGTATTCAAGAATGCTAAATATAATATTTTGCAAATCTTAAGTCACTCATCCTGCTTGCATGCATTCTTTTTCTCTATCTTCCTCTTGCATTTTGTGTATTTTGCATCACTGGAATTCTGTTTGTAGAATTTTTCCATCAATAAGTACAAAAGGATATAGAATAAGTTAATGAGAGTAAAGAGGAAATAATGTATGTGAATGTGCTTATTGGTAGGTATAGTTGTTATTTTGAGGAAATAAATAGAAAAGGGATTAGGCCCATCTTATATATAATTTGTATTATCTGCATTTTCATGCAGAATTCTATCCAACTTCTCATTTTTTCCTACCTTCTGCCAAAGTTATACTTTGTTGTTTGTGGTGAAATTTTGTTTTATGTTCTTATACTTAAAATTTATAAAGAACCTCCAACAGAAAAAGTAGAATATTCAAAGAAATGGGCACAAACATATAAGGCACTAGAGTCACATTTTAAAGCTGCAGTCAGGAGGAAAAAAGAATTTGGATTGATTATTATTATTATTATTTAAACCACATGGAACAAAATCTGTGTTTGACCTAGGGAACAGTTCTATTAGTAAAATACTTAAACAAAATCCCCTGCAGAAATTAAGCTACACCTTAGGGGGCAGCATTGAGAAATGTAAAAGCAAAGGTTTAGAATTAGGGTTGGAGCCCCCATCCTGGATCTGAGTCTTTGGAGTTAAGACCCAGGATTGTTTTCCTCATTTGTAAAATAAGGGCAGTACCATATGAAGCATAAGGTCATAATTGAGAATCAAAGAAGAAAATATTTGGAAAGTTCTTAGAGAATATTTGCTTGATTTGTTAATTACCTCACTTCCTTCCAAGGGAAGTTTTAGAAATTTAATTTTTATAAATATTTAAATAAAAGGCAAATTCTTCTAAAACTATCAGAGTGTCCATATTTAATACAGAAATCAATTTGCAGTTTATTTTTTAAAAAATTTTACTTTTATATGATTTAAGTATTCTCAAGCTATTTATTTACAATCTCAGAGATAGAATTTTAATCTTCTGGCTTCTAGACTAGAACTTCCCCCACCATCTGGTACCATACAATTCCAGTTTTTATATTTCTCTATAATTATTTATATAATAAAATATTTTAATATTCTCCCCAGGTTACTAAACAGATGAAAGCTTGTGCCATGGAATTGATCAGCTCTCTTGAAAATATCTTTTCTGAATGGAAAAGAGTAAGAAAAGCTTTAAATTATCTTCATTTCATTTTAGTATACTTAATCATTTTTCTTTGCTCCACTGTAGATATTTTTATTTCCTTAGCCAAAGATAGCTTCTTTGTACATGTTTAATTGAAACATGTAGTTCTCTTGGATATAATAATTTGCTAGTTTTAGAAGTAGATTTCATAGATATTTATTAATATTAGTTTATCTGTTTCTTAACAGCTACTATCAGCTTTTGCTTGGATAGTCATTCATTACAGGCTAAAAATTGCTTAATAAAAGTCAATGTGCTCAAAGATTTAAAAATGCACGTGAAGTAGACAGATTTTATGCTCATGTCATAAAACAGAAAAATAGAAACTAACTATGTAATCAGTATATTAAAAAAGAGAACAATTTTTATGCCATGAAATGTTTTATTTCAATAAAACAAATGGAATATAAAGTCGAAAGTTGAGCCTTTTATTTATTTATTTATTTTTTGATCTACCAGGGATTGAACCCAGAGTTTTCAACCACTAAGCCACATCCCTAGCCCTATTTTGTATTTTATTTGGACACAGGGCGTCACTGAGTTGTTTAGCACCTTGCTTTTGATGAGGCTGGCTTTGAACTCATGATCCTCTTGCCTCAGCCTTCTGACTGTGGGGTAAAGTTGAATTCTTAAAAGTTAAATTAGTTTGTTTTTTATGAATTCAATAACAACGTGTTATGAATTCAGTCACATCCAGTTTCACATGAATGGAACTGGCATTTTGTTCCATTCATGCATAACTGGATGATGGGATTTTGCTTTAAAATTAATTGAAAAGTCTTATTTCTTTTGAAAAATAGTAATACTGCGTTTTGGTTTTGCTTATAGAAATGGAGTTAAGCATTGGTAAGAAAATTACATTGTCTTTCTTAAAAATAATATTCTGAAAATACCTCCATCTAACCTGTTAAATATTTTTAAAACTATTTATACAGAAAATTTTCAAAACTCAAGTACAAGAAGATTCTGGATACCAGGATTATAAGAAGATGTCTAATTTTGTCCCAGAATTCTTGAAGTTAAAACATTGTTTAGACAAAACCATTCAAATTATCATTTCTGCCTTGAGAGGTAAATACTCTTAAGTAGAATTTGTAATCAGAATAATATATATATTTATATATAATATATATTTTAATTAATTTTTGTACCAGGAATTGAACTCAGGGGCACTTGCTCACTGAGCCATATACCCAGCCCTATTTTGTATTTTATTTAGAGACAGGGTCTTAGTGAGTTGCTTAGCGCCTCGCCATTGCTGAGGCTGACTTTGAACTCGTGATCCTCCTGACTCAGCTTCCTGAGCTGCTGGGATTACAGGGGTGCACACCACGCAACTAGAGTAATAATATATTTTAAGGACTCTCAAATGTCTTGCCTTTTCTTTCTCAGCCTAGCTCAATAACTAAAGCCCACCTAGTGCTGTTGCATTGATATTAGTGACCAGAACAGGAACGTCTGTAATCAAGTGGGGACCTAATATACATGTGGGCACTTCTGCCTACATAATTGCTATTGGTACAGATGAGTACTTTAGTGGGAATCATAGTGAATACTTTGTAATTGTCTTGATAAGAGTCACTTTGCCTTAAGGTGTATCTGGAGTCATCTAATAGTAATAAACACTTGACAAAAGCTGAAAAGGGTAGTAACTTTTTCTTCTCCCTTTGCATAGAATGCCATAGTGATGTACATCTTCTCAAGAATTGTATTGAAACTATTTGCAACTTGGCCAGTGATGTTCACAATGACTTCAGGGACCTCTCCACTTCAGTTGACAGCTGTGAGAAGAAAATACAAGCTAATCACAGCGAACTAGAATCTCTAGCTAAGTCACTTCTCTTATGTTTTGAATCTGAAAAAAGACCTGATTTGTTGAGATCCCAAGAATCTTGTAATCAAGACACTAGAGAAGAAGAATCCCAATCAAGCTGCAGTAGGAATAAAAGTGTACCAAAGCGTGTTTATGAACTGCAGGACAATATGCCCCCAGCAGTCAGCTCAGAAGGGTGCATGCCCAGTAGGATTCAGTGGGTGTGAATGCTAGTGCATAGGCACTTGGTGATCATCCATGAAAAAGAAACTTGGTAAGCAATTTTCCTTATGAAGGAGAATGTAAAAAGAAATCAGCGTATTTATTTCAAAGAAGTCCAGCCTGTCAATGGCCTTACACTGGGTGTAAACAAGATAAGTATTATGGAATGGTTTCAAAATGCTAGAATGTAAACTCAGAATTTTCTCAGCTGACTGTTTTAAACAAGTGTTTACTATATTGGAACATTTAGCCAGGAGAATGAAATTAAGAATTTAGGACCAAGTGAATGGTTGTGTCTCTAGTTTTTCAATTGTCTTGAATTTTAAATATGCCATCTCTTGTTGGTTCGTTAGTCTGCTTGTAGATGGTTATTTTTTCATAAATGGTGGAAATGTGAATAATCAATATACCTTTGGGCCTGTGCATTCTCTTCTCTGCAAATAGCTAGGATGAGGTTTATGGTGAAATTGCCAATACAACTTGGACTAGGCAGCTTATTTACATTTTTAAATCTAAAACTTTTCTGAAGGGTTGACTGGTTTCCCATTTTGAATAGTATACATGTTCAAAATATAATTTCTTGTTTCTTTACAAATTATAAATAACTACCTAAGAATAGTATGATTATATATTAATAATATGACTTACTGGCATAATAATTTACTATGTTACCTATGTTTCAAAATGGGGCTGTATTAGTGTAATTGAAAATTAATGAAATTTTTCAGAATCACACTTGGGAGATCAGAGGCTGGTTCTTTTCTTGACAGTGCTTGCTTTGCTAAAGATGTAATGAAAGGGTTTGTATATGATTTGATGGAGATTAAAGATCCTAATTATAAGCTGGGTGTGGTGGCACAGGCCTATAATCCCAGCCACTTGTGATCTTTCTGCCTCAGCCTCCCAAGTTCCAGGCCAGCCTCAGCAACTTAGCAAGACCATGTCTCAAAATTAGAAAAATAAAATAAAAAGGTCTGGGGGTGTGGGTTAGTGAGTACCCCTGGGCTCAATCCCCAGCACTGTACACACACACACACACACACAATCCTTATTATATTTCACAGCTTTAAAAGTCATTTATCTATGATCAAGTAATAAAGATAATATTCTACTTGTAGGATCTTACATGATGGAAATAGTCTGACATTTTTTATCTCAAAATGTGTGTGATTTGAAAAGATGCTTGGTAACTTTGCTTGAATGACGTTATCATTTTCCTGAGAATAATTTTTTCAGACAAAGATACCACCTGCACAAAGGGTGTAACTAGTTGAAACTTAGTTTCTTGAACAGATCTGATGATTTCCATGTTGGAGAGATTGCAGATGGATTCTGGTCATGGTAGAACAGTATTAATGAAGCAAGTGTGGTCTTTTCAGGTGTTTTAAAATGGTTCAGTGTACTAAATTTGTTTTCATTTTTTTTTTATTTTTGAGCTTATATTCTTTGTGAAGTTCTATATTTTTGTCAGTGCTCTGGCAAGTAGCACTTTTACTATCAAGTTTGATGGAGTATAGATGTCATATAAGGATTTTTCCTGAAGCTTGTACTTCCTTTCAAAACTTCCCAAAGTATCAGAATGGTAGTTTTCATCTTGTAGTTTGATATCAATCTTTAGTTTCTGCTTTCAAAACTCATGATTTCATGGCCAAAAGCATTTTAGTGTCTTTGTAAAATATTGTGTGTGTATATATATATATATATATATATATATATTTATGCTAAATAACTTGTTATACTATATTTGAGGGAATGTTGAAAACATATGGGCTATTAAAATCATATGCTCTGAAAAGACATGTTATAAAGAGAATGCCTTTAATAAATCTTGTCAGCTTCATAATTGTCTCTTGGTCTAAGATTTTTTATTTTTTAAAAATTTTACATTAACTCCTGATTCAAAAGTGCTATAATAGCTTTACATTGATTTGCAATACTAAAGATAGCTATTATCAAATGAATTGGAAGGAAGCACTAAATAAATATGACAACTACTTAGTTTTTTCTTTCCTCCTTCCCTCCCTTCCTTTCTTATAGTCTTGGAGGTTGACCCCAGGGCCTTCCACATCCTAAGCATGTGCTGTACAACTGAGCTACAACCCAGCCCCCTACTTAGTTTTTCTTTAACACTGTTGTGCCTTTCTTTAGTTGGTTGTAGATTTATTTCCATGTGCTGTAGTAGAAAGAGCATAAAGTGTTGGAGTTGGACATATTTTTCACACATTTGGAGTGTGAATCTCAGGCTGCTAAGTAATTTACATAACCTTAGACAGTTATTGTCTTCATGCTCCTTTTCTCATCTGCAAGAAGATAAGTCCCATCTCATGGACTATTTGTGAGCATTAAATGAGAAAAACGTAGGAATAACTCCTGGAGGGTAATTGACTGCTGGTTAGTATGGCTATCCATCCTTTCGCCCATTACTAACTTCAGACCACACTTGTACCAATGTACAAAGTTTTATTGCAATCTTTTAAACATGGTGTATTTGAAAATATATCTACCAACATTTTGTACCATGATAATAAACTGATGTAAAGATAAATGAATGATATTTTTCTGCTCTTAAGATATAGTGTGATGTGTGTCTGAATTTTTTAGCAAAAAAAATTTTTAAAAAATATTTATTTTTCTTAGTTGTTGTTGGCCATAATATCTTTATTTATTTTTATGTGGTGCTGAGCATTGAACCCAGAGCCTCGTACATGCTAGGGGAGTGCTCTACAGCTGAGCCACAATCCCAGCCCCAGAAAAAAAAATTATTTTGTCCTGTTAGCTGACTGGAATACTTGAAATTGCCAAACCTGACTATATTCCAATTAGCATTTCAAATTGTTGCCTACTTATGGAAAATAAGAGTTCACGTTTCACAGAGACGGGGAAAAGGTGTGGGTATCAATAATTCACTTCAGTTCAAAGAAAGCGAATTTGCCCATCTTTCTGTGCATGATTCATCAGGTAAGTCTGTGCTCTGGGTCTTGCAAATTATGGTCATTGCACGATATAATCAATGCTGAGTTTTTTCATCTTCCTTTGACAAATATGTATGGAATTCTTAGATGTAGAGTGTACCTCTTTGGTTAATTTTAATATCGTTTGGTAGCTGGGTTTATTCACTCATTTCAACAATTATTTATTTCAACAATTATTTAAAGCTTGGTACATTTTTGGTGTTAAGTCACAGAAACTTGAAAAAGATTAGATTGCCGTATGTCTTGGACATCTGAGATACCCAATTCGTTGGATCCCCATTTGTTTACAATATTATACTTTCTAATTCAGAAGACCTCTAGAAACACTCACTGAGCACAGGGGAAACACCAGAGCTGGGCTGATTTACTCAAGTCAATTCAGGGGCACACTGTTTTGATTAAGCAGATGGCTCCTGGAGACTATGCACATTTCCTTTTGCAGAATGGCCCTGAGCCCAGAGGATCACAGATTCTAATTCTGAATCTACCATGTTTCAGATCTTTGAATATATTTCCTCATTTCCTGCTTAAGGAAATAAGCTTTTGCTTCAGTTTATAGAATCATACTGTAGAATCACACTCCAGTACAGAGCTTGACATTTGACTCCTACGACTATCCCGTTCCAAACCATAACTTTTCTCTCTCATGGACCTTGTAAATGCTGGCTTTCAAGTTCTGATTGACATAAGAAATATCATCTCTTCTCTACCTCATTTAGTCCTACCCATTCTTGCAATTCTACCTCCTTTATGGAAACCTTTCAGTCAATATCAATTGGATACCTGTGGGTGTAGCTGGACTTCCTCCCCAGAGCTCGTATTCTAGGGGAAAGACAGGCAAGTCAGAGTCTGTGACAATATGACTTAATCAATGCTTTGGCAGAGGAAGAACCCAAACCCCCAGTTTGATATGTAAGGTCAGAATTGGAAAAGTAGGTCTAGGAGAAGGTGAGAAGCTGAATGTCTCAACAGAGAGGACACATGAAAAGGTGGGAAGAGAGAAAAATTACTATAATTACTAGAATGGATGATGTCCTTATGCAAATGCATCATATATTCACAATCTAAAAGCAGCATCTGTGTGCCTTTGATCCCATTCAAGCCTCGGGAGAGATCTCTGTAAGTGCAAATGAACATTCCTAAGACAAATGTGTTTGCTGACTCCTGGCATGTACAGCTGCTTTCTCTCCTGCAAACGTGAAACTTGGGAGGTGAGGGGCAATGTGGCCTGGTGGGACCTAAGTTGTATTTCTCTTTGCCTCTACAAGCTAAGCAGAACCCACTTTGAACTTGTCCTTTCCCAGTTGGTGCCCTTGTTAGGGCCATACATCACCAGCATGCTTCTCCTGGACGCCCATTTCAACCATACATCATCCAAGTGAGACAGGGCTTTCCTAACGTATTGCTCTTATACATCAACAAAGTGAGCTGCGACTCCAGTAATCTATTAGAGTAATACACCACTGGAGTGAGGCATATTGATAGAGCCAAGCTGGTCGATCTGTGAATTGTTGGTATCTAGGAATTCGGGTCAAGAGAGTAATGCAGATTTCAGGTTGGATTGATGTGGCTATGAATGGTATTTTATGATGTAAAGTTTACCTGTGATTTAGAAAGTAATTTAATGTGGGTGACAGCTCAGGTTCAGACTGAGAGGTCGACGTGGCAGATATCTGTAGCACTTGGAAGATGTATTTCAGGAATAAATTACTGTTCTTGATACTTTTATTTCATTTTGTGATATGTCATTGGGGGCACCAGAAAATTGGCCTGGGAAGAAAGTTTTGCACATAAAGCAAAACAGGCTCATTCTGCTGCCTGCCAGGTAAATAAATATGAGGGGAACATGGCCTCTAGAAGGCTCTATTGCCATCTGTTTCAGTTGGTTGGAGCTACATTCTCAGGGTCTTGCTCTTGACCTAATGTTTATGTAACAAAGCAGCAGCTGCAGTGCATAAATTGTTCATGGTTTCTGCAAGACTTTGGAGAGTGAAGAACTATAGTATTTGGGCAAAGGAAAAAGGAATATAGAGTGTGATGACCAGACCCCAGTAGTTGGTTCAACAGGGGCCAAAGTCAGGGTACACAGGATTACCTTTGCCCAGGAGAGAAGAGTCCCCTAGTCAGAAGCTGTTGGGCATGTCTGTTGGAACTGCAGACATGCCCAACAGCTTCTGACTAGGCATAGAACTCATTTTCCAGTGACTCTCAAGAGCGGTGCATAATTTCATTAAGTACTCTAGTCCTCCCTTCCATAGCTTCAGTTACCTGCAGCCAACTGTGTTCTGATATATTAATATTTGTTTTGACTCTTTTAAGAAATACCACATGCATATAACTTCTATTACAGTATATTGTGACCATTATTCTATTAGTTGTATTGTTAGTCTCTTACTATGCTTAATTTATAAGTTGAATTTTAGCATAGGCAGGCATATATAGGAAAAAAATATAGTCTGTGTAGGATTCAAAACTATTCACAGTTTTGGGCATCAACTAGGGTTCTTAGATTGTATCCTATGTGGATAAAATGGACTTCAGTATAAAAGTCATGATAGCTATCATTTATTAAATACATATCCGTTAATTCACTTAATTGTCACAGCAGTCTTGAGGGGGGTACTATTATTGTCTTAAAGAAAAGTGAAGCACAGAAAGGTTGATGTGCCCAATGTCACACAGCTGGTAAATGATGAACCCAGGTGATCTGGATCCAGACATTCTATTCTTAGTTAAGAGTAGAGTTCCCAAACTGGCTGCACATCAGTATCACTTGTGTGGCTTTTAAAATATCATTACCTGAACCCTGACTCTCAGAGATCTGTCTGGGTTGGGGATAATCCATAAATGTATCTTTAAAGCTTTCACAGATATATTTTGTGCAAGCCTTAACAGATGTTGATTATGGTACTTATTTTTACTTAACATTTTATTGCAAATGCACCAAAAAAGGGCAGAAGTCACTTTTAAGTTAGAAATAGAGTAACAGGACATTTGGGATCCTGGTGTTGCCACCTAAGCAGTGGGTCACTCATTGGCTCAATGGCGACACCTTCAGGTGAACAAGACAACTGCAAAAGCTCTTGTGGAAGTGCTTGACATTACTATGCATTGCCCACATTAAGGCCTCTGTGTGCCAGCTGCCACACGGGCCCAAGATAACCCATGAGCCCTTTGTACGTAGAAAGTGTTAACTTTTAAACCTAACAGTCAGTTTTTGAAAGATTTAAGAAAATTTCTCCGTATCTCAAAGACAACAAGTATTTTATTTCAACTGAGATGCCTTTTATAGGTCATTCCAGTCATGACAAACACAGCTTGTGCTCTGTCCTTCTGGGCAGCTGAATGGAACTGTGTGCCATTTGTGTGAAGGCTTCCCTCCCTCTGGTGCACCCACCCATTGCTGAGCAGGAATCTTAATGCTGCCTTTGTTCTAGTGTTTGCTGGCAGAGAGCTCAAATCTATACCAGACCAAATGGAAAATGGCACAGAACCAATTCATTCACACATCTCTTTGGCATTTACGAATAAAAAGTCAAGAAACTCAGTCATTCTTCCAAGAACACAGATAAAAATTAACATCCTAATATCGTAATTTTTGAACAATATACAGTTTTAATGTTTCTAATGTAGTATGACCATATGAAATAGCCTAAAACCAACCATATATTTCAATGATAATATGGAGGATAGGTCTTTCCGAGCACCACTTGATTTTAGCCCAAAGCTTTTGACTCTATTAACATCTAACCGTTGAACAGGACTATAAGATACATATGTATAATTTTGAAAAGTGAAACTGATAAACTTTTAAAAATATAATTGAATAAATCTGAAGTGTCCATGAAATCTTTCTTTTTCTCTGTGTGTGTGTATGGAAATTTTAATTTCATAACATCTCTTTGTTACATATTGTAAGTAGCAGGTGTATGTTATATTAATAATGATAAGTGTTATGGGGAAAATCAAGTAGATTAAAGGGGATAGGAAGTGGTAAGGTAGTAAGTGGAAGTTGCTATATTGTATGGTAGGTGTCTTAATTGGCTCAGGCTGCTATAATAAAATACAGTAACTGGGTTGCTTGAGCACCCATTTATTTCTCACAGTTCTGGAAGCTAGAAAGTCTGAAATCTTTCAGCAGATTCAGTGCCTGGGGAAGCCTACTTGCTGGCTCACAGATGGCAGGATTTTCACCATACCCTCAAGTGGCAGAGGAAGCAGTTCTTTTGGGACTTTTTCTTCTATTTATTGTCTTTAAAACTGATGCATTATAGTTACACATAATTAGAGTTCACTGCAACATATTCATATATGCTCATAGTACACATCCTCCACCCTCCCCCTCGATCTTCTTTCTCTACTCCATTATTTTCCCTTCTATTTTCATGAGATCTCCCTTGAAAAAAAATTCCTTCTCTTAGGATTCTTATAAGGATACTCATCCCATTCACGAGGGCTCTATCCTCATGACCTCATGATTCCTAATTACCTCCAAAGACCCCATCTCCTCATACCATCATATTAAGAAGTAGGACAAGGAAGACCTCATTGATATGGTGAAATATGAGCAGAGACCTACAAGAAATGGTGAAGTGGGTCATGAAGACCCCAGGGGAGAGCATTTGAGAAAGAGAAGACAGCAAAAACAAGAGCCCAAAGCAGTAAGGAGTCTGTGGTACTTGAGTTTGCTGAGAGTGGATTGGTAGTAGATCAAAGTTCAATTAGTAAGAGGAAAGGACAGGGTGTGTAGAGCTCATGGTCATTTGTAAAGACTTTGGATTGAACTCTGAATAGAGAACCATTGGAGGGTTTTATATGAACTGTTTAAGTTTGCAAAAGTCTACTCTTCCTATGGGGCAAGGACTATTGGGACACAAGGGTAAAAGAAGATCACTTAGGATCCACCAATGGGTCTACATCCAAAGGAAATGAAATCAATATGTCAAAGAGACATCTGCACCCCCATGTTCATTGCTGCATTGTGGAATCAACGCAGCTGTTCATCAGTGGGTGAATGGGTAAAGAAAACTGGGTGTGCACAATGGATACTACACAATGGACACCACTCAACCTCAGAAAAGAAGGAAATTCTGTCATTTGTGGCACACAGCTGATTTTATAGAAATAGAGAATAGAGCAGTGGTCACTAGAGGCTGGAAAGCAGGGAGGGGTAATGTGGATAGAGAGATAAGGGCACCATAATACAGTTGGTCAGAGGAAGAAGTTCTAGTGTTCTATAGGCTAACTGGTGACTACAGTTTACAACAACTTGTGACACATTTCAAAATAACTAAGAGAGGGGTATGAGGTTTCCCAAAACAAAGAAACGATAAATGTGTGAGGAGATAAAAATGCTAGATACCCTGATTCGATCATTGCACATTATATACATGTATTGAACTATCATATTTGCCCCTAAATATGTACAGTTATCATGTATATTGAAAATCAAAATTTTAAATAAATATACATAAAAAGAGATGATAAACAAGCATAATACATGATCCTTGATAGGATCCTTCACCCAAAAAAAAAAACTAAAAATTAAGGCCATTATTAGGACAATCAAGGAAATACGAGTATGGATTATATATTAGATAATAGTTTTGCATTGATATTAGTTGTTTTTATATATGTATTTTTTAATGTGGTGCTAAGGATTGAACTCAGTGCCTCACACACAATAGACAAGTACTCTATCACTGTGCTACAACTCCAGCCAGATATTAAATTTATTGAGTAAAAGTTTTGTAATTTTGCAAAAATGTGAAATTGTTCTTAACATTCTAGACCAGGCATGGTGATGCACGCCTGTAATCCCAATGGTTTGGGAGGCTGAGGCAGGAGGATCACGAATTCAAAGCCAGCCTCAGCAAAAGCGAGGCACTAAGCAATTCAGTGAGACCCTGACTCTAAATAAAATACAAAATAGGACTGGGGATATGTCTCAAAGGCCAAGTGCTCCTAAGTTCAATCCCTGGTACCCAAGAAAAAAAGAAAAAAAAAAAAAAGAGCTAGGGATGTAGCTCAGTGGCATAGCATTGCTGGGTTTAATTTGCAGTACACACACACACACACACACACACACACACACAGTATTAAAGGTTAAAAAAATAAAAAGACTAGTTATAAGGCCAATGG
Source organism: Callospermophilus lateralis (assembly GCF_048772815.1). NCBI lineage: Eukaryota > Metazoa > Chordata > Mammalia > Rodentia > Sciuridae > Callospermophilus > Callospermophilus lateralis. Next base: position 81,098,419 of record NC_135317.1, read on the forward strand.
AATTATCCAGGGAGAGATGATGGTGGTCATCAAGTGTTGTCCTTTTGCAATATTGAATGAACAGTATAAGATGGGATCAAACCATGGACTTCATAAAATTGAAAACTTTGGTGCAGATGCAATTTCAGCACTTGAAATGGTTCACATGCATCTCTGAGGGATCAGGAAATCGTCCCTTGAAGCTCTGTTCAGTCCTAGTTTGTCAAACAACCTTGGAATATTAGGATCCAAAGAAAGTGGGAAAATTGGCCTTGTCCCATAAAACAGGGAAAAGTGATCCACATTTATGTCAACATGACCATAATATTCATAGCAGGAGGAACTGGACAGATTCTGAAGACTAGATTATTATAAATTTCTTATTAATGAAAAAAAGCCTAAGTCCAACAATTCCATATAGGAAGAATTGATTATACTTTTTACATGTTTTTTGGTTTTGCTTCTAAGACAATAAAACCGTGTGGAGAAAACTACCTGGTAGGAGACCTTGTAGTTAGGGACCTAGTTGATCTGAGGGGATCCCAAAGTGAGGGAGTTGGAGAAATAAGTGCCGTGCCCTCACTCTCCTGTCTCTCTCCAGCTCTTTCTGGGGCTCCCCATTGGCTAAGCTCGACAAGTAACCAGCGGCAAGGAAGCCCCTGGATATTGCAGGTGGTCGGGCAGTACCAGCCTTGAGCAGGGTGGGAGACCCAGCAAGGCAAATATCATCATGGGGTTTCCCTCCTCTTCTCTCTTGGGTCTCCATTCCCCAGCAGAAGTGGAGCTCAAGAATTAGGAGAGAGGGATTAGACATGGTGCCCTCCCAGGTCAAATTAATGGAATAAAGCTTTGTGAGGAACCCAAGAGGGAGAAGGGGCTTTGATAAAGTCGAAGTCAAGTTACTAGACGGACATGATCTTGAATCTAGACTTGAAGGGAATCATTAACAGGATTGACTTTTGTGGTTCCTGAGGGATAATCAAAGAAAACCAATGCAACAAAAAGAGAGATCCTCCCAGCATTCTTCCCTCCCATCTTTCTCCTTCTTCTTGAGACTGGAAGCGGCTCCACGTCCTCCCAGGCAGAGTAAGGGAGGCTGTGAGCTACCAAAAGCCCTCTATTAATTTCTGGAGGAAGGAAAGTCTTCAGAGAAGGAAGGAGATGGGCCCTTAATCTGGTTGTAGGAGATATGGATGTGACCTAGCGCTGTGCCCAGGCACAAAGCTAGCACCAAATAAGGATTGATTTTGCAGCTTAGGCTTGCTGTCTACCGTCTACACACACCATGCGCACACGCACACATGCACATGCACACACGTCCACACCAGCAAATCCTACTTCAAATTTCCTGACTTTAGCTGCAGGACCCTTCTCTCACCACAAGTCCTAGATGGATCTTTTTTGGGAAGGCCCTGCAGTCTTCCAGGCGCACCCTAGCTAGACATGATACCATGTCTCACTAAAGCTTATGAGGTTGGCATCCACATATCAGAGAGAACATTCAACCTTTGGTTTGGGGATCAAAATTGTAATTGGTTGCACCCCACATATGTATAATATGTCAAAATACACCCTACTATCATGTATATCTAAAAAATAGTTTGTGGGGGTCAAGTGGGGTGGGGGTGGGGGACTCCAGCTTCCAAACTTCTCTTCCTTATCTTTGCAAGAGGTGTAATTCTGGAATTATTCCTTGTCACTCCTCGGCACATGGAGTAGTCACAAAGTAGTCACAAGACCTGTGAAGGGTTTTTACCTGTAGATTTGTGAATTCCATCTTCAGGCCTCTGATTGAAGGCAGTTGCGAGAGACCTTGGGTCAGGGCTCCTGGTGGAACAAGGTTCCAAGGTTATTTGGGTGAGTTTCTGTCTTACCTTATCTGGGGGGGGAGGGGAACAAGGCCCTGAGAAACCCTCTTCCCCTTGGCTTCCTTCTGTCCATCTTAGGGAAGGGACACAGGTAGGGTGCACTCCCACTGAGTCTTCTTTCTGCCCCCATCCTCTGGCACCCAAAACCCATGATGGTACAGTTCAGGCCCCAGGCAGGGGTAGAATGGGGGTCTTGGTGTCCCACACTCAGTCCCCTGGGCTTCTGTGCTGTGGTATTTACAGGTCCTACTTTTCTGCCCTGTGGGCACAGACTCCTCGTACTCCAGGGACTTGATGTGGGTGAGGCAGGTGGGACTTTGGTTCTCTCTCTGGGCATTTCCTGGGCAGGGCACGTGAAGCAGTAAGGAAGCCGCCCCAGCAGGCCTTGCAAAGCGCACAGTTGGCTCCTTTTGAGCCTGTGGCTTTGCGTGGGTTAGGTTCCACCTCACCTCTGAGCAGCACAGAGGATGTGGTGGAGCTGTGGCTCAGATGCTGTGAGCCAACCGAAAACAGTGAACTGAGGGCCCAGAGGAAGGACTCCAGTGTGGGGAGAGGGCCCGCTGCTCAGCCGGCTGAGTAGGGGTGGCTGCCACAGCCTGCAGAGTTGCACAGTTTCAAGTCTTTATCCAAATAAAACATGGCTTGCTGACAGGCGAACACATCTCACTTCATATGAAGACCAGCACTGACGTGTTAATTCGCTTTTGAAAGGTTTGCAGTCAGCTAATGGGAGTTGGGTTTCCCAGATGTCCCTTCAGCCCTCAATTTTCTGCCCCCCATCCTATCAGCAAAAAAACCTGAAATTCCTGTTGCAAACCCCAAAGGTCCCTGGAGTCTAGGAAGGAGAAAAAGGTGACATAGAGCACAGAGCCAGCCAAGGCAGACCAAGAAATAATCCTGTATATGCTGAAGCATGTCTCACAGAATAAGATGATCAGTCTGGGCTGGGGGTTCGGCTCAGTGCTAGAGAGAGCCGTTACCTAGCCTTTGGGAGACCAGGGTTCCATCCCCACCACTCAAAAAAAATATATATTACATACTGCCTGTTACTTCATTAATCATTATAAGAGCACCATTAATATCACCATTTTATATAAACCAAGAAGTTAAGTGACTTGCCCGAGGTCACACAAATAACAAGCCATGGTTGAAATTTGAACCCAGAGCTCTCTGCTGAGGGATCACCCTCAACCACTGTGCTAACTGCTTAGGTACTAGAGATAGCCACTCAGCAAGTTTTGCAAGAAATACTACATTTCCGTAAAACACAAGTGCTTCCCAATTACTTTCAATTCTTATTAGTCATTTCTTAGTTTCTGCCTGCTTTTATCACTGATTAAAGTGATAACTACTCTCTACTCAGAATGAATCCTATCTACTAATCAGAACTTTAGCAACCTTAGAAAGTGATCTAATGCAAATAAAATTAGAAATATTTTTGGGCTTGACATTTCTTTCTTTTTTTTTTTTCTTTCTTTCTCTCTCTCTTTCTTTTTCTTGCAGTACTGGGAATGGAACCCAGGACCTCGCTTATGCTAAGCCAATCCTCTACCACTGAGCTACATATCCAGCCCCTTAACATAAAGTCAGACAGGAAGCTTTGAGCAGGTTTTATAACCTGTAAGTTTCCTCTCAGTTGTATAATTACACAAGAAATCAGGCCACCTCCCCTTTCTGATCTTTCAGAATAAACCATAAAATCTACCATAAACTTGACTTGCTTTCCCTTCATTGCCGTAATTAGAGTCAAGTGGTTCTGCCTCTGGGAGGCTTTATGCCAATGGTGCAGTTTCACACTGAGTCACTTTTGGTGTTTCAATTTATGAAGCTTTGTTTTTTTTTTTGCCCAGTCTGAGTTTTCTGCTGACTCTTACTGTTTTTTTTAAAGCAGCTTTGCACTTTCCCCCCTTTTGAACTTGAGGCGAGGACAGTAGAGCTAGACTGCTAGCTCTCAACGCTGGGCTTGGTCTTTCTTCTTTGAATGGTGCTTCTCAGTTCTCATAGGCAAGGACAAAGTTGGGGACAGTTCTGGGTTGGGACAACCAATCATAGCTTTGTGATTCAGGTGCCAATTTGGGCTGCAATTTTCATTTGAGTAGATCCAGTTTAGGTTGAGGCAGTGGGAGGCCTCTTTTAACCCCAGCTGTGGCAGAGGCGGACCAAAAAGCTAAGTTAACATTCCACACCATGGAAGTACCCGTGGAGTTAGTGGAGTTAACTTCCCCTCCGTAAAGCCCAAATTCCATCTGAACAGTTACTAAGTGCAGTTCCATGACTGCATCCTGCTAGTTGGCAAAGATCGTATGACCTATAGGACTGATGAATCAGAACCACAGAGACCCCATGTGCTCTGCCTCTTTATTTTAGTGTCCCCAAAGTCACACAGCTGGATGGAGGTCCAGCCTGACTTGCTCACATTTTTGTGTGATTGGTGCAGATGTATCTCCAAGAAGTAGCATGACAAATCACTGAAGTGCCTTACAGAGAAGCAACAGAAAAACATTGTACAAAGCAATCCATTTTTTTTTTTTTTTTTTGCGGTGCTATGGATTAAACCCAGGGCCTTTTGCATGTGAGGAAAGTACTCTACCAACTACCAACTGAGCTATATCCCCAGCCCCAACAATTGATTCTTAAGAGAGTGAGCTCTTCAAATGTGGCTAGCAGCCTGCCACATCTTTGGAGTGCCCAAGGAGGGTGTGAGAGTCTCTCCACAATGAGTACAATTCTGTGCATTGCATGTTCTCTTACAGGTGGATAATAGGTTGTTGGGTAGCTGAGAGTAGAATCCTCAGTCTCAGACTTTTTTTTTTTTTTAATCAGGAATTGAACCCAGGGATGCTTAACCACTGAGCCACATCCCCAGCCCTTTTAATTTTTTATTTTGAGACTGGGTCTCACTAAGTTGCTTAGGGCCTCACTAAATTTCAGAGGCTGGCTTTGAACTCAAAATCCTCCTGCTTTAGCCTCCTAAGCCACTGGGATCACAGGTGTGGACCACTGTGCCTGACCTCAGACATTTTTTAAACCTTTTTTTAAAAAACAGTGTTTATACTAAGCCCGCATTCCTTCCTTCTTTCCTTCCTTTTCATCTTTCCTTCCTTCCTTCTCTTTCTCTCTTTATCTGTCCAGCATCCCTGATGTGTTGGTGAATTGCTTCTTCCTTGTTCTAAATCACACAGTCCTGCTAGAATGGCCCATACAGTGTTCCATCCCTGGCCACAAGAATGGTCATGCAACCTGGGCCTGACCAAGAAGAGAGAGGGAATAAAACCAGAAACCTGAGGATTTCAGTTGTGTTCCTGGATCCAGTTAAATCTGAAGACAGGATTTGCTCTTCTGGACTTTCCAGTTACATGAAGCAATTAAGTTTCCATTAATAATAACCAAACGAGCTCTAACAAACATTGGGGCTGGGCTGGGTAGGTTGCTGAAGGCATTCAACCTAACTGACATGAGTGGTCATCAGAGTGGACAAAGAGGCAAACAGTTCTGTAACAGAACAGAGTCTGCCCAGTCCTGAACCTGTGTGGTTAGACCACTGCCCACAGCTAGACCAGAAACCCCCATAATGGGGCCCTGGTGGGCTGGGAAGCTCTTCTCTGAATTCTGTCACCTATTACCTGTCACTCACTTCAGGAAGGAGAGGGCCATGGCTGGAGCAAGTGTCTTCAGCTGGCCTTGGATACAGCATGGTGCACAGTGTGGGGTCAGAAAGGGGCACAACGGGCATCTTGACTAAGGAAGTCATTAGGTTAGGGAGTACTCTGTTGGGGAAAGGTAAAGACGTCATGGCTTTCAGTGGCTCTGCAGTCCCTTGGGGAACCTAGGGAAACTTATAGGTCTCGGTTTCTCTAGGTTTTGCTTTCAGACTGGAGTGGAAATGTGGGGTCAGAGCCATGGGGTACAATGTCCCTTGAGGCTGCTGGGCTGACTCATAAGTGCACCAGTTCCACCAGCTACTGGAAGGCAGCCACTGACAGGTAGTCAGCCAGGTACTGGAACAAGCACTACCCAACTTGTCAAGATCTTGGGTGAACCAGAGGACTGTTTCTACCACCCTTGCTGTTGCAAAATACAACTTCATCTTATCCCTTGGCACCTGCTACAGGTGTGAGTGTATTCCTTGCCCTCTGTCATTGTCCTCTACCAGGGCTAGGCATTCTATAACATATTGTCAAAAGGAATTTGTTTCATTTATTTATTTTAGGTTATTGTAAGGATGTTCTGATATTTATAGGAATTAATTTCATGCAGGCCTGCAACCTTGGCCAGATGACTCTCGCAAGTGCATTGCTACTTTGGTAGTGAAAAGTTGTTGGAACTTTAGGCTTTATACCCATGGCCCAATACTCAGAAAACACTGCTGCAAAATACATACAAAATGTCAAATTTAATTAAAGTTCATGTTGATATTTCCAAGAAACACCATAAGTGAAGTTACCACATTTCTAGTAACGCCTAGATAAATGTGGACCTGGTTGGTCACGTGACTGAGATAGTCATGAGAACATGAACCTTTGCAGAGGTTCATGCCCTATTTTACATGTGCTTAGAATTTTCCAGTTTATCCTCATTGCCTCTGAAGTAGACATGCAATTATCAGAAAGTTCACTGGCCTGTAGAATAGTTAGAGTTCATGTTTCTGTGTGCCTGTTTTGCCTGGGGTCACAGAAGGACTTAGAACAAGCACAATAACATCGAGGCAGTTGACTCAGCAGTTAGGATGCTGGTTTCTCAGTGACTGGTTCCTTTGCTTTATTCTTTAGAAGAAACCAAAGTTATTGAGGGAGACACTTTTTAATCTAGCAGCCCCCAAACATAATCCTGGTGATAATGGTTGGAAAATACACACATTGTGACGTAATAGGTTTTTGACTCAGGAGGTTATTTTCTAAATCCTCAGAGCAGGAATGGGTCTCCTTTAAAGATCCTAGTGATTTATGCAAAGAGACTTGGTTCCTGGACGTCCCTTGAGCACTAATCACGGAGTATTAAAAAGGCATTCAGGGAAGAAATCTGGGGAAGTCATCTTTGCAGGGATTTTTGGCAAGGTGGAGAGAAGCCTTTGCTTAAAAGGGACCGGAGCGCTCCAAGGGTTTTCCTTTCCTTTTTTGTCTGTAAAAAAAAAAAAAAGTGAACTTCAGGATAGATTTGTGAAGAGGAAAGGCAGGGCTCTGGCTAATGCGGCCCAGTTGAGAGGTGCTGCTCGCTGTTCTTGGTGAGGCCCAGAATGCGGGCTTTTTTCTCCCTCGGGAGTTACTTCAATGCTCCTGAAGGTGTTCTTCGACAATCCTCACCTCCGGCTTCCCAAGTTCAAAAATGACAGCTTCTTGGCTGGTGTGTCCCCTAGCAGATGGACGCTGGCTCATGAAGAGAGGTTGTTTCCCATGTGGTGTGACCACCGGGCCATCAGAAGGTCCCCCAGATCCCCAAATATCTCCCTAAGTGGCCTCCTCTCAAGCTAGGATTTTCATCACTGGTCATGACTTTGGGTCAAATTTAGGTCCCTTGTAGAAGTTACGGCCAGGTGGGTAAGAAGTGAAAAAAGACTCATGCATCCAGGCTGGGGTTTTAGTTTAATTTTTTTGAGACCAAAGATCTTTCTAAGTTGTAGAGTTTTGTGAAAAATTAAGCAGATGCCAAGGTCTGGAAAAAAGTCAAAGCTTTTTTTAGAGTTGTCCTATTCCTTCCCCACCCTCCCCTTCCCCAGCCTCCGTTGTTTCTCAGGGAACGCCCCATGCTCCCCTCTCCAAAAAAGCCCAAAGCCCAGCATCCAGTAAAGTCTGTGGCTTTCAGAATTTTTCCTTGGAGCTCTCTGTCTGTTGTCCTTTGTACAATCTGGATCTCACTCATTGATAGCATCATGGATCAGTTAGTAGAGGAGACCCTGGAAAGTTCTGCAGAATGGATCGGCAGATGTTTCCTAGGCTCTGATGCCCTGGTCTGGGGAGGCAGAGGAACTCAGAGCTGAGTCAGGAGCCTCCTCTTCTGGAGGGGAGAAGAACAGGAGGCAGTGGTTCCCTCTTACAAGACCAGCTTGCAGAGAGTGAAACCCCTTGCTGGGGATGCTGAGGTCTCCACCCCGCCCCTTTCTGCCCTCCATGCTGTATCTGCCTATGGCTGGGAAAAAGGGGAAGGCAAGTTAGGGTGACTTGAATCTAAAATTGGTAGAAGAAAGAGAGTCAGTGATCTGAGTCTGCTTCCAGCTCTGTATCTTTCTGTGGGACTAAAACAGTACCTTCTGGGCTACTGGAGACTCCACATTCCAGATTCTTTAAAAGGCTCCCCCAAGATGAAGCTATAAAAGTGCCAGGGGACTACTTCATAAGATCCACCCGTAGGCGCTTCTCACACTGTAGTGTGCACATGGGTCACCTGGAGAGAAATTAAATTCAGATTTGCATTTGTGGTTCTGGGCAGGCCCGAGTCTGCTTTTCTAACAACCTCTGGGGTGATGACAATGTTGCTGGTCTGTGGTCACACGTGAGAAGCCAAGGTTACACCAAAGGTGTAAGGCAGGCATACAGCAAGAGCTCAGGAGGTGTAGCTGTTATTGGCAGCAATATTCAGAATAGTTTCACTCCTACTTTAGATCAGGGAATTGGTTTCCAATTACCCTCCCACCTCCACCACTGGTTGATAGTGTATTTTGTAGCCCTGAGGAAAATTTATGGCTTGAACTCTTTTTCCTGGAGAACTCTTTCTGGAGAATGAGGACTTTCAAAGTTATATTCCTAGAAGATTTTTCCTTTATCCCTTTCCATTACTTCTGCTCCTTGAATAGGTCAAGATGTATGGTATCTAGTGTTCTATAAGGCTTGAGAGCTTGAAACAAAGCCAGGACCACATCCAGAGGAGACTGAAGAGTTCAATGCATTTTGCCAGTAATTTTATATATTTATACATAGATATATGTATATATGTATATGTGTAATATCTAGAAACCTGTTATGCAGATTTAAAAATATAATTTTATAATTTATAATTTTCTATAGCATTCTCTCCCAGTTTCCATAATCCAGCCCACATTGCTCTGTAAGGTGTGTCTTTTTGCTGTCTGACAAAAAATAGTGAATATGTGCAGAGTCCAGTATCCTGAAAGCAGTCTCTAAGTATTCCCTTTTTTTTGGGTGGTGGGTGGGGTGGGTATCAGGGATTGAACCCAGGGGTGCTTAACCACTAAGCCACATGCCCAGTCCTCCTTTTTTATATTTTATTTAGAGACAGGGTCTCACTGAGTTTTCAAGTGCCTCTGCTAAGTTGCTGAGGCTGGCTTTGGACTCGTCATTCTCCTGCCTCAGCCCCGCGCCCCCCCCGCCCCCCGGAGTTGCTGGGATTACAGGTGTACATCACGGTACCCAGCTTTCCTTATTCACTTTTAATGATTTTTTTTTAAAAAAGGAAATTACATATTTATACCAAAACTATGATACATTCATAGGCACAATGAAAAGGAGCTCATGTCCCTTGGCCAGCCTTCTCAGACAGGCACTGTTCCAATTTTATTTTAATTAATCCTCACAGCCTGTTTATCATCCTCATTTTAAAGAAGAGGAAACTGAGGGAAGTTGGGTGGTTTTCCCAACAGGGTTAGTCCCTGTCAGCTGACCAGAAAGACACCTTTGGCCAGGTGCAGTGGCACACACCTGTAATCCCAGCAACTTGGGAGGTTGAGGCAGGAGGATCTGAAGTTCAAGGCCAGCCTCAGTAACTTAACAAGACCCTTAGCAACTTAGTGAGAACCTGTTTCAAAATAAAAAGGAATGAGGAAGCTCAGTAGTAAAGCTCAATCTCCAGTACCTACCTACCTGCCCCTCCAATAAACAAACAAACCAATAAATAAACAAACAAACAAATAAATAAATCACCTTGTGATGATCCCAGGGCCTAGAATATACTAGGCAAGTGCTCTGCCACTGAGTCACACCCCCATTCCTGAAGACACCTTCCTTGACCACAGTCTCTGCAGAGATGGCAGAGCAGGTGGGGTTGGATTCTGGGTTTTTCTGGAAGAGCACGGCACTGTGTTTTTCCACTCCTGTTTGCTCAGGGCTAGATGCCTGTGCCTTCCCCTTACTTGTCCTGCAATGAGTTGTTTTTCATCCCTCAGCTAAGATTAACTTAAGAGGAAGCCCTGATCTCCCTGTGCATTTGGAGTATGCACTATATAACAACTGTCACTTATCCCCTGTCCCCAAGAGGCTGCACTGCAGTGGTGGAGGATGTGCCCCCAGTATGTAATTTACCTGTTAGTTTATGAGGCACTTTAAGGTCCTTGAGGACAGCAGGAGTTGTGTAAATATGCTATTTATTATTCATCAACTTTATTCTTTTAACGGTCAATGGTTCTGAATCAATCAAGAGGGATCCGGTTGCACAAATGTCACTGGACCCCCTTTCCTGGTGAGAACCTTGGCACCCAGGCCTGCCCTTCCACATGGCAGGTTGTGTTCCAGCAAGCCACTGACCTGAGGGGCTGGTCAAATCCACAGTGGAATTCTGTTCATCACCCAAATATTCAAAGCACAGGGACCCCTAATTCACAGGTGAGTAGGGGAGCACAGCGGTCTAGCAAATTGATTCTTTTTGTTTCCACCCTCTGGGATTTTTGCTGCAAATGTTGCTGAAATTTACTGCTTCAACTTCATGCCTTACTGGATGCAAATAAATCTTTCTAAAAATCAGATATCGGGTGTGATTATGAAAATATTAAAAAGCTCATTGGTAAAAATGTAAAAAAATACATAGGATTTTTAAAGAAAAAGATAAATATCACCAGTATTCCTTACTAAACATAAATGATCACTGCTTTACTAAGCTAATTTCTTTCCAATCTTTTTCATACTCCCCCACCCACCCAATACACACAGTTGTTTGGTATCAGGCTACATCTTGCTTTTCTCATTTTATATATTTTTTTATTATTTTTTGCATGACTTGAGTGTGGAAGTACGCAAACAGGTCTTTCTTTGGTACTTTGGGCCTCACCATGTTTTAGAGTCAGCCTGCAGAATATTAATTTTCGCTGTTCATGTAAAAGGGGTAAGTGACCTGGCTAAAAATGAAGTGTCAGCAGAACTTAAACTAAAAATTAAGTGTATTTTAATATACCATTTAATGAACCATTTTTCATACTAATGGGGTTCTTCATCCCCTGTCACTGGAAGAGAATAAAAAAAATATATTGGTTAATTCCGATTTTTCTTGAGGCTGGAAGATAGTACAAGCGTCTGTGATAGTACAAGTGTCTATGCAAGAAGCAAGCAATGACATCAAGCCCACAAAAATGCTCTATTGGGTGGCCATTATTCCTTCACAAAACCTTCCAGCTTTGGTGCCTTGACCAGAGGTCTCTGCACTATGGTCCCATCAGGCAAGGGATCTACTCTGAGTTAAGTGTTCCCTTTGCTACTTCTATCCTCATTCCTGCTGAGACTTGCAAGTTTCATGCTTACAAATCCATACTCTACATTCCTTTCAGAAGTACAAGTTGGCATAGGTCAAGTTAGAAGAGAAAGCAAATAAAACTGAATTCCATAACACATGAACACCCAAGAACTCAGAGGGAGAGGCAGAGCAGAGCTGAGGGTTCTGGGTGGCAAGGCCCAGCATCACCCTGGCCCTGTCTTGTGATTGCCCATCACTGGATCCTCTTAGTGGGGTTCTTGTTGGGCATCTTCTCTCACTAAGTCTTGATTCTGTCCCAAGCTTCTTACGGGCAGGGGCCACATCTGTGCCAGTCACTTTCTTTAGCACCTACCCCAAACCCACTTGCAAATATCACCTGATAAGAGGTCACAATATTATTTATTTCCTGAAACGATAAAGCATTCATTCTAGTTCAAGACCAAAAGGCACCAAAGGGGGAACAATAGAGTGTCTTCTTCCTGGCCAGATGTGGTGGCGCGCACCTGTAGTTCCAGTAACTGGCATGATAAGGCAGGAGGGTCTCGAGTTTGAAATCAGCATGGGCAATTTCGTGAAAGCCTGTCTCAAAATAAAAAATAAAAAGATAAAAAAGGCGTGGGGGGTATAGGTCAGTGGTAGAGTGCTTGCCTCGCATGCATAGGACCTAGGTTCAATCCCAAGGACCACAAATATAAGTATAAATAAATAAAAGTCATTCTTGCATCCCAGTTACTCGGTTTTATCAGTTTCTTACACGTTTTTTGCATAGATATTTATGTATATAACCAAAGACATTTTTTGTTTTCATTTTTTTAGGTCAAATAGTGCATGTGTACACTCTTCTCTCCCTTGCCTTATTCCAATAATGATGTCTTAGAAATCATTTTAAAAGCCATCCACAAAGAGCTCCCCCATTCTCTCTCTCTCTCTCTCTCTCTCTCTCTCTCGATTTTTTGGGGGATACTGGGGATTGAACTCAGGGGTACTCAATTACTGAGCCACATCCCCAGCCCTATGTTGTATTTTATTTAGAGACAGGGTCTCACTGAGTTGCTGAGTGCCTTGCCATTGCTGAGGCTGGCTTTGAACACACCATCCTCCTGCCTCAGCCTCCTGAGCCACTGGGATTACAAGCACGTGCCACCACATGGGTGAGCTTCCCCCATTCTCCCTTAAAAATGCAGAGTATTCCATTGTTTATCCCTTATTAATTGTCATTTAGGTTTTCCAGTCTTTTACTATTAACACAATGCTTCAAAGAAGAATGGTGTGATGCCGTCTTACATGTGAGAAGGAATACCATATGCTGTTGCCTTTTTTAAAAAAATCTGTTTTTATGTGGTGCCAGGGATCCAACCCAGTGCTTCATGCATTCTAGGCAAGCGCTCTACCACTGAGCCATGACCCCCGCCCCTGATGTTGCATTTTACTAGATGGATCTGAAAACTTGAAAGGGATGGGATGAATCCAGGCAAATTCATGTTGGAGTGAGTAGGAAGCTAGCATGTTCATGTTCAACTTGCTAGTTTTTTTTAAACTGAAAAAAAAAATTAATCTGTCCATGTAAGTATCTAGTAAGATAAGTGATATGGTGATAATTACTGGATCACAATGCTTCCTTAGCTCTGTTGGCTCTAAAGCCTTTAGCGACTTTAGGACTTGCATTCTCCCACAGTTTGTCTTTATCCTCTCCCTCACTTGGTCTCATTTTCTTTTATTTTTAAAGAATCAAGAATTGATTTAATTTCATTTTGTTGCATATAGGTTTCCAGTTTTCCCAGCACCGTTTGTTAAAGAGGCTATCTTTTCTCCAATGTGTGTTTTTGGTGCCTTTGTCTAATATAAGATAACTGTAATTATGTGGGTTAGTTTCTATGTCCTCTATTCTGTACCATTGATCTACAAGTCTATTTTGGTGCCAATAACCTGCTGTTTTTGTTACTATTGCTCTGTAGTATTGTTTAAGGTATGCACAAAACTCAACTCAAAGTGCATCCAGAACCTAGGAATTAAACCAGAGACCCTGCATCTAATAGAAGAAAAAGTAGGCCCTAATCTCCATCATATTGGATTAGGCCTCTACTTCCTTAATAAAACTCCTATAGTGCAAGAATTAAAATCAAGAATTAATAAATGGGACGGATTCAACTAAAAACTTCTTCTCACCAAAAGAAATAATCAGTGAGGTAGATAAAGAGCATACAGCTTGGGAGCAAATTTTTACCACTTGCAAGAACTCAAAACTCTAAACACCAAAGAAACAAATAACTCAATCAATAAATGGGCCAAAAAACTGAACAGATACTTCTCAGAAGGTGATATATAATCAATCAATAAATATATGAAAAAATGTTCAACATCTTTAGCAATTAGAGAAATGCAAATCAAAACTACTCTAAGATCTCATCTCACTCCAGTCAGAATGACAGCTATTAAGAATACAAACAACAATAAGTGTTGGCCAGGATGTGGGGGAAAGGCACACACATTGCTGGTGGGAGTGCAAATTGGTGCTGCCAATATGGAAAAGCAGTATGGAGATTCCTTGGAAGACTGGGAATGGAACCACCATTTAATCCAGCTATCCCTCTCTTTGGTCTATACCCAAAGGACTTAAAAACAGCATACTACAGGGACACAGCCACAATGAATGTTTATGCAGCACAATTCACAATAGCTAAACTGTGGAACCAACCTAGATCCTTCAGTAGATGAATGGATAAAGAAAATGTGGTATATATACACAATGGAATTTTACTCAGCAATAAAAGAGAATAAAATCACGGCATTTGCAGAAAAATGGATGGAGTTAGAGAAGATAATACTAAATGAAGTAAGCCAATCCCCAAAAACCAAATTCTGAATGTTTTCTCTGATATAAGGAGGCTGATTCATAGTGGAGTAGGGAGTGGATCATGGAAGATATAGATGAACTCTAGGTAGGGTAAAGAGGAGGAAGGGGAAGGGAGGGAGAAAGGGGGTAAAAAAGATGGTGGAATGAGATGGACATCATTACCCTAAGTACATGTAAGAATACATGGATTGTGTGAATATTCTTTGTGTACAACCAGAGGTATGAAAAATTGTGCGCTAAATGTGTAATATGAATTGTAATGCATTCTGCTGTTATATATAACAAATTAGAATAAAAAATTTAAAAAAAAGAATCAGTATTTGCCAGGTGTGTGGCGCACACCTGTAATCCCAGTGGCTCTGGAGGCTGAGGCAGGAAAGCCAACCTTAGTAACTTAATGAGACCCTGTCTCTAAATAAAATATTTTAAAAAGGGCTGGGGATGTGGCTCAGTGGTTAAGTGCCCTTGGGTTCAATCAATCTCTGGTAACAACAACAACAACAACAACAACAAAAGAATGGGTATCTAACATTCTAAACACTGGAATTTGGAGTGTTACCAAAGTTTCCAGCGATCTGCTAATTTCTTCCCTTTCCATCCTTTCTTTCTTGCCCTATCCTTTCTTCCTTTTGTCTTCTGTTAACTACCAAATATCCAGTCTTTTCCCCCAAAGGCATAGACAGATGTTTATTTAGGAAAGTATATAAACAGACTAGGAAGATTAGAATAATCTAAAGAAAGATGCCTTTGAATATCCAATCCTTTTTTTTGGGCCCTGTACGAGGCCCATTTCCAAATCTCTGCTCTTGTGGATCCAGTGGTTCCTCTTGGGCGGCAGAGAGGGTTGCGTGCTATAAAGCACCCACTGAAGAAAGGTAATGATTTGTTTTCTTTTTTTATTATTAGTTGTTCAAAACATTACAAAGCTATTGACATATCATATTTCATACATTTGATTCAAGCGAATTATGAATTCCCTTTTTTATCCCGTATACAGATTGCAGAATCACATCGGTTACACATCCACTTTTTTACCTACTGCCATATTAGTGTCTGTTGTATTCTGCTGCCCTTCCTATCCTCTACAATGCCCCCTCCCCTTCCCTCCCCTCTCATCTTCTCTCTCTACCCCATCTAATGATTTTTTTTATTGGTTGTTCAAAACATTACAAAGCTCTTGACATATCATATTTCATACATTAGATTCAAGTGGGTTATGAACTCCCATTTTTACCCCAATTACAGATTGCAGAATCACATTGGTTACACATCCACATTTTTACATAATGCCATATTAGTAACTGTTGTATTCTGCTACCTTTCCTATCCTCTACTATCCCCCCTCCCCTCCCCTCCCATCTTCTCTCTACCCCATCTACTGTAATTCATTTTCTCCTTGTTTTTTTTCCATTCCCCTCACAGCCTCTTATATGTAATTTTGTGTAACAATGAGGGTCTCCTTCCATTTCCTTGCAATTTCCATTTTCTCTCCCTTTCCCTCCCACCTCATGTCTCTGTTTAATGTTAGTCTTTTCCTCCTGCTCTTCCTCCTTGCTCTGTTCTTAGTTGCTCTCTTTATATCAAAGAAGACATTTGGCATTTGTTTTTTAGGGATTGGCTAGCTTCACTTAGCATAATCTGCTCTAATGCCATCCATTTCCCTGCAAATTCCATGATTTTGTCATTTTTTAGTGCTGAGTAATACTCCATTGTGTATACATGCCACATTTTTTTTTTATCCATTCATCTATTGAGGGCATCTGGGTTGGTTCCACAGTCTAGCTATTGTGAATTGTGCTGCTAGAACATCGATATGGCAGTATCCCTGTAGTATGCTCTTTTAAGGTTTTCAGGGAATAGTCCGAGAAGGACAATAGCTGGGTGCCGCAGTCTGGCTGGGCACAAATCACGAGCCACTCACAGCTTTGTAGAGTCAAACAGCAATTCTTTATTCCTGATCTCACACCGGCCTTCTACAAACACGTTCTGGGGAAATCCACGTTCTCTGCCCAAATCCACACCACTGGGCTTCTGTCTCCCAAATATACTGTCTGACCCTAAGAACTCAAGAGGAACTCAGGCAGCAGGATACGCCCTATTCTAAACTGGGAACGCCCTAATCTCCTATTATGCTAAACCGGGAACACCCTAAACACTGATCCGCCCTGGTCCTTGAGCAAGGTCACCTTACATGCAATGTCGCTGCAAAATGTCCTATTTCCATGAGTCCTTCCACTAAAGAAACATGGGGGTACGCTGGCAAGGAAATTGTCATACCTACTTGGCTGATGGCTCCCAGCAGCTGGGTCAAATGGTGGTTCCATTCCCAGCTTTCCCAGGAATCTCCATACTGCTTTCCAAATTGGCCGCACCAATTTGCAGTCCCACCAGCAATGTATAAGAGTACCCTTTTCCCCACATCCTCGCCAGCACTTGTTGTTGTTTGACTTCATAATGGCTGCCAATCTTACTGGAGTGAGATGATATCTTAGGGTAGTTTTGATTTGCATTTCTCTGACTGCTAGAGATGTACTTGTTGATTGATTGTATGTCCTCCTCTGAGAAGTGTCTGTTCAGGTCTTTGGCCCATTTGTTGATTGGGTTATTTGTTTTCTTATTGTTTAATTTTTTGAGTTCTTTGTATACTCTGGATATTAGGGCTCTATCTGAAGTGTGAGGAGTAAAAATTTGTTCCCAGGATGTAGGATCCCTATTTACCTCTCTTATTGTTTCTCTTGCTGAGAAAAAACTTTTTAGTTTGAGTAAGTCCCATTTGTTGATTCTAGTTATTAATTCTTGTGCTATGGGTGTCTATTAAGGAATTTGGAACCCGACCCCACAATATGTAGATCAGAGCCAACTTTTTCTTCTATAAGGCACAGAGTCTCTGATTTGATATCAAGCTCTTTAATCCATTTTGAGTTAACTTTTGTGCATGGCGAGAGAAAGGGATTCAGTTTCATTTTGTTGCATATGGATTTCCAGTTTTCCCAGCACCATTTGTTGAAGATGCTATCCTTCCTCCATTGCATGCTTTTGGCCCCTTTATCAAATATAAGATAGTTGTATTTTTGTGGATTGGTCTCTGTCTCCTCTATTCTGTACCGGCTTGTTTTGGTACCAGTACCATGCTGTTTTTGTTACTATTGCTCTGTAGTATAGTTCGAAATCTGGTATTGCTATACTGCCTGACTCACACGTCCTGCTTAGAATTGCTTTTGCTATTCTGGGTCTTTTGTTTTTCCATATGAATTTCATGATTGATTTATCTATTTCTACAAGAAATGCCCTTGGGATTTTGATTGGCATCGCATTAAACCTGTAGAGAACTTTGGGTAATATTGCCATTTTGATGATGTTAGTTCTTCCTATCCATGAACAGGGTATATTTTTCCATCTTCTAAGGTCTTCTTCTATTTCTCTCTTTAGGGTTCTGTAGTTTTCATTGTATAAATCTTTTACCTCTTTTGTTAGGTTGATTCCCAAGTATTTTATTTTTTTTGAGGATATTGTGAATGGGGTGGTTGTCCTCATTTCCATTTCAGAAGATTTGTCACTGATATACAGGAATGCCTTTGATTTATGTGTGTTGATTTTATATCCTGCCACTTTGCTGAATTCATGTATTAACTCTAGTAGTTTCTTTGTAGACCCTTTTGGGTCTGTTAGATATAATATCATATCATCTGCAAATAGTGATAATTTGAGTTCTTCTTTTCCTATTTTTATGCCTTTAATTTCTTTCGTCTGTCTAATTGCTCTGGCCAGTGATTCGAGAACTATATTGAATAGAAGTGGTGATAGAGGGCATCCCTGTCTTGTTCCAGATTTTAGAGGGAATGCCTTCAATTTTTCTCCATTCAGAATAATGCTAGCCTGAGGCTTAGCATATATAGCTTTTACGATGTTGAGTGAAGATCCTGTTATCCCTAGATTTTCTAGTATTTTGAACATAAAGGGATGTTGTACTTTGTCGAATGCTTTTTCTGCATCTATTGAGATGATCATGTGGTTCTTATCTTTAAGTCTATTGATGTGGTGAATGACATTTATTTATTTCTGTATATTGAATCAGCCTTGCATCCCAGGGATGAATCCTACTTGATCATGGTGCACTATTTTTTTGATATGCTTTTGTATTTGATTCACCAGGATTTTATTGAGGATTTTTGCATCTATGTTCATTAGAGATATTGGTCTGTAGTTTTCTTTTTTTGAAGTGTCTTTGTCTGGTTTTGGGATCAGGGTGATGTTGGCCTCATAGAATGAATTTGGAAGATCTCCTTCTTTTTCTATTTCTTGAAATAACTTGAAAAGTATTGGTATTAATTCTTCTTTGAAGGTTTTGTAAAACTTCGCTGTATATCCATCTGGCCTAGGGCTTTTCTTGGTTGGTAGTCTTTTGATGGCTTCTTCTATTTCCTCCTTTGTTATTGGTCTGTTTAATTGTGTGTATCTTCCTGACTCAATCTGGGCAAATCATATGACTTAAGAAATTTATCGATATTTTTACTATCTTCTATTTTATTGGAATATAGGGTTTCAAAATAATTTCTAATTATCTTCTGTATTTCTGTAGTGTCCGTTGTGATACTGTCTTTTTCATCCCGTATGTTGGTAATTTGAGTTCTCTCTCTTCTTCTCTTCGTTAGCATGGCTAAGGGTCTGTTGATCTTATTTATTTTTTCAAAGAACCAACTTTTAGTTTTATCAATTTTTTCAATGTTTTTTTTGTTTCAATTTCGTTGATTTCCACTCTGATTTTAATTATTTCTTGCCTTCTACTACATTTGCTGTTGTTTTGCTCTTCCTTTTCTAGGGTTTTGAGATGAAGTGTGAGTTCATTTATTTGTTAGTTTTTTCTTTTATTGAGGAATGAACTCCAGGCAATGAATTTCCCTCTTAAAACTGCTTTCATTGTGTCCCATAGATTCCGATATGTTGTGTCTGTATTTTCATTTATCTCTAAGAGTTTTTTGATTTCCTACTTTATGTCTTCTGTAACCCATTGATCATTCAGTAACATATTGTTCATTTTCCAGGTGATGCAGGATTTTTCCTTTCTTCTTTTATCATTGATTTCCAGTTTCATTCCATTATGATCAGATAAGATGCATGGTATTATCTCCACACCTTTATATTTACTAAGAGTTGCCCTATGGCATAATATATGATCTATCTTTGAGAAGGATCCATGTGCTGCTGAGAAGAACATGTATCCACTTGATGATGGTTGATATATTCTATATATGTCGGTTAAGTCTAGGTTATTAATTGTGTTATTGAGTTCTATAGTTTCTTTATTCAGCTTTTATCTGGTGGATCTGTCCAATGGAGAGAGCGGTGTGTTGAAGTCACTGATAATTATTGTGTTGTGGTCTATTTGACTCTTGAACTTGAGGAGAGTTTGTTTTATGAACGTTGCAGCACCATTGTTTGGTGCATACATATTGATAATTGCTATGTCTTGTTGGTGGATGGTTCATTTTAACAGTATATAGTGGCCTTCTTTATCCCTTTTGATTAACTTAGGTTTGAAGTTGATTTTATTCGATATGAGTATGGCCACTCCTGCTTGCTTCTGAGGACCATATGAGTGGTATGATTTTTCCCAGCCTTTCACTTTCAACCTGTGTATGTCTTTTCCTATCATATGAGTCTCCTGAAGGCAGCATATTGTTGGATCTGTTTTTTTAATCCAGGTTACTAGCCTATGTCTCTTGATTGGTGAATTTAAGCCATTAACATTTAAGGTTACTATTGAAATATGGTTTGTACTTCCAGTCATGTTTATTTATTTATTAATTTTAGTTTGGCTCGTTTTTCCTTTTTGGTTATATTTTTTGTTCTTCCCTTTACTGAGTTACCTCCCACTGTTAGTTTTGGGTGCTGTTTTCAGTTCCTTTTCTTGTAGTGTTTTGCTCAGAATGCCTTGCAGTGCTGGTTTTCTGGCTGCGAATTCTTTTAACTTTTGTTTATCGTGAAAGATTTTAATTTCATTGTCAAATCTGAAGCTTAATTTTTCTGGATACAGTATTCTTGGTTGGAATCCATTATTTTTCAGCATTTAAAATACATTGTTCCAGGATCTTCTCGCTTTCAAAGTCTGTGATGAAAAATCAGTCGTTAACCTAATTGGTTTACCCCTGAATGTAATCTGCCTTCTTTCTCTTGTAGCTTTTAATATTCTCTCCTTGTTCTGTATGTTGGCTATCTTCATAATTATGTGTCTTGGAGTTGGTCTATTTCGGTTTTGTATGTTTGGGGTCCTGTAGGCTTCCAGGATTTGGCAATCCATTCCATCTTTCATATCTGGGAAGTTTTCTAGGATTATTTCATTCAATAGGTTGTTCATTCCTTTGGTTTGAACCTCTATGCCTTCTTCTATCCCGATGACTCTCAAGTTTGTTTTTTTTTATAACATCCCATATCTCTTGGATAGATTGCTGGTGATTTTTTAGCATCCTTTCTGTGTTGACTATATTCTTTTCAAGTTGATACACTTTGTCTTCATTATCTGATGTTCTTACTTCTATTTGATCTAGTCTATTTGTAATATTCTCATTTGAGTTTTTAATTTGGTTTATGGTTTCCTGCATTTCTAGGATTACTGTTTGATTTTTTTTTAAATCTCTATATCCTGGTATAGCTCATTCTTTGCCATTTGAATTTGTCTATTTAATTTGTTTTCAAAATATACTTTCATTGTTTGGACTTGCTGTCTAAAGTCTTCTCTAAGATTCCGTTCTATCTGAGTTAGGTATGCCTTAAGTTCTTTCTCTGACCATTTTTCTGAAGCCTCTAGGTTCTCCTGTGAATTTAAGTTGTCCTGCATTGTTTGTAATCCCTTTTTCCCTTGTTTTTTCATGGTGCTCACATTGCTTTCCAGCTCTGTTTGACTGTTGTGTTTCTGTTTTCTTCTGTAAATTTGTTTTGGTTTTTATAGTTCCAATATCTCTCCTTTGTGTTGGGAGACTTAGAGATGTTGGATTTAATTGTGATTTAAGGTAAATTCATTAGTTTCATTAGAGGCCTACAGAATTTGATGGCATGTGTAGAATTGAGGTTTGAACTTAGGATTTTATGTTGGGGTCAGGCACTTTGATGGTATGGAGGTTAGTATATGTTAGCTTCTTTGGGGGGTTGCTCAAATACAGGCAGATATTAACAAGAGACTAGACAGGAGTACTTGGGGGTAGTTAAGGGCTTGGGCGGACTATGGACCGATTCATAGTATTCATCTATTTGCATTTAGTAAGTTGTACGTAATCTGGGTGGTCATGCTTAAGAGGAAAGATGGGGAAAGGTAAGGAAGCAAACCAAGAAAGAGAGAGGGAGAGAGGAAAGAAAGAGAAAAGAATAGAAAAGAAAAGGAAATGATAATAAAAAATAATAAAATGCAGTAAAATAGAAATTACATTTTAAAAAATAATAGTATAACTGTAGAGAAGAAAAAAATTAAAATTAAAAAAAATAATAATAATAAAAATGTACACTGTTAGGCTTCTATTTTCTTCGCTTCCAGTAGGTGGTGCTGAGCCTTCCGGGCCAAGATTTTGACCTCCGGCTGTAGGAAACAGCCGTGTGAGGCTGCTCCCTCCACCCCCCACTGGTGTCTCTCAAAACCTGTTAGCTTAGGTTAATTCCTGGTTTCTAGTCCCCTGTCTTTTCCTGTCAGCCAGGTCTATCCCCGTGTGATACCTCTTGGCAGTTCAAACTACACTCTATGCCTGCAGTTTCCAGGACGTGGAGCCTCGGCTTTTGGGAACCGGCACCTTATTGTTTTGACTCCTTCTGCTAGCCCCTCCTCCTAGAGCTGGCGAAACAGGTTTCGTTTTGGCCACTGGTGGGAGGGAGGAGTTGGGGGTCAGGTGTCTTTGCCTTTCCCCCACGCCTCTATTCACTCCCACTCTGTTAATCACGCCCCCAGAAAGCCGGGGAGAGATTTTATGTGATTTCCCCACTGTATGGAAGATGGTCTTAATGTCACAGACCTGTTCTATCCCTGGATGAGCTGCGATCAGTCGAAAACTGGCGACGGTAATGTCAGCTCTCCAAGAATGTGGCCGCTGGCTTCCTTGGTGATCTGACCAGTGTGGAGAACCAAACTGGACCGCTTCCTTCCCCTGTCTCAAACCCAGAATTCAGCACTGAGCACAGTGAGGGAACAGCTGGCAGGAGCCCGCAGAATCAGCAGTGCCGTATCTTTGCGTTGCTAGCTCGCCCTTTCTGGCGTGCGCCGCAGTCTCTAGCAGTGGGGCGAGTCGCTGAATAAGCAGCTTGACTCTCCGTGGGGACAAATTGCTCGCGGTTGAGCCCCAGTAACTGATCCTTGGGTGATGGAAATCCTTCCTCTAGGTTTTGGTGCACCCCAATTTTGCTAGAAATTCCTATCAAGATAGCTTTTGGCTGTTCTAACTCATCATTCACCCGCACAGTGACGTGGTACACGGGAGTGGTGCACTCCATTCGCTGCCATCTTGCATCTCCTCTAATGATTTGTTTTCTTAAACTGTTAGCACTTTTTGTATTTATAAAATCATGACTATTTAACATTTATTTTCTCCCTGAGAAAGCCATTTATTTCTGCCCACTGTTTGATCCTCACAAGAGCCCGAGGAGCTGGTGGTGAGAGGCTCCTTAGAGATGGAGGGAGAAGAGGCAAGACTTCCCTCGGGCTTTCTTTCTAGTTACCTTATCAAGTCCCATTAGGTCGGCAGATTCTTAATTGTTGTGCCTAATTCTTCCAAAATGATGAAATTTATTTTTGAAATTGCTACCTACCTCCAGTGTTCAAAACGTTTGGCTTAATAGAGTTTGGCCACTAAAAGAAATCTCTCTCTCTTTAAATTTTTTTAGTGGTAGATGGACACAACACCTTCATTTATTTATTTATTTGTTTGTTTATTTATTTATTTATTTAATGTGGTGCTGAGGATCCAATCCAGTGCCTCACACGTGTTAGACAAGTGCTCTACCACTGAGCTACAACCGCAGCCCTAAAAAAACATCTCTTTCAAAACTATCCTTTATGGGGCTGGGGATGTAGCTCAAGCAGTAATGTGCTCACCTGGCATGTGCAGAGTGCTGGGTTCGATTCTTAGCACCACATAAAAATAAAATAAAGATGTTGTGTCTACTGAAAACTGAAAAATAAATATTAAAAAAAAAACTACCCCTTGTGTGTTGTGGATACCATACCATCAACAATGGAAAGGAGTTTTCTGAAAATACCATTTAGATATTTTTGAAAAAGAATCATCTCAAATAGAAAACTCATTGCATAAAAAGTACATAAATATTTGCATCTCTGATTATTCTTTTAAGATACACTCAGAAGCGGGATTACAATATCCAAGGATATGGGGTTTGTAAAGAAGTCTGATATGTATTAACTAATTTATACTGCACCAGCAAAATATAAAAACATTCATCTCAACACATCTTTACTAACATTGACTGTTATTTTAAAATAATTTAGGCCATTCGATAGATGAAAATTGACACCTAACTTTTATCTTAACTTAGTATTTCAGTTATAAGTGAAATCATATATTTTCCATGTGTTAGTTTACCATTTATATTTTTATTTTGTAAAGAAATTGTTTATGTTTCTTGCACGTTTTTCTTTTAAGGTGTTATTGCACTTTTGTTTGCTTTTAGTTTGTTTTTATATATTCATAAGGATATTAAACTTGTAACATTATCATTTGTGACATATTTTTTTTCATTTTCTAACTTGCCTTTTAATGTCATTTATTTTTATTTTTTATTTTCAGTACTAAGGATTGAACTCAGAGGTGCTTTACCAATGAGCTACATCTGCAGCCCTTTTTGTTTTTATTTTGAGACAGGGTCTTATTAAGTTGCTGAGGTTGACTTTGAACTTGTGTTCCTCCTGCCCCAGCCTCCCAAGTCACTGGGATTACAGGCATGAGCTACTATGGCCTAGAATTGTTTATTGATTTATTAAATTCATTACTTAAAAAATTTATGAGATCAAAATTAATCTCTGTGTGTGTGTGTGTGTGTGTGTGTGTGTGTGTGTGTGTGTGATGCTGGGGATCAAACTTAGGGCCTTGAACCAGCTAGACAAAATGTTCTTCCACTGAGCTAAATCCCAGAGCATTTTCTACATTTTTTGTGCTTTTTTTCCTTAAATTCTTTTATGCATTTGGGACTTATTTTGATGTATGATTGAAGAAAGGAGGAGTTTTCCCCAAATAGTTAACCATCTTTAAAAATAGTATTTGTCTATGAGCTAGACATCAGGGCAGATGCCTGTAATCCCAGCTACTCAGGAAGCTGAGGCAGAAAGATCATGAATTTGAGGTCAACCTAGGTAACATAGCAAGAACCAGTTTCAAAACATAAAAAATAATAAAATTTGTTTCACATTTCATCTCTTCTTTCATTGACTTGGGATTTTAAAAGCAAATATAATTTCTTAATTTTTAAAAATATTTTAGTGTCTGTTTTAGAAACATCTTTTATATTTCACTGATCCACTTATTTATTCTCGTATCATTGCCACATTATTTTAATTGATGTGTCTGTAGATTGGTTTTAATAATCTAGTATGGCAAATCCTCCTCTATTCTTCTTTGTCAACATTTTAAAACTATTCTCCACTCTCTATTATTTCAGATAAGTGTTAAAATAATGTTGAATTTTTAAAAAGGGTATGACATTGGAATTTCATAAGCCTATATGTGAATGGAGGTGAAGTAGTCTTCCATGAATTGTCCTGCCCCTTTTCTCAGGTGTATTGCTAATTCTGATCCAACATGAAAAGGTCCCTGAAAGTTCTTGCCAGATGACAGAGAAAAAAATTAGAAACAGACAATAGCTCTCTTGGGTGACCAGCACTGAGTATTACGTATTTCCTTGTCAGAACAAGGAAAATCAGAAGATGCCTTAAAACCTACTGGTGAGTTAAGTGGGCAATTTCAGAAGTAGAAGTTACGTGCACATGTATGTTAAAAGGAGTCAAAGTGGCTTTACTTATAAATATATTGCATATACCTAAGAGGATTGCCAAGGATTGCATATACCTAAGAGGATTGCCAATCCTCTTAGGTATATGCAATATATTTATAATTAAATATAAATGCTTAGTACCTGGTGTGTTCTCTGCGTGGGGCAGTGGAAAGCTCACATCAGTAAAGACTTGGCTGCCATTGTGCTCTATGCCCTCCAGTCTGTGGGTCGGTGTGTCACTGTTGCCAATGAAGTCAAACCTGATTCACTTAGCTGAGTCAGGATCAGATGCTGGGGATCTTAAAAATAGATGTGTTGGAAAGTAGATTAAACGTGATTTTATGAAACGTGATATCTTAAGGCAAAACTATACACTGATGGAAACTTTGGCTGCTTCTTTCTTCTTCATGCTAACTCAGTTTCAGTGAAGGAGGGGAAGGAGAGAATAAACTCCCTTTAAAGTTCTATTTTGTTAAAATAAAAAACTGTGCAATGATGGTGTGAACTTATTGTAAATCTAAAGCTCTTGATTCACTTCTTCAGGGCTTTAAGTTAAGGTGGTAGTAACACAAGATGTCTTTCCTGTACAAAAAGGCAATATTTATAATGTCAAAAGGAATGTCATAGAGTTTTATTAGTAAGAATGGACTGGCTGCTATAATAAATAATACCCACAATGAGAGGCTTAGCACAATTAAAATTTATCTCTCACTTGTATCACAGTCTAACACAGGACAGTGGGGCAGGACAACTCTGCTCCATGCAGTCATTCAGGGATCCAAACTCCTTCAACCTATGGCTCTACCCTCCTTTAGAGGGTTGTTGGAGTCTTCTCCTTCCAGCTGGAAAATAGGAAAAAGAAAGGAGGATCACATGAAGGACTTATACTAGGCCAGACAAAGACACAATGCTTCTAAAAGCTAGAATTCAGTCCCATGGCCACACCTAACTGCAAAGGAAACTGCAAAATGCATCCTTGCAAGGAGTATGCCTAAGAAGAGAGGAACACAGGTACTGGTTAGTGTTAGCAGCTTTGCTTATTCATCTAATCATCTATCCATTCATCTATCCATGTGTTTATTCATTCATGAATACTTATTGGAGAGCTATTAAGTGCCGGACACTAGCCATAGCTAAGAAGGCAGCAGGGATGTCTTCCTGCAGGAGGATGTAGTCTTGGTTTAGAATCTTCACTGATGCATGTGTGTCTCAGCTGCATTAGCTGAGATGAGTATAGCTTTCAGTGCCGTGTGACGACTGTGTTGGACAATGTGTGAAGCCCCATGGTGCTTTATAAACATGTAGTAGATGGTTAATTATGTGTGGGTCCCCTCTCACGTCTTCATTGTTGACTGCCGTTACTGTTGAGACATAGAATTCACACAATATGTGTTTCCCCCTCAAATATAAAAATAATGAATTTGTGCTTCTACCACCATTGTTTACAAAATAAATGACTAGATTTTCTACCTAAATATCACTTATCTAAATATTAAAAATACTCCAACAGGTTTATGGTCTCCATTTTGGCCTATTTGTATTTTTCATACTGTAAAAACAAAAACACTCATTTGTGGGCCTACAAACTATTGTCAGTATTGATGAAAGGAAGCTCATAGGTTTGCTAAATGAACTCAAAATTTGAAGGACAAAGGGAAATATAGTCATCATTATAATGCTCATGTTGGCCACTAGATGGCAGTGCCTCACAGGGATATGGTGACGCACTCTGTCCCTTAATGGGTCTATTTGTTCTTCAACTTCAGGTCCTAGCTACAGAACTAAAGAGAGATGGAAAGAGCAGTATAAAAATATCATTTTTTTGTTGTTCTTAATACTGCAAAAAGAAATATCTCTAAACACTCTCAAAATGTTCTCCTGTGACATTTTATATCCATTTCTTATAACTAGAGGCCAAGAGAAATAATGCAGTTATTATATTTTATGAACACTGTACACATTAGTAGAGTTTTCTGAGTCATTTTCCAAGTGTCCTTTGAGCTTGGTTTCTATTCCTGGTTTTCCATCGCATTTGGGGGCTGGACTT
Organism: Callospermophilus lateralis; assembly: GCF_048772815.1. Classification (NCBI taxonomy): domain Eukaryota; kingdom Metazoa; phylum Chordata; class Mammalia; order Rodentia; family Sciuridae; genus Callospermophilus; species Callospermophilus lateralis. The sequence goes on from NC_135317.1 coordinate 81,125,558, forward strand.
GGTGGAGGCTGCTGATATGAATTCTCATTTTTTCCTAGTTGAAAAAGAAATGAGGCAATGAGACAGTCATTCAGAGACACTGAAAACTAATGGCACATTTCAGGCAGTTTTTATCCTGACCTGGTCATGAAACTGTCCATTCTAGAACCCACGCCAGACAATGTTAAGTTGGTTGTTTTGTTCTTTTTTTTTTTTTTTTTTTTTTTTAATTGTACAGGGATTGAACTCTGTGGAGCTTAACCACTGAGGCACATCCCAAACTCTTTTTACTTTTTATTTTGAGGCAGGGTTTCACAAAGTTGCTGAGGCTGGTTTGAACTCACAATCCTCTTGCCTCAGCCTCTAGAGTCACTGGGAAAACAGGGGTGCACCACCATACCTGACTGGTTGTTTAGATTGAACTTGTATCTATATTTTTTTTTTTTCAGAGAACCAAATATTGAGTATCAATTCAATAGACAAGGATTATGACAATGCCTTAAAAACAACTTCATTAATAATAATGATGATGATTGCAGAAGGCATCACTATGCATTGGGTGCTGTCCTAAGGGCTTTCCATGTATCATTTCATCTAGTCCTCCCTCCAGCCAGGTATAAAAGATATTGTTATCATTGTAACTTTACAGGTGAGGGCACAGAGGCAGAGAGGCTACGTAACTATCCCAGGTCATACAGCTAGTAAATAGTACCTTTAGGATTTGAAGTTAATTTTATCCAACCCCAAATCCAATTTTTAAAAATATCTTTTAAAAAATATGTTATATGGTATTTTTCTTTTAAATTGTAAGATTTGTCCATATAATCATGTTTTCCTTAACAGGTACTTACTTTTAGGGGACAATCTTCATTAAGTTCTTATTTAATACTATCCCAGTCCTCCCCCAAGTACAATTAATTTCCATATTCACCAAAGAATCTTTAAAAACCTTGACCCACAGACTAAAGGCAGAGAAGATTGATGGAATTGAAGACTTTCCACTGTTGGGTGGCAGGGTACTTGCTTTTCCCAGGGACTGTGTGGCAGACAGCTCCCGGGGCCTGTGATCAAACTCTCCCAATGACAGTGTTCAAGCTTAGCGTCTATCCATGGCCTCCCGTTGCTCCTAAGAAACTGAGACTTAACAAGGGCAGGGACAGGTTGCTTCAGTGATGTGGTGTCCCCTTCTCTTCTCTGTCTCCCTCTGGGCCAGCCACTGTCCTCCTTTACCCTCTCAGATTCTGAAATACTCTGTGCCCTTCTGACCTATGTGAAAAGTGGTGGGGTTTGTAGTGATGTATTTGCGTTGCTGGTTGGTTGTCTCCCTGCCCAGACTGTAACCTTCATTAGGGCAGTGACGGTGGTGTCTTTTTTATTCATCACTTCCAGAAGTGTCTGATACTCAGTGGGCACTAGAGAATGATGTCAGACGAAGAATGATCCAGATCACATGATCTAGACAGGGATGTTTTCCTGATTTATTCACTTATTTATATAAAATCATGTAAAAGTAAAATGCTTACTTGAGAAAGACACTTAATCATTGGGGGCTTGGTGGCACAGGTCTGTAATCCCAGCAAGTGGGCAGGCGGAGACAGAAGGACCCCAAGTTTGAGGCCAGCCTCAACAACTTACTGAGGCCCTAAGAAACTTTGCAAGGCCCTGTCTCAAAATAAATAAATAAATAAATAAATAAATAAATAAATAAATAAATAAAAATAAAAAGAGCAGGGGATGTGGCTCAGCGGTAGAACCCTTACCTAGCATGTGTGGTAAAACCCTGTGTTCCGTCCCCCATACCACAAGAAAAGGAAAGAAAAAGAAAATGAAAGAAATCAACACTATTAAGAACATTTAAATGATTGAAATCAGGACTATAGGCAAGACAGGGCTACTACCCTGACAAAGCCGCTGTTCCCTGGACAGTCAGTACACGGTGACACAAGGACATTGGGCTGTGTTCTGTGCTATCAGGAGAGGTTAATGACCTGGGCACTCTGAAGCCACAGCAAGTAACATGACACCAAAAACCTGCTCTAAGAGCTCTGAGAGTGGGCCTTGGGGGTGAATGTCAAGACCGACTTGGGTCGAGGCAGGAGGACAGATGCATGTGGGTGGTGACGAATGGGTGCTGTTTGCTAAGTCAGCAAGGAGGGTGCCTGGCCTCCCCTGGCCCTCCCGCCCCCAGAGGGCCGATCTTCTGCTTTGTCTCAGGTACAAATAAGCTCTAGAGTTTTCAACACTGCCTTCTCTTGCAAGTTTCCCAATTCCAACTTTTGCCACTAAATCTCAGCTTTAATGAGAAGCAGCTTTCGGTGTTTCAGCAATAGTTCTGGAGCCTCCCCGGACGGTTGTCAGGTTTGTGGGTTTTATTTTTGTGTGTGGAATTGGAAAATTCCCCTGTGAGACTGGGGAAAAGCATTAATGTCGCTACGGAGATGGGCTCTCAGTCCAACCTATAGGATCGGGCAAGCTTTTGAAAGCGAAGCCCATCAGAGAGGTGAGGGTCAGGTGGGTAATTTCACCCGTCGCGCTGGTCGGACATTGGTCTTTGTTCTGTACTATTAGGAGAGGGTAACGGCCTGGGCACGATGAGGCTGCAGCAAGTAGCATGACCCATAAAACACATTTACGACACCTACGGTGGCAGACCTTGCTGCTGCTTGAGGGATCTGGGAACAGAAGTAGTTTTGTGCTATATCTGAGGGCTACCGCTGCAGGTTCCCAAAGGGCTATTGGTGTTGTTAAAGAGATCTCCTTCTGTCCAAAGGCCAATTTGCAAGCCTTTCTCCTTCTGCATCTCTTTCTCATTTATCCGTCCTGCTCTCATTTATCTTCTCTTCTCCAAAGATGAGAAATAACCATAGTCGAGTGTACTTGCTCTTTCTCTTTTTTGTCCACCTAAACCAAATCTCTCTTGTCCATGACTGTCAGCAATTTGGGGGAGAACTGAGCTGAATTTTATTTTGCATTTTAGTGTTTTTCTTATTGTGGAATATTGTGCATGATATATAAGCATGGTGACATGCACTGATACACTCGATAACTAGGAAAGATATGCTTAGGAAGCAGGGAAGCATTTCAATTTATATCAGCATCTTGCCCCTCTTTCACATTCCTGCTTTTTAGGAAAAAGAGCCCCTTGATTGTCAAAGACCTGGGCAGCTTCATTTGCCCAGACAAGAGGCCCTCCTGCCTCTCACAGGGAGATCCACTTTACCTCCCACCTCCAGTTTTCATGTCTCTGAATTCCCCAAATCTTTTGGACTCATATTTAATAGACCTGTGTTTGTGTAAATCAATGCCTATAAACCGCTCACTTGAGAACAGGGAGCTGGTATTTTTTATGACTCAGGGGACAGTAAAAGCAGCCTCCACATAGGGAAGCCACAAGTTTTGTGATTGAGTTATTAAGTTCTTGTTAGATCCATCCCAGGCCTGACCTACTGCCCATCTCCTGTAGCTTGTAATTTCTCTAGTAGGAAAGGAGCTAAAAGACAAGCCAGCTTCACCTGGGAACAGCCTGGAATCATAAGTAAAGTGGTGGTTTGGGAAGTTATTTCGTTTTGAGCTTCCTGTGAGAGCAAAAGTGGGAAGTATCCAGAGTGGGATGAATTAAATCTCTTCTACTCAAATTTGCCTTTTGCTCTATCAGTGTATTTATTAATAGCTCTTGGTTCCTATAATTGTTTCTTAATATATTCTTCTGTATCAGGCGGTAGTGAACAATGGCCTGCAGAACAAATCTGGCCCACTGTTTATTTTGCATGGATCAAAAGCTAAGAATGTTTTTGTTTTTACATTTTTAAATGGCTGAAAAACATTGTCAGAACAATATGTCATGATGTGACATTCAAATGTTAATGTCCACAAATAAAGTTTTATTGGAACACAGCTACCCTTATTCACTTACATGGTGTCTATGACTGCTTTTATGCCACAATTGCAGAGCTGAGTGGTGGCCCTGGGGAACACAGAGCTTGCCAACCTGAAATCCTTACCACCTGGAGCTTCATGGAGAAAGCTTGTAGATCTTATTCCAAAACCCCCCAAATGGTGTCTCTTTGTTAAGAAATGACTACTCGGAATTCAAGTCCCCAGATATGCAATTCTTTCATTTTCGGGGACTGCCATTCCTAATGGTTCCCTCTGGTGAGGTCCTATCTCATTTTATTCCAAGGGGTTCTTCAGCCAGGTGCTTGTCCCTTTAAAGGATGCTATTCAGGAAGCCTTTTTTTAGGGGGTACCTGTTATTTCAACTCTTATGAGGAAACTAAGCCAATGTTTCTCACTCCAAGTTGTACTTTATCCAGGGGAGATTTTAAAACTCCCCAAGTCCAGGCCTCACCCCACACCCATTAAGTCAGAATTTCTGGGGTGTGGTCCAGGAATCAATAGTCTCTCAAGTTCCTCGGGTGATTCCAATGTGTGGTCAAGGTTGACTACTGCTGTGAAATTTCAGCTTATGCAGGGGGCTCCTCTGCTGTTTAGAAATTAAGATTTTTAATTTCAGCAGTCTGTTCCACTGGAAATTCAATTATTTGTACACATATTTGTTGAATGCCTACAAAATACAAATTGCTGTGGAAACCAAATCTCAAAAAGAAACAGCTCTCTAGCCTCTAATTTAGCAAGGCAGATCAAGAAAACAAATGGATTGAATGTCCCCAACTTTTCCTGTCCAGACTAGAATCTTAGTCCTCATTTGCAGGGAACTAGTTAAATGTGCACAATTAGGTATGTTGGTACGTGGAGCCCCACAACATTAATAAACACAGCACTAGCTTTAGATCCATCTCACGGCTATTTTGGAAATGGCTGCATTTCTATTAACTTGAAGCTGGGTCAGAAGGAGCCTTCGGTGTTACCTTCAGAAGTATCACCATCCCAGCATAGAGCCTCATCCCCTCCATAGCTAACCACCCTGAGAAGACCCTTTTAGACTCATTTGTCACTTGTGTAGAAATAATATTGACATCACAAGGTTTTTGGAAAGACCGAATGAGTTGACAAACATTGACGCTGTCTTATGACTGTAGAGTTCTATTCTTTGAAATGACACATTTTCATTGGGGTTAGTGGAAGACACAAATAAACAAGGAAAGAAGTAAAATGAATGGCTGCTCATGGTGGAAAGTGTCATAAAGAAAAAGAAAGCAGTGCAGGGATCCAGAGTGCCTGGGAGAGTGAGGCTGGGGGCATTGTTTCAAATAGAGAGGTCAGAGAAGACTGAGAAGACCCAGAACAAGGAGTCGTCTTTAGAATATAGATGGTGCATGATAGGATTCCCAGGAAGATGCTAGAACAGGCAATGACTGAATCCATCTGTTTCCCTCTTTTTACTCCAAAATTATAGAGCCACTAATTTGAAGGGTGGAACTTTGAAATATTTTCAGATGACCCATGACCCAAGAGAATCACGAGAAATGACTCCCTGCATTTTTGGACACTCAATGGTATACCTTAGGCCAGGTGCCTTAAATATAGGCAGTTTCCTACCTGTGTCCTGTAGAGATGCTAAATACCTCCGAACCAATGTGCAATAAATTTGATTAGGGACCCTTTAAAGCTCCCTATAGAGAATAGTTCAAGGACCAAAGAAGTCATAGAATTCACAGAATTGGCTTATGAGCATATAGAAAAAGCTCACCTCTACTTGTGACCAGAGAAAGACAAATTAGAATAGACAACGTTTTCTACCTTCTGGACTGGGCACCTGGCACTGTCATGAACTGGTACTGAGGATGAACTGATCTCTGCTTTTTGGAGGGCAGTTTGTCAGTATCCATCAAAATATAAACTGCAAGAAAATTTAAACCCACAAATTCCATTTTTAGGAATCCCTTCTCTAGGAATAATCACACCCAATTATGAAGGAACATGCATGTATTAGTTACTTATTATTAAAATAATTAAAAGGGGATATAGAGAATCAAGTGCACAGGCACTTGAAAAACATTTGTCAAAAGAATGCATGGGTAAATGAATACATGCAGGCAATTATAAATGAGGTGGGTCTGTATGCACAAAGAAGAAACCATGACTGTTAGCCAATCAGAAAGAGCATGAGAGAACACTATTAATATAGACAGCATAAAGTATACTCACATGTATAGGAAAGGTTTGGAAAGCTGCTAATTAGCCTGCATGAGTCTTACTGTTTTAACAGCAAAGAAATTTCATTATAGGTTTTTTTTTTTTTTTGTACATTGCAGAATGAAAGACCAAGAATAAAGTGAGGGAAGAGTTTTGCTTTTCATTTTATTTTATTGGGGTTTTGGGGGTATTAGTGATTGAAGTCAGGGGTACTTGACCACTGAGTCACATCCCCAGCCCTATTTTGTATTTTATTTAGAGACAGGGTCTCACTGAGTTGCTTAGCACCTCACTTTTACTGAGGCTGGCTTTGAACTTGCGATCCTCCTGCCTCAGCCTCCCAAGCTGCTGGGATTACCAGGTGTGTGCCACCACACCCATCTTGCTTTTAATTTCATGTTTCAACACTGATAGAAATGTTTTCAATTGTGACATACTACTTAGGTAAGTTTTAAAAATTAAAAGGATTGACTGCATTTTTTAAGAGGCCTTTTTGAAATACAGCATTTTAACTGTTGGAGCACTGCCTTCCACCTTAGCAGTCACTTCCTAACTAGAAGAAAGGGGAAGCGTCTTCCCAGTGCCAGGCACATGACATGTGTCTTGCTCGATGGGGAAATGGAAGTTTCTAGAACAAGTCACACAGCTGCATGTCACAAACCTGTCTGGTTTCAAAGACTATTGGAGCTCTCTGGTTGCTGACCAGTGGCCACAGAGGAGGTCAAGTTCTTAGCACTTTGACCACCAGGCAGAAATGAGGACCTGAAGGTTCCATTGGGGCACTCTCAATCACTCAGGAACACTGTTGGAGGCAGAGACATAGGGGAAAATGTCATCTTTTTTACAGTTTTCCAACAACCAATTTATGTGCAATTAAAAATGAAGATAAGGCTGTAGAAATCTCTGCCCAGGTACACACGCTAATGAAAGAGGCCAGCATTTACCCAGTTACATTCAGCCACTGAGCCACTGAAATGGGAAAACGTTCCTGTGCTTGTTTTCATGTACAATCAATCCTGATTTCGGAAAAACTTCCTTCTAGAAGATGGACTGTCATACTTCTCAAGGTCCCACAGGTAACATTTCTTGTGGAATCAAGCACCAGGACAAAGTTGGTTGCCCCAGGTAACTGCTGCACTGTCCTTTCAAATATCCAGACCCTCGTAACCTATATAACCCTTTGTGACTCCCTTGGTTAGGAAGTCCCAGAGCAAACCCCAAACTCGATGATTATGTCCGTTGGCCCTTAGAGGTAGCAGATCTGTCAACTCTGGATATTCTCTCCCCAGATTGTCTAAATTTGCTTCAGTGTCACTGCCACGTCTTTTGTGCATAGAATCACAGATGAAGCTCTCACAGTGTCCTGCAGGGATTTCCATGGTCTGGCCTGTGACCACTAGCTTCATGTCTCATTATTCACTCCATTCAGTGACCAGCATGGGACAAACCCTCCCCAGTCGAGGACTGCTTCAGGCCTCTGCAGGGCACCTGCTCCTGGACTTTCCTTTCAGGTTTTGCTTGGCTTCCCTGCCCCCCTCAGCCTAGGCAGAAATTCTCAGAGGCTTTCCCTGACCTCTTCCCACCCAGCACTACCCTCACCAGGGTTGCCATGTTTATTTCCTTTTTAACATTTTTGCAGTGCTAGGGATTGAACCCAGGGCCTTGTGCCTGCAAGGCAACACTCTACCAACTGAGCTATATCCCCAACTCCTCCTTCAGAGCACTTGTTGGCTGCCTGTATTGAACATGTTTACTTCCTGATTGTTTCTCCTCATTGCAAGAGTCCAGGACTTGGTCAGTCTTACCTCTTATGTTACCAGGGGCCTGGACAAGGCATGAGGTAGGAGGTCTCAGTCTATTGGGGCTGCTGTAACAGAATAGCATAGACTAAGTGGCTTGGACAACAAGCATCTATTTCTCATAGCTCTGCAGTGTGGGGAATGCAAGATTAAGGAGCTGGCAGATTTGGTGTCTGGTGAAGACCTGTTTCTTCTTTCAAAGATGATACCTTCCTGATGTGGTTTTACATGGTAAAAGGGGCGAGCTAGCTCTCTGGGTTCTCTTTCATAAGGATATGAATCCCATTTGTGAGAGTTGCACCCCCATGACCTAGTGACCTCCTGATGTTCCCATTTCTCGGTACCATCACCTGTGTATTTCAGCCCATGAACTTGGGGGTTCACTACAGCATAAGTATTTGTTTGATGGTTAATGCATACGTTTGTTTTAGGCTGCTTCAAATTCTTTTTGCTTCTACAGAGACATATGTTATAGATATTTGAATTAATATGAATATAAAATGTAATTGTGAACTAGGGAGCATTTCCCCCATTCACCAGTGGAGTACACATCCAAGAATTTTTTCTTAATACTCATTCATTTATTTTTTTAGTGATTGGACATAATACCTTTATATGTGATATTATTTATATGTGGTGCTGAGGATCGAACCCAGGGCCTCACACATCCCAGGCAAGCACTCTCCCACTGAGCCACCACCCCAGCCCACATGCCCAAGAATTTAGCTCAGTGCTCCAATCATGGCAATCACAGGGCTCTGGCAGTGTAGAAACCGCGTCATAGAATTCTCAGAGGCCACTCATCAGATGGTATTGCTTTAGTCTTCCTTTCATGAATTCGTAGCACAGGCTCCCTCTCAGCCCTTAGTCTGCACCAGCTTCTCCTTTCTCTGGAGCATTAGGCCTCACAACACTGGCTCACCCCTGTATATTTTCTGTTGGCTTCTCTTTCACATCTCAGTCTCATGGCCAAGTCCATGAGAGCAGAGAGAGCTCAGGTTTCCTCTTACGTGCTTTTTCTCTCATTGTCTGGGATCCAGTGCAGGATAGATAGGAAGTAAGCATCTTACCATTGACGGATTGGCACAGAATCATTAGAAAATCATGTTTATTTAATATTTCATTAAAGTCGTACCTGGGTGATGTGCCATTTTGTAATGTACCAGCTGAAGCATTGGAGCACATGGTCAAGGATAGAATTGTCCTAGTTGTTCTGAAGGAGACTGGATAAATAGGAAAGTCCCTGCCTAAGAAAAGCTTGTGTTCTCGTTTGAGAAAATATATATATGTATATATAATTAACAAGGCCACATAAAAAAGGATAATAGAATCTTAGTGCTAGAAATTAGTGCTAGACCTGGTATTGGCCAGCTTTTTCTGTAAAGAGCCAGATAGAATAAGTTAGGTTTTGCAGGCCACTTGGTCTTGGAGGTAGCTATTCCACTTGGGGAGCCACCAGCAGGCAGGAGGCAGTGTCCTGTTCCATTCTCTGCCAGTGGCATTTCACCAAGTCCATTCAGAGAACTCAAAAACAGCTGGGCTCCCGTGGTCAGGTAGAGCACTTAGGTAGGACTTGAACTGGCCTTGAGGGTGTGATCAGGTTTGGAAAGCAGAAAGAAGGAAAAGCAGATGTTGAAGTCAGATGGCCATCATAAGCAACAGAGCAAAGCTGGGTAGTTGGGGAAAATGGCGAGAAGACATCTTAGCAGGAAAAGAATTTGCATTCGGGAATAGAGAAAGAAGCAAAATAGAAAACTCGGTGGGGCCTTTTAGATAACAGGTGAAAAATCCTGAAGGCCAGCACATTCTGGAACTATTGCACGGGAGATGGAGTGAAAACTAGAACTATGCTATTTCTTTGAATGGTTTTATCATAAAAATTATGCAATTTATCATTTTGTTTTGTAATGTTTGTTTTAGTAAAAACAACAGATGTTACAAATTGCTTACCATTGCACAAAACTAATGCCTCAGGAAAACGTGCTGTATTCATCCTGTGGTTTTGCGGACGTCCCCACACACTCCTGGTGGCCTCTTCCCATGGTTGGACGAGGATAGTTGTAGACAAAGAGAGGCTGGGCTGCAGCAGAGATTTTTTTTTTTTTTTTAAGGTGTAGATGGACATAACACAATGCCTTTATTTTATGTGTTGCTGAGGATGGATCCTGGGTCCCGCCCTCGCTAGGCCAGGGTTCTACCGCTGAGACACAATCCCGCCCAACAGAGTTTCTTTTAAAAGGTCAGCATAGTGTGCTCGCATGGCTGGGTTATATGCAGAGGAAGTAAACCCCGGGTTGGGGGGTTGGGGGGTGGGGAGGGGACGTGGAGACAACTAGAAAGTTGTTGACAAGTGAGAAGTCACATGGGTCTGTCATCCAAGGACTAGAAAGGCAGAAGACAGACCCATTCCAGAATCAAGGATGGCCGGGTCTGAAAGAAAATGGTCAGGCAAGTGAGGCTTTTGCATTTCAGAATTTCAAATTTCAAATTAAGACAGAAGACTCATCATTCTTTGAGTTATAAGTTTACAGACTGTATTTTATTGGTTCTCAGATGTGTGTGTTTTTACATTTTTACATACCTGGGAGTCAGAATGGATCAATTGAATGAGGCTACGATCCAGTGGAAGGGTCAGGTTTTGCTCTAAGTGATAAACAAAATTATGAGGTGTCTTACTTTAGCATTTTAGGCTTCTTGAACTATGTTATTTTGTGAGGTTTTAATTAAAAATTACTAGCTAATCTCTCTCTTCAGGACCATCAGGATGGCACTAAAAGCTACCCCAAGGTGCAAGACGAGGTTAGGGACTTTTTTAGTTCATTATGGTGATTTTTTTTAATTAATTTTTATTGTAGGTTATTCAAAACATTACATAGTTCTTGATATATTATATTTCACACTTTGATTCAAGTGGGATATGAACTCCCATTTTTACCCCGTATACAGTTGCAGAATCACATCAGTTGCACAACCATTGATTTACATATTGCCTTTCTGGTGTCTGTTGTATTCTGCTGCCTTTCCTATCCTCTACTATCCCCCCTCCCCCCTCCCCTCCCCTCTTCTCTCTCTACCCCCTCTACTGTAATTCATTTCTCCCCATTATATTTTTCCTCCTTTCCCCTCACTTCCTCTTGTATGTAATTTTGTATACCCCTGAGGGTCTCCTTCCATTTCCATGCAATTTCCCTTCTCTCTCCCTTTCCCTCCCACCTCTCAATCCTGTTTAATGTTAATCTTCTTCTCATGCTTTTCGTCCCTACTCTGTTCTTATTTACTCTCCTTATATCAAAGCAGACATTTGGCATTTGTTTTTAAGGGATTGGCTAGCTTCACTTAGCATAATCTGCTCTAATGCCATCCATTTCCCTGCAAATTCGATGATTTTGTCATTTCTTAATGCAGAGTAATACTCCGTTGTGTATAAATGCCACATTTTTTTTATCCATTCGTCTATTGAAGGGCATCTAGGTTGGTTCCACAGTCTTGCTATTGTGAATTGTGCTGCTATGAACATGGATGTAGCAGTGTCCCTATAGTGTGCTCTTTTTAGGTCTTTAGGGAATAGACCGAGTAGGGGAATAGCTGGATCAAATGGAGGTTCCATTCCGAGATTTCCAAGAAATCTCCATACTGCTTTCCAAATTGGTCCCACCACTTTGCAGTCCCACCAGCAATGTACAAGAGTACCCTTTTCTCCACATCCTCGCCAGCACTTGTTGTTGTTTGACTTCCTAATGGCTGCCAATCTTACTGGAGTGAGATGGTATCTTAGGTTGGTTTTGATTTGCATTTCTCTGACTGCTAGAGATGGTGAGCATTTTTTCATATACTTGTTGATTGATTGTATGTCCTCCTCTGAGAAATGTCTGTTCAGGTCCTTGGCCCATTTGTTGATTGGGTGATTTGTTATCTCATTGTCTAATTTTTTTAGTTCTTTGTATATTCTGAATATTAGGGCTCTGTCTGAAGTGTGAGGAGTAAAGATTTGTTCCCAGGACGTAGGCTCCCTATTTACCTCTCTTATGGTTTCTTTTGCTGAGAAAAAACTTTTTAGTTTGAGTAAGTCCCATTTGTTGATTCTAGTTATTAACTGTTGTGCTATGGGTGTCCTATTGAGGAATTTGGAGCCCGACCCCACAGTATGTAGATCATAGCCAACTTTTTCATCTATCAGATGCCATGTCTCTGATTTGATATCAAGTTCCTTGATCCACTTTGAGTTAACTTTTGTGCATGGTGAGAGAAAGGAATTCAGTTTCATTTTGTTGCATATGGATTTCCAGTTTTCCCAACACCATTTGTTGAAGATGCTATCCTTCTTCCATTGCATGCTTTTAGCCCCTTTATCGAATATAAGATAGTTGTAGTTTTGTGGATTGGTTTCTGTGTCCTCTATTCTGTACCATTGGTCCACCCGCCTGTTTTGGTACCAGTACCATGCTGTTTTTGTTACTATTGCTCTGTAGTATAGTTTGAAGTCTGGTATAGCTATACCACCTGATTCACACTTCCTGCTTAGCATTGTTTTTGCTATTCTGGGTCTTTTATTTTTCCATATGAATTTCATGATTGCTTTCTCTATTTCTACAAGAAATGCCGTTGGGATTTTGATTGGCATTGCATTAAACCTATAGAGAACTTTTGGTAATATCGCCATTTTGATGATGTTAGTTCTACCTATCCATGAACAGGGTATATTTTTCCATCTTCTAAGATCTTCTTCTATTTCTCTCTTTAGGGTTCTGTAGTTTTCATTGTATAAGTCTTTCACCTCTTTTGTTAGGTTGATTCCCAAGTATTTTATTTTTTTTGAGGATATTGTGAATGTTGTGGTTGTCCTCATTTCCATTTCAGAGGATTTGTCGCTGATATACAGGAATGCCTTTGATTTATGTGTGTTGATTTTATATCCTGCCACTTTGCTGAATTCATTTATTAGCTCTAATAGTTTCTTTGTAGACCCTTTTGGGTCTGCTAGGTATAGAATCATGTCATCTGCAAACAGTGATAATTTGAGTTCTTCGTTTCCTATTTTTATGCCTTTAATTTCTTTCGTCTAATTGCTCTGGCCAGTGATTCGAGAACTATGTTGAACAGAAGTGGTGAGAGAGGGCATCCCTGTCTTGTTCCAGATTTTAGAGGGAATGCCTTCAGTTTTTCTCCATTCAGAATGATGCTAGCCTGAGGCTTAGCATAGATTGCTTTTACAATATTGAGGTATGTTCCTGTTATCCCTAGTTTTTCTAGAGTTTTGAACATAAAGGGATGGTGTACTTTGTCGAATGCTTTTTCTGCATCTATCGAGATGATCATATGGTTTTTATTTTTAAGCCTATTGATGTGGTGAATAACATTTATTGATTTCTGTATATTGAACCAGCCTTGCATCCCAGGGATAAATCCTACCTGATCATGGTGCACAATTTTTTTGATATGTTTTTGTATCCGATTCGCCAGAATTTTATTGAGGATTTTTGCATCTAGGTTCATTAGAGATATTGGTCTGTAGTTTTCTTTCTTTGAAGTGTCTTTGTCTGGTTTAGGAATCAGGGTGATGTTGGCCTTGTAGAATGAATTTGGAAGTTCTCCCTCTTTTTCTATTTCCTGAAATGGCTTGAAAAGTATTGGTATTAGTTCCTCTTTAAAGGTTTTGTAAAACTCTGCTGTTTACCCATCCGGTCCTGGGCTTTTCTTAGTTGGTAGTCTTTTGATGGTTTCTTCTATTTCCTCAATTGATATTGGTCTGTTTAGGTTGTCAATATCCTCCTGACTCAATCTGGGCAGATCATATGACTTAAGAAATTTATCGATGCCTTCACTATCTTCTATTTTATTGGAGTATAAGGATTCAAAATAATTTCTGATTATCTTCTGTATTTCTGAAGTGTCTGTTGTGATATTGCCTTTTTCATCCCGTATGCTAGTAATTTGAGTTCTCTCTCTTCTTCTCTTCGTTAGCGTGGCTAAGGGTCTGTCGATTTTATTTATTTTTTCAAAGAACCAACTTTTAGTTTTGTCAATTTTTTCAATTGTTTCTTTTGTTTCGATTTCATTAATTTCAGCTCTGATTTTAATTATTTCTTGTCTTCTACTTCTTTTGCTGTTGTTTTGCTCTTCTTTTTCTAGGATTTTGAGTTGAAGTATTAGATCATTTATTTGTTGGTTTTTTCTTTTTTTAAGGAATGAACTCCAAGCAATGAATTTTCCTCTTAGAACTGCTTTCAATGTGTCCCATAGATTCCGATATGTTGTGTCTGTGTTTTCATTTATCTCTAAGAATTTTTTAATTTCCTCCTTGATGTCTTCTATAACCCATTGATCATTCAGTAACCTATTGTTCATTCTCCAAGTGATGCATGATTTTTCCTTATTTCTTTTATCGTTGATTTTCAGTTTCATTCCATTATGATCAGATAAGATGCATGGTATTATCTCTACTCCTTTATATTGTCTAAGAGTTGCCCTGTGACATAATATATGATCTATTTTTGAGAAGGATCCATGTGCTGCTGAGAAAAAAGTGTAACTGCTTGATCTTGGGTGGTATATTCTATATATGTCAATTAAGTCTAGGTTATTAATTATGTTATTTAGTTCTATAGTTTCCTTATTCAACTTTTGTTTGGAAGATCTGTCCAGTGGTGAGAGAGGTGTGTTGAAGTCTCCCATGATTATTGTATGGTGGTCTATTAGACTCTTGAACTTGAGAAGAGTTTGTTTGATGAACATAGCTGCACCATTGTTTGGGGCATATATATTTATGATTGTTATGTCTTGTTGGTGTATGGTTCCCTTGAGCAGTATGTAGTGTCCCTCTTCATCCCTTTTGATTAACTTTGGCTTGAAATCTATTTTATTTGATATGAGTATGGACACTCCTGCTTGTTTCCGAAGTCCATCTGAGTGATATGATTTTTCCCAACCTTTCACCTTCAGTCTATGTATGTCTTTTCCTATCAAATGCGTCTCCTGAAGGCAGCATATTGTTGGGTCTTGTTTTGTGATCCATTCTACTAGCCTGTGTCTCTTAATTGGTGAGTTTAAGCCATTAACATTTAGGGTTATTATTGAGATATGGGTTGTTCTTCCAGCCATATTTGTTTATTTATGTTACTAAACATAGTTTGTTTCCCTCTTTGATTATTCCCCCCCCTTTACTGTACTACCTCCCGCTGTTGGTTTTCATTGATATTTTCCATTTCCTCTTCCTGTAATATTTTGCCGAGGATGTTTTGAAGAGATGGTTTTCTAGCTGCAAATTCTTTTAACTTTTGTTTATCATGGAAGGTTTTAATTTCATCTTCCATCCTGAAGCTTAATTTTGCTGGATACACAATTCTTGGTTGGAACCCATTTTCTTTCAGTATTTGAAATATGTTATTCCAGGATCTTCTAGCTTTCAGAGTCTGTGTTGAAAGATCAGCTGTTATCCTGATTGGTTTATCCCTAAATGTAATCTGCTTCCTTTCTCTTGTAGCTTTTAAAATTCTCTCCTTATTCTGTATGTTGGGCATCTTCATTATAATGTGTCTAGGTGTGGATCTCTTATGATTTTGCACATTCGGCGTCCTGTAAGCTTCTAGGATTTGGGATTCTGTCTCATTCTTCAAGTCTGGGAAGTTTTCTTGTATTATTTCGTTGAATAGATTGCTCATTCCTTTGGTTTGGACCTCTATACCTTCCTGTATCCCCATGACTCTTAAGTTTGGTCTCTTTATGTTATCCCATATTTCTTGAATGTTCTGCTCATGGTTTCTTAACAGCTTTGCTGAGCTGTCTATGTTCTTCTCCAGTTGAAATACTTTGTCTTCATTGTCTGATGTTCTATCTTCTAAGTGTTCTACTCTGCTGGTAGTATTCTCAATTGAGTTTTTAAGTTGGTTTATTGTTTCCTGCATTTCCAGGATTTCTGTTTGTTTGTTTTTTATAACCTCTATCTCCCTGTATAATTGATCTTTTGCTTCTTGGATTTGTTTATGTAATTCATTGTCGAAGTGGTCAAAGTGGTCTTTCATTGTCTGATTTTGCTGTCTAATGTCTTCCTTGAGACTCCAGATCATCTGAAGCATGTATATCCTGAATTCTTTATCTGACATTCCATCTGCTGCAGATATTACCTCTTCTAAAGTTGAGTTGACCTGCATTACTTGTGGTCCTTTCTTTCCTTGTCTTTTCATACTGTTCGCGTTTCTTTCTGCTTGGTGAAACTGTTGTGTTATTGATTTTTCCCCCTATATGTTTATATTGCTCTTGTATAGTTGCAAAGTCTCCCTCGCAGGCTTTGGTGGTGGTTCTGCCCCTCCTCCAATTGGGGCAATGTGCCTACCACGCCGGCAGGCCGCTGTGCCTGTACTTTTGGTGGTCGCAGGTCCGCCTACCTTGCAGGCGTGAGCAGCGGCTCTACCCCTCCACTGGCCGCTAGGCCTGTTCTATCTGTTGGTTGCAGGTCTGTCTACCTAACAGGCGCTGGTGGCGGCTCTGCCCCTCCCCCAACCGGGGCGATGTGTCTGGCAGGCCACTGGGCCTGTTTTGTCAGTGGTCACAGTTCCGCCTACCTTGCAGGCGCGTGGGGCAGCTGTGCCCCTCCGCAGGTTGCTGGGCCTGACCTGCCGGTGTGTCGCAGGTCTGCTTACCTTGCAGGCTCGGGGGGTGGCTCTGCCGCTCTGTGGATTGCTGTGCCTGTTCTGCTGGTGGGTCGCAGGTCCACCTACCTTGCAGGCGCCCGGCGGCTCTGCCCCTCCCCCAACCGGGGCAATGTGTCTGGCGGGCCACTGGGCCTGTTTTGTCGGTGGTCACGGTTCCGCCTACCTTGCACGCGCGTGGAGCAGCTGTGTCCCTCCGAGAGTTTCTGGGCCTGACCTGCCGGTGGGTGGCAATTGCTCCTACCTTGCAGGCGAGGGGGTGGCTCTGCCACTCCGCGGGTCGCTGGGCCTGATCTGCTGGTGAGTCCCATGTCTGCCTACCTTGCAGGCGCCCGGCGGCTCTGCCCCTACCCCAACTGGGGCGGGGCGATGTGTCTGGCCGGCCGCTGGGCCTGTTCTGTTGGTGGTCACGGTTCTGCCTACCTAGCAGGCTCGTGGGGCAACTGTGTCCCTCCGCAGTTTGTTGGGCCTGACCTGCCGGTGGGTCGCAGGTCTGCCTACCTTGCAGGCTCGGGGGGTGGCTCTGCCGCTCTGTGGATTGCTGTGCCTGTTCTGCTGGTGGGTCGCGGGTCCGCCTACCTTGCAGGCGCCCGGCGGCTCTGCCCCTCCCCCAACCAGGGCGGGGTGATGTGTCTGGCCGGATGCTGGGCCTGTTCTGTCGGTGGTCACGGTTCCGCCTACCTTGCACGCGCGTGGAGCAGCTGTGTCCCTCTGAGAGTTGCTGGGCCTGACCTGCCGGTGGGTGGCAAGTACACCTACCTTGCAGGCGCGGGGGTGGCTCTGCCGCTCCGCGGGTCGCTGGGCCTGATCTGCTGGTGAGTCGCAGGTCTGCCTACCTTGCAGGCGCCCGGCAGCTCTGCCCCTCCGCCAACCGGGGCGGGGCGATGTGTCTGGCCGGATGCTGGGCCTGTTCTGTCGGTGGTCACGGTTCTGCCTACCTAGCAGGCTCGTGGGGCAGCTGTGCCCCTCCGCAGGTTGTTGAGCCTGACCTGCCGGTGGGTCTCAAGTCTGCCTACCTTGCAGGCTCGGGGGGTGGCTCTGCCGCTCTGTCCATTAAGGTGATTTTTGATCCTGTGTTTAAAAAAAAAAAAAAAAACGATGGTTCTCATTGTCTCTGTAAAATATGGAGACAGCATAGGTAGACACAATCACCTTTATTTTTTATTTTTATGTGGTACTGAGAATCAAACCCAGTGCCTCACGCATGCTAGGTAAGTGTTCTACCACTGAGTCCCAGCCCTGGCAGAGGCAGCATAGACTAAGACTTTTTTTTCTAGAAATTTCTTTTTCTTCTTGTAACTCCTCAAAATAGTGCAGGTTTGTATAATGCCTGATTTTTCACCTATTGCCCCAGAAGAAGCTCCATGACATACAAAATGCAAATAAGTCACTTCTTCCTTTAGAGAAGATGTGGATTTTGTCAAAATAGCTATTGATTTTTTTTCTTTAGACAATGTGCTCACTTATTTGTGGCAATTATTTCATGGTTAACATTAGCTTTGGAGGTATCTGAGCAAAACATTAAATGGTTTGCAACATTCTAAAATTTGGGAAGGTGTCCTTCCTCTGGAGATGAATCCACGTGTGAGTCACTGTCACCTTGCCTCAGCCCAGGCTTGTGAACGGGAGCGCTAAGGGCTGTGGGATGAAATGCTGCCCTTGTAGCACACTTTTCCTTTCCTTCTAGTCAGCACTGTCTCCCTTTCCTGTTTCCCTGCTGGGAAAAAAGGACGGATTAATTCACTTACACATAAATGAAAGTCAGATAAAATCACTTTTGTTTCTACCCTCAGATACTTATGCATTTGTGAGCTCAAGCCTTCAGTCAAATTGTGTAATTTCAAGATGGGCACAGTGGTGCACGCGTGTAATCCCAGTGGCTCAGGAGGCTGAGACAGGAGGATCGTGAATTCAAAGGCAGCCTCAGAACATCGAGGTGCTAAGCAACTCAGTGAGACCCTGTCTCTAAATAAAATACAAACTAGGGCTGGGGATGTGGCTCAGTGGTCAAGTGCCCCTGAGTTCAATCCCTGGTATCCCCCCCCCAAAAAAAAAGTATAATTTCAGGAACTTGAATTTACATTTTATAACAAATATGCTACAAAATGTCATCTTTTATAGAAATAATAATAGTCATAATAATAATACTTCTTTGGGTGATTGCAAGGATCAAATAAGCTGATTTCTTTTTCTTTCTTTCTTTTTTTTTAATGTCTGGGATACAGTTCACACTCCATAAATGGTAACTATTATCACTAATACTGCATGGGCTATAGCTTAGTGGATCTTCTATCAGCACATTTCCTTCCCCAGCTGAATAACTGTGGTGTGATGTTGTTGTAGGCAATGAACTTCAATAGCTACAGATTTTAGCTATTGAAATTCTCTCTCTTTTTTTTTTTTTAGTACTAGGGATTAAACCCATGGCCTCATACATGCTAGGCAAGCACTCTACCATTGAAATACCTTCCCAGCCCTTTTTAAATTTTATTTTGAAGTGGGGTCTTGCTAAGTTGCCCAGGCTGGCCTGGAAATTGCAATCCTCCTGCCGTGGCCTCCTGAGTTGCTGGAGTTCCAGGCATGCACCACTGTGCCTGGCTGAGTACTTTTTTCACCTGGAAAATATACGTATTTCCTCACTGTGGTCAAGGTCAACTTGCCAAAAATAAGGGGCAACTAGTAGTAAGTCTCACTGAGTAACAGGAAGTTTCAAGTGCCAAGTCCTCATTCAGATTTTATTGTGAAGGAGATTTAGGGACGGTCTGCTCATCTGGTATTCTTCTTTCCTCAAATCAATAGTAAATGTAATTATTATCTCTATATTAATAAAATATTCATTAATGTCTTTAATAAAACAAATTCTTTAATACACCGAGGAAATGTCCTTCTTGGGACAGGGTTTTAAGGAGCGTCCCGGCTGACAGGCAGGTTCTGAGAAGTGGAGTGAGGTTGGTTGGGCCCTTCTGGGATTGGGGCTGATGAATGGTGTTGTGATAAGCAGGGAAGCAGATCAGTGGCAGCTCCTGCTCCCAGCTGTCACAGCTGTGCCTTTTCACTCTGGGAGCCCCATCATGCTCCCAGACAGCCTTTGAAGCACCTCCTTTCTTGTGGAATTTCTATGAATTATCTGCTCAGATGCTGAGATGCCATAGAAGCAACTGGCTCAGAGGATCCGGTCAGATGCACATATGTGTTGTGGTTCTAAGGGTCACTTCAGCAGTCCTCCAGCCTGCCTTCGCTGGGAGTGAAGAGGGAGGGGCACTTGTGCTGTGACTGTGGAGAGTGAGCAAGCTAGCCACGTTGCAAAGCCAAGTGCATCCTCAGTAGGGAATCTCATTCCTTGTTTCATTTCTTTCTTTTCTTTCTTTTTTTTTTATGGTACCAGGGATAGGAACCCAAGGGCAGTTAACCACTGAGCCACATCCCCAGCCCTTTTACGTTTTGAGACAGGATCTCCCTAAGTTGCTTAGGGCCTCACTAAGTTGCTGAGGCTGGCTTTGAACTTGTGATCCTCCTGCTTCAGCCTCCTGAGATGCTGGGATTACAGGTGTGTGCCACCCTGCCCGGCTCCTTGTTTCTTTTTATAAAATGCTTTATAAGGTGATTGACAGATGAGCCATGCATGCATTTTGGAGGCTCCCACATAGAGCGTGGGAGCAAGTGTGACTTTGAATTGACTCATCCATTGCAGCAATGTTGCATCATTACCACACGAGACAAGGTGACCTATTACACCACGGTATGCACCCAGATCACCTTCAGCACAGGCAAGCACAGGCCTTCAGTGGCTCATGTCCTTTTCCAGTAGTTTCAGAAGGATCTTCCATTCCCTTGTGAATAATGACCTTGACTGACAGAGGGGACATCTGAGGCAAGTCCCCGCGGGGAGGTTCAAAAATCCCAAGATGTCATGTGTGGGTGGGGTTTCAGCGTCACTGAAGACACCAGCAATTCATGGTATGTCTATCATGTTGGCTGAGCAAACAGGGCTGTTACCATTTTCTATGTGAGCAAACTGACACTCACAGACGTTGATAAATGACAAGCAAGAAACAAAACTTGGGCCCAACTCTTTTGAGTCCTCATGCTGAGATCTCCCTATGGCATCAGGTCAACACACTGTTCTTTTTTTTTTTTTTTTTTTCTATGGAGGGGACAGGTGACAGCTCATAACCTGTAAGGTCTCCTCTAGCTCTTGTGCTCTATGAATCTATAATCCTGAAATATAAACACTGGCCTTTCAGATCAGCTGACATTTCGGTTAGCATAATTTCAAAGGCCGTATCCTGAAAAGTTTTATTCTGAGAAGTAAGTCATATGTCTGAAGTCAGAAGCAGAATGAGATTTATTATCATTGTTGTTGTTTGTTACTTTGGTACTGGGGATTGAGCCCAGGGATGCTCTACCACTGAGCTATATCCCCAGTTCTTTTATTTACTTATTTTTGTTCAAATTAGTTATTCATGACAGTAGAACGCATTTTGACACATCAGACCTAAATGGAGTATAATTTTTCATTCTTCTGCTTGTAAGTGATGTAGAATCACACCAGTCGTGTAATCATATATGCACATAGGGTAATACAGTCTCATTCATTCTACTGTCCTTTCTTCCCTACTACCCCTTCCTTTCCTTTCATTCCTCTCTGTCTAATTCAAAGTACCTCTACCCAATTTGCCCCCATCTTATTGTGATTAGCATCCACATATCAGAGAAAGCATCTGGCCTTTGTTCTTTGGGATTGGCTTATTTCGCTTAGCATGATATTCTCCAGTTCTATCCATTTACCTGTAGATGCCATAATTTCATTCTTCTTTTTGGCTGAGTAATATTCCATTTGTGTGTGTGTGTGTGTGTGTGTGTGTGTGTGTGTATATATATATATATATATATATATATATCTCACGTTTTCCTTATTCATTCATCTGTTGAAGGGCACCTATGTTGTTTCCATAGTATAGTTATTGTGAATTGAGCTGCTATAAACATGGATATGGCTGCATTCTGTAGTATGCTGATTTTAAGTCCTTTGGGTATAAACCAAGGAGTGGGATAGCTGGGTCAAATGGTGGTTCCAGTCCAAGTTTTCTGGGGAATCGCTTTACTGCTTTCCATAGTCGTTGCACAATCAGCAATGTGTAAGTGTGCCTTTCACCCACAGCCTCGCCAACATTTATTGTTGCTTGTGTTCTTGATAATTGCCATTTTGACTGGAGTGAGATGAAATCTCAGTGTAGTTTTGATTTGCTTTTCTAATTGCTAGAGATGTTGAACATTTTGTCATAAATTTGTTTTACATATTTCTTCTTCTGTGAAGTGCCTGTTCAGTTCCTTAGCCCATTTATTGATTGGGTTATTTGTGTCCTCAGTCCTTTTTATTTTACTTTGAAGCAGAGTATCTCTAGATTGCCGAAGCTGGCCTGAAACTTGTGATCTTCTTGCTGTGGTCTCCCAGGTGGCAGGGGTCACAGGTGAGCACTACCACATCTGACTAGTCAGCATTATTTTCCACTGCATCTAAATAGGTCTTAATAAGTATTATCCAAGTTAGTAATGGGAATAGTGCAAAAGACATTTGAGTAACTTTAAAGTATGTTTCAGAGACTGTAACAGTTTCAGAGAGATGAACAAAGTTTAAAATCCGAACATTTTAAAAGAAACTCTTGTTCAGTTCAGGTGCATGTTAGTAAATGGGACAAGCTTCCCTCACTCCTGAGGCTCCTCCGTAGGAAACCAACAGGTATTTTTTCTGAGTGACCCTGGGGGACCCGTAAACCAACTCCTTCATGAAAACAAGATTATAGAAGAGTATGTTCCGTGGGAGAACGTTAATTTTTAAATTTACATTTTTTCCCTACTTCTGAACAAGCCGTAATTTTTTTCTTCATTTTTTAAAACATAAACTGCCTTGCACTGAAAGCCACGTGACCGAAGAGCTTTTGTCTTAAACCCCTGCTATTTATTTATTTTGCCATTATCTGACATGTCAGCAGTGTCTTGTAATGCCTTGTGTCACACAAAAGCAAACACAGTCATGTTACATTAATGACTGAGCTGAGATCATATATCTGACTGGCTATAATTCAATGCCCCCTTGCTATAAAAAACATGACCCTAAATCCTAACCAGCTTTGGAATAAAAGGCCCCACAATTATGATATGGTAACAAAGTTCATGTTATATACAATTTGATTGTTTCAATGCTCTTCGCCCATCCATTTCCATCTTACCTGCTGTTTATACGTGATCGTAAAAAGCCAAACGGAAAATCCACTCCTGGGTACTTGAGTCATAATCTCCATTTACCCAACATGTTCAGCAGGATAAAACTCAATATGGAGGAAACCTCCCTTATAATCCTGGTGTTTGAAGTTAGGACTAAACCCACCTGCAATGTAATTGTAATCACAGATCTTTTCCATATGGATTCATGTTTCCCAAATGTGGTCCGGGAAACAACCTAAATCTAAACACATGGTTAGTCACCCCAATACCACATGACTTTTTGAGCTGGACTAGTCTTTATCAGATACAGGTTATCGACAAGCACTAACTCCCTGGAGGAGAAACCAACCTTCTCTTTGGTTTGTTATCTAAAGGGTTCTTATGGTTTTTAGTCAGAGAAATGACATATGCCCAATATATCAGGCAAAGTAGCACTAGAAGAGACCCATCTAACTTTGTCTTCTTGGCAGAGGGTGGCCATCCTAAGAGCTCCGATATGCACTTTTGTCCTTTCTGAGAGTCCTGCAGGGTTATTTTTTTGGAGTCTAGATAGGGAAAGCTTCAACTGTGGGATCATTTCCTTCAGTGCCAGTAGATTTTTATTCTTTTCAACAAGTGTGGGGAGGAAAGTGTTGATGCTTATTAATCTGTTTCTTGTCTTACAGAAGGTACTTACACATGATTGGTGGCAAAACTGTGTATCTGACAGCTCTCGATGTAATCTACGTGGCAGGACGAGATTGTTACACTGAACAGGTCTGTTTGGAGTTGTTATTCTTTGTAATTACCTTCATTAAGTGAAAGCATGTGTCAATCAGCTCTGAACTTTAAATGTACCAGTAATTTGCGAGAAAAATGCACTTCTATTTCCTACAGGCACATGTGTGCTTGAAGATGGATGTATATGTAGATATACACATTGTATTTGAAAGGTGTTTCTGTAATTTTCTGAATATGTAATTTCCCCATGGTTTTCATTTGATCTTTTTTTTTGGGGGGGGGGTGGCGGGGTGTGCAGGGGTTGGGGATTGAACCCAGGGACCTTTCACCCTGAGCTATATTCCTAGTTCTTTTTGTATTTTACTTTGAGACAAGTTCTCATGAGTTTCTGAGGGCCTGGCTAAATTGCTGAGGCTGGCCTCAAATCTTGCCTCATCCTCCCAAGTTGCTGGAATTACAGGTGTGTGCCTCTGAATCTGGCTGCATTTGATCTTTTTTTTTAAAAAAAAAAAAAAGCAATGCTGGGAGCTGGACATGGTGGTGTGCTCCTGTAATCCCAGCAACTTGGGAGGCTGAGGCAGGAGAATCGAAAATTCAGAACTAGCCTCAGCGAATGAGCAAGACCCTAAGCAACTAGTGAGACCCTGTCTCAAAATAAAAAACAAAAAGGGCTGGGGATGTAGCTCGGTGGTTAAGTACCCCTGGGTTCAATCCCTGATACCAAATTAAAAAAAAAAAATAGTGCTGGGGATGGAACCCAAGACCTCTCACATGCTAGGCAAGTACTCATCCACTGAGCTACATCCCTAGCCTACATTTGATACCATTAAATATAAATAAAGTATACAATTCCAGAGAATGATATTGACAAAGTTTAATAAATAGCATATTTATGCACCAGTGTGAATATGTATTTTTAAAATAAAGAACACTCTTCCCTGAATTTCTGCCAAGTATCTATTCACATGAATTTTAACTGCCACTGCTTATTAGAGATATAAATTTGAGACCACATTTGCTGTGTTGCTCTACACATATTATACACACTCACTGTGGTATCAGAACTTTCTAGATTGCACCAGACTCATCTGGGCAGGAAACCACAGCCAAAGTAAAGAACACTCCACAAAAGTGTCCTGAACTATAAAGAAGCCTTACGCATGGTGCCCTTCGGTGACCATCACAGACAGGTACCCTTCTCTCCCCTGGTGTCTCGGATGCCACCTTGCGTTTTTCATTCATTCATCCAACAGACATTTATGGAGAAACTGCAGTGTGCCCAGCTCTGCGGGGGAATTTGACGAAACTGATACAATGGTCAAAGAGGATCTAGGAAAAGACAGAGGAGGAAAGCTGCAGAATTTGCCACATTGCAGTGTCCTGGCCTGGCCTTTCCAGGCTGGGCATTATGCAAGTCCCTTTCCTGCTTCCTGCTTGAGGTCCTGTACCTCCACCAGGGGGTGTTAGGGGATAGAAAGAAAAGATGAAGGCGACTCCTTCCTCAGCAACTGCCTCCCTCCCAGGGCTGGATGATCTGTTGGCTTTAGTTTTGCAGCTTACCTTCAGCACAGGAGCCAGAAGGATCTTTGTGGACTATCATTCCGTCACCCCAAAACCTTCCAGCAGTTTCCTGGCACCCAAAGTGCAAGAGGAGACCCAGTTGCCTGATTTGCCCTCTTGCTCCCTTAGTTCCTGCCCCTCAGCCCATCTCTCAGGCCCCCGACCTTTACAGTGGCCATTCCTTGTGTCTAGAGCCTCCCAGGTCGTCTCCTTTGACTCTTTGTCAAATGTCACCTGCTCTAAGGGACCCCACCTGCTGCAAGCCCTGGCCTCAGCCACCTCCCCACTTTTTAAACAGTGCTTTGGACTTTCTAGCGTTCTCTTCTGCTTATTTACTGTCTCTCTCACCTCACGAGGAGGTAAGGTCGACGAGGGCAAGGGTTTTTGTTTTATTGACCGATGTATCCCCAGTCCCTAAAGCAATGTGGAGAACATTTTGTCTATGTGACATGTATTTTGAATATATGAGTATTTCTTCAAAATACTTATGAGTCTCTGTGACCAAGCACAATAAGGTTGGGGTTTTTTTTTTTTTTGTATAAAAAAGTCCATCATTTGAAGCTTGCTGTCTCTGCTGGAAACATCTGAGTGAGCAATTGTGAGTAAATACCTGTAAAGGACTAAGAATGGTGCCCAGAGCCAGGTCCTCTGGCAAGACCGTGCAGGAGGTGCGGTTAGCATGTGCGTGCTCGGCCCACTGGAGTCCCTGCTCCGTCTTTCCCAGGTGAGTGACCTTGGGAAATTACCTAATCTCCAGGTGTTCTCACTCCATAAAGTGAAGACATGGTAACACGCGGGGCCTGGAAGGGCTATGGCGAAGCTTCTCTGACGTCATCATATAGGAGGCCCTCAGAAGAGATGCTGGCCCCCCGAAACCTCTCAGAGGGGGTTGGGGGAGGCCAGCAGAGAGTCTGACAAAGGAGAAACTTGTGAAGAAACTGAGGGCTTCCCCCCAAACTCTCAGTTCCAGGGGTTAGTCTAGGAGCAGCAACTGATCATGGAGCTTCTGGAACAGTTGAGAAAACTTGACTCTGGGGAGCTGACCTGGAAGAGAGGTCCCCAGAGGGTAGGGTGACAGTGGGGTTTTTAGAAGGAGAGATCCTGAAAAGCTTTGGAAATTGATTTGAAAGCAGGGAAGTTGGGGTGGGGGTTTTGGGGAGGTTCCACAGAGTCCCCTGCAGCCCTGGTGTGGGGACAGGTACATAGGGCTGGATCTTTGAGTTAGGATGTCATTTAGGGCTGGGCACAGTGGCACATGCCTGTAATCCCAGCAGCTCAGGAGGCTGAAGCAGGAGGATCGTGAGTTCAAGGTCAACCTCAGCAACCTAGTGAGGCTAAGCAATTCAGCAAAACCCTGTCTCTAAATACAAAAAAGCACTGAAGATGTGGCTCAGTGATTAAGTGCCCCTGGGTTCAATCCCTGGACTGGTGTTGGCCTCTATCTCAGAGCAGGGTCTTTAAAATACAAAACCCTGATCTCTATAAGAGGGACTAAAAGTTCCACAGATGCTGGGAGGGTGGGCTGTAACTATTAGAGAGACAAGTATGGACAACGATGAGTTATTGAGAAGAGTCATTATTAAATGGGAGAAGGAGGAAGATGGAAAAGAGTTTAGAAGATCCCCAAACAGTGCACACAGGGGTCATTGCACACTTCCTAATGAATTGCACACTTTTGGAGATGATAGGTCATTGCTGTTTGTGTTACCTGCTGACTGCTGTCACTGTCACATTCCAGCCAGCACATGGTATTAACGTCTGCATGACTCTTTTTAATACCATCATTTCAGCAGCCGAAGTCTTCTGCTATTGAAATACACATTTTATTTTTAACAGCTTTATTGAGACGCAGTGCACATACTGTAAAATTCACCAAAGGGCAATTCAGTAGTTTCTAATGTATTTCAATTGTGTACCCAATACCACAATTTAAAAAAGACTTTTTTTTTTTGCCCCCAAAGAATTGTACCCCTTTGAAGTCACTCTATTTGTCCTTCCTCACCACAGTCCCTGGCAACCATTAATCTCCTTTCTGTTTCTATAGATTTGCCTATTCTGGACATTTTTTATAAATGGAATCATACAATATGTCAGCTTTCATGACTGATTCCTTTCATGGGGCATAAAATTGATAATATTCCTCCAAGTTGTAACATGTAGCAGCACTTCATTTCTTTTCATGGATGAGTAATACTCCATTGTATAGATATACCACATTTTGTTTATCCGTTCATCGGTTGATGGACATTTGGATCATTTCTACTTTTTGGTATTATAAATAATGCTACTGTGCATTTTAGTGTTCTTTTGTGTGCACGTGTGTGTGTGTGTGTGTGTGTGTGTGTATAACTTCTCTTAGGTGAGTATGTATCAGAGACGCTACTGATGGCCCTATGTCTCACCTTTTGGGAACTGCCTTCTGTTTACCACAGCAATGAAACACAGGTTTTTACAGAAATTTAAAAGCAGAAATGCTATGGCCTTTTGACAAGTTCCACTTTTTATCCAGACTTCTCCTAAGAGAGGATCTCTGCAGCCCAGAGCCTCCAGGGTGGACAGCCTGCCTATGCACCTAGGGTAGGTGTCACAAGGCCTGAGGGAAGAGAGTGAAGGGGACAACCTGGGTAGGGAGAAGAGAAGCAACGGAGAGAGAGAAAGAAAGTGGAAATGGGCCACTATACTAGGGAGACTAGAGGGCTCAGCTGCCTTCCGGGCTGCCCATTTCTAGGCCTTTTATTAATATGTTTGTTGTACAAGTTTTCTGAGTGCTTCTCTCAAATGCTTAAAAGGCAAGGGGGTGGGTCAGGCACAGTGGTACATGCCTGTAATATCAGTGGCTCAGGAGGCTGAGGCAGGAGGAACACAAGTTCAAGGCCAGTCTTAGCAACGTAGCAAGGCCCTAGGCAACTTAGCAAGACCTGGTCTCAAAATTAAACATGAGGGGCTGGGGCTGGGGCTCAGCAGCAGAGCACTTGCCTAACATGTGTGAGGCCCTGGGTTCACTCCTCAGCACCACATAGAAATAAATAAATAAAATATTGTTTAAAAAATTAAACATAAAAAGGGCTGAGGATGTGACTCGGTGGTTAAGCACCCTTGGGTTTAATCTTTGGTACTGAAAAAAAAAAAAAAAAGGCAAGGGGTGTGGTGTCTGATCCCATGTAGAGGGATTCAGGGTGGAACATGTGTCATCATCTGCAGTCTGTTTTGTTTTTTAATTGCTTTTATTTTTTAAATACATGACAGTGGAATGAATCACAATTCTTATTACACATATAGAACACATTTTTAATATCTCTGGTTATATATAAAGTATATTCAACAATTCATGTCTTCGTACATGTACTTTGGATAATGATGTCCTTCACATTCCACCATCATTGCTAACTCCCTGCCTTCTCCCCACCTCCCACCCCTGCAGAGTGTTTTTACAACTCATTTCACACACATGCAGCAGAGCTTCTCCACACTGATGCACATGAGCATCACCTGGGAGTTTTACTGTGTGTATGTGTGTGTGTGTGTGTGTGTGTGTGTGTGTGAGGTTCTGCAGATGGAACCCAGGGCCTTCTGCATGCCAGGCAAGCCCTCCATCACTGAGCTACATCCCTAACCACCTGGGAGCTTTTCAAAACCATCTATGTCAGGCCTCCGGCCAGAGAGTCTGATCAAATTGTTCTGCTGTAGGGCATAAGGGCTGCTAAATTTTAAAGTGTCTTTAGGGAAACTTTCAATACATAGCCAGGGTTAAAAACCACTTATATAGACATGTGGTTTTTATATTCTAACAAACATTCTTTTTATTTATTTATTTTTGGGTACCTTCCCAGCCCCTTTTTTATATTTTATTTAGATACAGGGTCTTGCTGAGTTGCTGAATGTCTTGCTAGGTTGCTGAGGCTGGGTGGGACTTGTGATCCTCCCGCCTCAGCCTCCCAAACCTCTGGGATTTCAGCTGTGCGCTGCCACACCCAGCACTTTACAAACGTTCTAAAGACAACTATTGTGACGGTCTTTGGGTACATCACAGTATTTTTTCAGAAGCACTTGAGTCAAGATAGTGGCTGCTTCTATAGAGGGCCAGTGATGAGGGATCGACTTGGGTCTTACTTTGCCCCTTGGTGTGCTTTCCTAGCCAGAGCTCACTGTGTCTTGGATCATGGAGGTCATCTGTTGGGACCCATGGAAAGCTCTAGATGGAGGGGAAGCATATCTGGTGCAGCTGAATAAACCAGGTAAGTCTAAAACAAATATGGCCTCTCAGAGACCCTTGAGCCTAGGACGAGTTCCTGGTCTCCAACATGGGAGTGATCCTAGGGATAAGTGCTCTGAATCCACCTGTACAGTGTGTATCGATCAGGTGGGGTACTATGGTGGGGCTGGGAGACAAGGTCTCTGGGCCCTGTGACTTCCGGTCTCCATGCACCTCTGATCTGAGAACAAAAACAATGAAGAAAAAAAAAACAAAAAACAATGCCTCCATTTCTTTGCTCAAAGATGACTCAGAATACAATTCGAGATCCTAAAGCCTTGCAAGACCTTGTCCCTACTGCCCGGCCATTCTCTACTCAACTACTCTATTCTTTCCAGCCTTATCAATCTTCTTGCTCATTTCTTCCTCAGGGCCTTTGCACTGGTTCTCCCCAAATGTGCTTCCCCTAGATTCAGATGGTGCTTTTCTCTGCCCTATCCCCTTTGAGATTATGAACCTCTCTAAAGCAGATACCACACACCAGTAATCTCTGTGTCCCTTGAAACAACTAGCAAGGACAATTGCATTTAGGAGCCACTCAGTGAGATGCTTGATGGTTCAAATGGACAAAAATATAAAGAACATGACATGCTGGAAAAATCCCTGCCCCAAGTTCCCTGGAACAGGTAACTCAAAACAGCCAAATCAGCATATCAAGTCTGATGTGGTTCTCTGGCTGCTCAGAGAGCTGCAAAGATTTTACGCTTGTGCAAGCAGATCCTCTAAAAGAAGTAATTTTCTCTTTAGGAGAGGAGCAGTACACAGGCTCGGCAGTAAATTCACAGTATTTTTTACAAGAAGATGAAAAGTGAAAATCATATGAAAAGCAGTCATCATACGCTGGCAGCCCCCATCTCCTGTGCATTAGTGGTATGGTGGCATGATTTGGCCATCATTTCTTTCTCTCTCGGTCTCTGGCTCCCTCAGCTATGGAAAATGCTTAGTGGCAGGTCCACAGGGCATGAAGTAAAGCCACAGGAGTAAAGACAGATAGATTTTGACATAATGCAGCCTTTGTTTTGTATATTTCTTCTCCATTTACATAATAGGAGGCTTTGCATTTGTAAAATAGTGCAGGTGATACTGTGGGTGTACAGAAAGTGGAGACCAGTGGGAAAGTAGCCACCAGTTCACTCTATTTCCTCTCTCTTTGCTTTATTTTCTGAAAAGCAATCACCCTACAACCTTAGAGTCGGTGTTCTTCAACACAGGAGTAATTGTTGATAGTAATAGTAATTGTTGATTGCCTTCAGTGTGCTTTTCCTTTAAAAATAAGGAAACTCTAAAAGCAATATATGTTCATTCTAGATAATTTGGAAACATAGACTAAGGAAGAAATAGTCAGCTATGGTTCTGCCACTAGAGAAAAGTCGTGATAATAATTTCTATTGCTCTAGGTGGAAATACTTTAACACTTTTTTTTTCATGAGTATAAAAGTGATACCTCTTCATTGTAGAAGTTTTAGGAAATGTAGAAAAGTGTCAAGAAACAGAAAGAAAAATAGCTCATAACGTAGAATGACTTTTTGATAATCACTGTTTCACTATGACACACATAAAAATCAAAAGCCTCAGGCTTACTGCTTAACAACTCCCAAGTTTAAAAAAAAAAAAAAAAAAAACAATATAAACATGTCCCCTGGGCTGGGTGCGGTGGTGCAGTGTTAGCCTGTAATCCCAGAGGCTCCAGAGGCTGAGACAGGAGGATCGTGAGTTCAGATCCAGCCTCAGCAACTGTGAGGTGCTAAGCAACTCAGCGAGATTCTGTCTCTAAATAAAATACAAAATAGGGCTGGGGATGTGGGTCAAGTACCCAAGTTCAATCCCCAGTACCAAAAAAATAAAGTTCCCTGGATGATGGGCTGGGATTGTACAGTGGGAAGCACTTGCCTACCATGTGTGAGGAACTGGGTTCGATACTCAGCACCTCCTATAAATGAAATAAAAATCCATTGACAACTAAAGAATATTAAAAAACAAAAACCTCTTCCCTGGAGCCTGAAATGAGCAATGTTTGCAGCCTTGTGGCATTGGCTAGATTTACTTGTTTCTGGAAATGCTGGGATAACTCTGGACTGGGAAACCCATGGTGCAAATCAGAATCCACCACAAGAAGTGGGAAGAAGTGCAGGCCGGGAGCTGGGGCAGAGGGGACAGGAAGGAGTGTGGACACACTTGCACAGGCATCCAGAGTGCAGAAGGCCAAGGGGAGAAGAGCAGGGACAGGACAGCAGTGCAGGCTGCAGCCTGGTGCTGGAGGCGCGGCTGGTGGGACATTGCAGGTTGCAGGCAGCTCTCATGGCTGCTTCATGAGGCTCCTGGATTTGGTTTGGGAACCCTCAAGTGCAAAGTGGCCTTCTCTGTGAGATGACAAGACTATCTTGGTCTCTTTGCATCAGCTAGCACCCTATCTACCCAAATTGAACAAGACAAAGGGATAGTGAACTCCTGGAAGCTGGGGGTTCGGATGAGCTGGTCATGGCCATGACATTGATTGAGAAGTGGTCCCTGCTTTCCAGGTGCTTTAGGAGAGTGTGGTCTTGGAAAAGACTACTGGGACCCCATAGGATATCAAGGCTCCAGTCCAGCTCGAAGACCGGCTGGCCAGAAGCCCAGTACAGTCATGTACCACATGGTGACATTTTTTATCATTGATAGACCACATATACAAAAATGGTCTGCTCAGATTATATTGCCTAGTGACATTGTAGTCATCTTAGTTTGCATGAGCAAACTCTTTGATATTTGCAAAATGATGAAATCATCTACAGAAGCAATTCTTAGAATGAAGCAGTTCTCAGAACTTGTCCCAGTTGCCAAGAGATGCATGACTGTTTGTGTATCCCATTTTAAAGAAAACAAAGCTTAAAAAGAAGGGAAATGTAAAATCAATGCCTGCTCCGCCCACCTCTTAGAAGAATTATCATGGAAACCGAACGAGGTGGTAAACAGGAAAGAATGATACTATTACTTCTATTCTGTGGCTGGTTCTATGCACCCTTGATCTCTGTTAGTTGTAGTACTCCTTCCAGGAGCCTCCCTGCGCCCCCCAACCTGGGTTGGGTGTCCCCGCTATGAGCTCCATCCATAGGAGATGGATTGGTTGGTGGTCAGTTTACTTCTCTGGCTAAGCTGGTGTCCAGGACTGGTTCTGTATCTTATTCCAGCAGCACAGTCCCTGGCTCTGCTGATGGCTGAATGAGTGAATGTTGCTACAGAGTCATTGGGGAAAATAATGCGATAGTCACTGGTTTTTCTTTTTATATAGCAAAACCAGAACTTAGAGCAGAAAAAAATAAAACTCAGAAGATTCCAGCTGCTTGAGACATGCTCCCACCCTGGATTTGCCAACTTCCTTTGTAAAACTGCACCACTAAGTATACACTGGTTGTAGGGAGAAAATCTATTATAACTTTGTATCTGCCACTTTCTCTTGCAGAAAAACTCCTCGAGACCAGGGGTAACCGGCACAAAGCCCTAGGTTCCAATCCAGCCCTGCCACCAACTGGCTGCGCCACTAGGCCTAGGTCACTACACAGGGCCTCTACTCGCCTGTCTGCAAAAGAGTCAGTGGGGTTGTCTCAAATAGCCTTTGATTCATATTTACCTAAAACATGAAAACTCATGAAGCCAGCAAAACAGTCTCAGGCAGCCACCCCAGCAGATGACTTAGTAGGCAGAAAAAAAAAAAAAAATGTCACAATGTCTGGCAAGAAAGAATACATTAAACTAAAAATGTTAAGTACATATGTCAAGTTGTGGCTAAGCTCTTAGTCTTGGATCAGTTTACATGAATCTAATGAAATACTTAATCTCTTTACTATACAGATATTGTATTTAATGTGTACCTAGTGTTAATATATTAAAGCATACAAGAACAAATATTCCATCTTGCTGGATGAGGTAGCGCACCCCTGTAATCCCAGCAACTCAGGAGACTGAGTCAGGAGGATCCCAAGTTCAAAGCCAGACTCAGCAATTTAGTGAAGCTCTACGCAATTTAGCAAGACTCTGTCTCCAAATAAAATAAAAAAGGTTGGGAATGTAGCCTAGTGCCCCTGGGTTCAATTCCAAGTACTCAAAAAAGATAGAAAGAAAGTTGATTCCATGTTTATGTTACAGCGTTAATGACCTGTTCTCAAATGAGTAGCATGCTTGCTAAATTGTGTAAGACATATTTTCAGAAAAGAAACAAATTATTTAAGATTTGGATGGGTGGAGAAAGTAGTTTTATTTTCTTTAATAGAATATTTGTTCACAATAAATGTTTGTTTATATGTAGTTACTGTAAAATGAGCATGTTGGCTGTTCTTTGATAACGTTCTTATTCTGTACTTTCCTCTCTATTTCGACACCGTGCATCTGTTGAGCATCCTCCTTAGTTGAATGAAGTGTGTTTCAGATCAAAACACTAGTTATCTTTTTCTTAAGTCAGTACTTACCTAATAAACAAAAGGATGCCTGATTTTTCCGACTGCACATTCCTTAAAAATAGTGCCTAATTTGAGATTAGAGGGGTCTGTCATGTGTAGAAGCTCTCCATTATTTCTCCACAAACTTTTGAAGAATAGATGTTTGAAAATCAAGAAAGAAATGTGCTGTAGACTACTAATTTCGTTGCATAGAAAAGAAAAAGCCCATTTTTTATCACAGTGTTTAAAATTTATATAGAAATAAGCTGTGTCCTTTGTTTGCTGAGAACAATAGCACGACCCTCTGCTGAGGATGATCCATCTCTGGCGGAACTGCCCTAACTGTTTGTGACAGCAGAAAGACAGGTATCATTAACCTTAGGTGTGGACAATCTGGAATTCATGAGAATGAGTTAGGAGAAGAATGGGCGGTCCTACTCCGAGTTTGTGGAGAGCAGATGAATCCTGGGAACCCCCCCCCCCACCAGCTCCTTTCATTACCAGGGAAGGGGCCCCTTGGATTTCCACAGAGGGGGTTTTGGTTTATGTTCCTTCTCTCTGAAATTGGAGTGAAAACTGTTTTGAGGAAAAAAATGGATCTATATTCTAATCAAAGTTATTTCCAAGGCCCTAGAATCAAATTTATTTGTAAATCTATAATTAAGTGAACCATTTTATCTTCCTGGTAAGTGACTCATGTATAAATTAGTGATGGATTCCTGATTAATTTATTTTTGCTGCTGTTGTTGAATTTTAAAAGTTCATACTCCTTCAGATGGCCCTCCTCATAAATACCTCCCGTGAACTCCCTCACGGAACCCAGGCTCCAACTCTTTCCCCCTTTGCAGAATGACATAATCAGACATCCTGAAGCAAATCAGAATGCAGGGACCCCAGAAAAGTAGTGGATTAAAACCTGCCAATAAAGATCAAAGAGTTAGAGGTAGGAGATGTGGCTCAGTGGCAGAGCACTTGTCTAGTGTGTGTGAGGCACTGGGTTCAATTCTCAGCACCACATAAAAATCAATCAATAAAATGAAGGTCTATCAACAACTAAAAATATATTATTTAAAAAATTGAAGAGTTACCAGAGGAAATGCCATGTGGCCCTTCTTTACTTTAGGAGCATGTGACAACATGTGAGCGTGGGATCTGACCTGGTTTCAAGGTGGCATACGTTAATTTGCACTTCTAAATCCTTCCCATGTGTTTATTTTCTCATGGGCATATTGCTGTTCTGCATTAGATCTACTTAAAAACCATTGAGAGTATTGATTTTTTTTTCCTTGAGAAAGATCAACCCAGGGAGATGGTCTCTCTCCTCTCATAAAGCCCATTACAGAAAACCAGAATGGTGTTAATGGAAAGGACAATGTTTCCTAATGTATGGGACATATTGCTGTGGCTCACAAGACTGCTCTCACTCAGATCTCATTGAGTGGTTTTGTCAAGCTTGAGTTCCAGTCTCTGTCTGCATGGGATCCCACCTCTGTCAACGTAAAGTCCACGCGTGGTACCCAGAAGTGACTTAATGGAAATAGGACTGTCTTAAAGACATTTTGCCAAAGTGGTACATTATTGCATCAAATAATTCCATGAACCATTTAAGTTTCATCTGGGTAATTTTTAAAACACGATTTTCAATTATTGTGAGACTTGAGTTTCAGCCTGGGTGATTTAACTGAAATGTTTTAGTAAAACTTGGTAGATAAATCAAACATCCCGAAATTCCCTTAATAGTTGTTATCATTTTGACATCTTCTTATTTTAAAGAAATTGCTGAAAATTGGACAAAACTAATGTGGATGGCTATAATTGAACTTGACAATATCTATATGGGGAAAGAGGAGAAATCACTATATTTAGAAACGAATGCTCAGGTCCCACTCCAACTACATATTCAGGTTAAATGTGTGCACATCCTGGTGGCTGGAACATCTGTTTCTGGCTTGTTGTTCCTCTTGGCTGCTTTTCAATTGGATTTCCTCGAGCAGGTCCCAAGCTTGTCACCGCAGCCAGGGTCTGTTAACCATCAGGACTGGTCCTACATTAAGTGGGAGGTTCAGGGCTAAGCTAATAACTCGCCTGCCTTTCTGACTGATCACAGGGATGCTCCCGGGGGCCACTTGTCACTCGGGCTCCTTTGGGAGGGCGCTCCTCTTTGTCTGTACCTCTGGGTGGAATTGGTTTTGTTTCCCGGAGTTACACGTGAAAAGACAGAGCTCACTGCCGCTTCTGCAGGGTGGCTGTGGGACACTTTGCTTTGCCCTTGTCTCCACTAACAGGGAGGCAAAAGAATCCCATCTCAAAGGCTAAACCCACTGTGACTTTCTGTCCTGTCTACAGGAACTCTAAACATGAATGTGACGATTCTCTTTTCTTCTCCTCCCTCCCCTCTGAAAAACAAACAAAAAACAACAACCAGCATAAAAAGCAAACCCCAAGCAGCTCCCATTGCATAGAGTGCACCTGAAGCCTGGCTTTTAAAATGAAACAGTGATTTAATGTTCTGAATCCTGGTTATGATTCGACTTAAACGCCAGGAGGAAAATGTTTGCTGTTTATGGCATAGTTCACAGTCAAGGGGTTGCAAGGAGCCAGGTGATTGTAAGATGCTCCCAAAGACCTTGATACAATTCAATGGCTTCCAGGAGATTGATATTAAAGGGGATGTTCACATTCAAGAGTAGAAAAAACAGCACTTAGAAAGTTTGCTAACTGGTGAGGGGCACATGGTCAGTTTGTTTCCTATCTCGGCTTTCTAGGTGGCTTCTGAGACAGCAAGGAAAGTTGGGCTCAGCCCAGGCCCTCGTATTCTGGGGTGGACACTATCCTCTTTTGCTTTCCATAGCTAATAAGCTTTGATAGACGTGGGCTTCTCTGCCAAACCCTGACCTAAATTGAAACTTGAAAAATGTTCCTTTCCCGAGGGCCAACATTTATGGGGAATAGTCTTTTTTGCTAAACCTTGCCCTGGTCCCTCGAATAGATCTATTGCAAGGTGACAAATAGATGCTTGAATGGGTTAACCAGAAGAAGTAATAACACCAGAGTGGTCAGGTGTGGTTGTTGAAGCACAGGAAATAAGATCAGGATGCAGAGGTAAGCACATGCATGTGGGGACCCCTCCTAAGATGGCAGTGGTGGAATGGAAATGGGTCTTATTCAGATTCTGAGTACTCAGGTCATGAGTAAAGCCAGTACTGGGTCTTACTAAATATGATCAGAACAGATCTCTGATCTGATTTTATCTCCTTTGCTTACCAGTTTTATAAGCATGAATTTTTTCTTGAACAAGAAAAACACATTTTTTTTTTTTTTTAACAGGAATCCAACTTTTAAGAACGGTAGTTGTTAAAATCTGCCATTTGGGGGCTGGGAATGTGGCTCAAGCGGTAGCGCGCTCGCCTGGTGTGCGTGCAGCCCGGGTTCGATCCTCAGCACCACATACAAACAAAGATGTTGTGTCCGCCGAGAACTAAAAAATAAATATTAAAAAAAAAAAATCTGCCATTTGGTTTTTAAAGCATAGAAATTCACTGTTAAAATGGCTTGAGCTTTAAAAGAAAATAAATTGATGACAGAATCCATGAAAAATTCCAGCATTTTGAGGTGAGATTGTGATTTCCCTTCTGGCCTCACAGGCAAGAGGGGGGCAAAGAAACGGCTGATGTTGGTGATTATGCAGAAGATGCCAGCTAGTGCTCACTGAGGTGCCAGCCTGGGGCTACGTGCTTTCCCTGAATTCTCCAAGAACCCCTGGAGGGCTGTGTTGCCTGATACCTGCCCACCCCACGAGACACTGCCGGGCGCAGTCATCAGCCTAGCCCACTTCCACTTCCGTGGTTGGAGAGAAGTCTGAGAAAAGCCTGGATCCTTCCCTCCCTCCAGCACCCTGCCCCCTTCATCCTCTTCACCGAGGGAAACTGGTCCAGTGTAAGTACAGGACGAACCTAAGAAAAGCCTCGAAGAAAGATGACATAAGTTGAAAGTCACCTAAAACTGTCGTTTCAGCCTCGCTCAACTCTGCAGAAGAAATGGAAGGCTGGGAGTTGGGTGGAGGAGGGGAGGCAGAAGAGAGCCACAACAGAAAAGGAAAAGCCAAACGAGCAATAGGTGTGGCCTTGAAGTTTCTAGACTGTCAAGAGTATCCTCTAACCAATCTACCATTGTCTGCATCACACCACCTTCCCTCTTCCTCCTTTGGGATGGGTGCAAAGATATGTAATAAGAACAAAGAGTTCCTCTAAGATCAGCAACAGGGAAGAGAAAGGGCGTATGCTAAGCTAGCAGGATTCATTCAAACTCCTTATTTCATTTTTAAAAGGTGTTTTATTTACTCCTTCAGTGATTTCATCTACTACATATATTGTCTCACTGACAATAGTAACTACCCATACTTTAAGATTAAAGGACAAGATTTTGTTTGTTTGTTTTTGTAGCTGGGGATCAAACCCAGGGCTTCCCATATGCTAGGCAAGTGCTCTACCACTGAACCACATCCCTAGCCCAAGACAAGGTTTTTGATGGGTGTGTAGTATTCCATCCAGTGCATGGTCCAGAATTACCTCTGTGGCTAAATCTTAAGATTGTTTTTAATATTTTATTGGCAAATTTGTTTTATGTAAAAATGTCTTAATTCTAGGACTTTCTCTATTTTCATGGCCTCAGAATCACTGAGTTTAAATGGCATAAACAATAGGAGAAAATTAAGACTTCACTTTTGAATGACAGTAAGAATGCTTTCTTTTAAGGTGTTAGTTTAGCAGAGGAGCTAAAAGTTCTACTGGAGTAAATTTATTTAATCCTATTCAAATATGGAGTGCTTCCTACTTTAATCAGAAATGCTAAAGTGAAAAGCAGAAAGAAAACTTAAAATATAAAGAGTATGGCTTCATGTCTTGTGTTCAATACAAATTTTCCATAATAAAGTAAAATTTTTTCTTATTTTCATATATCTCTAAATTTGGTTTGTGAGTATATGCTAGCAAGGTAGATGGGAATTAGGAGGATGGAAAAATAGAGAGGGTGTATTAATAGGTCTGTAATGACATAAAATTTATTCTGGGGGTGAGGTAAAACTTAATGGTTCATAAATAGCCAATTCATTATATTTTTAATATGCAAGTTATATTAACACCATATAACATCTTTATGGTACCATTAGTACCATTTAAATCCTTGACTCAATATGAAAAACAAACATTTCTAAATCTTGGCCATGAAATGATTAGCCAAATAAAATGTTTTAATAAATATTATTGGATTAGAACATGGTTGGTTGGATCATAAACTGTCATATAAATGTTTTATGTCATCTGTTACACTGCATTTTTAAATGTTAACAAATTAATTTATTTTAAAGGCCGCATCAAGGTGAGAACACCTTGTTTTCGCTTGGGCATCAAGCAGCGAGAAGATATATCATGTGGCCATCTCTCATTCTGTCACACCGATGGCAGAAGAGATGTTAAGACATAAAATGTGGCATGGTTTGTTAAATATTCATTTATAATTTGCATTCATGATTAAATTATGTGTTGGGCTAATCTTTAATCTGAAAAACACATACAGTGTCATAAAGCTCTCAGAATGCATAATAAATATTTCATAATTTAGTGCTACTTTAAGTGTTGACTAGAAGGCACACAAATGTTTGTCAGTAATGATACTTAATTATTCCAAGGAGATTTGATTTGCCTTGGTATTGAGTTCAATAATTCATTCAAGCTTTCAGGTCACTAAGAGAAATATCAGTTTGGGGAAACCATCTCTTCCATGATTAACGGTGACAGAGCTACTTGCTGCTGGTGGCAACTGTTACCCATGGCCTAAAACCATTTCAACACAGTGTGGCCACTTTAAGGGGCTTATTTTTTATTTTTTTATTTTTTTTTTTTAGTGTGGAAGCTTAAGAGTCAAAATTCTCTGCGATTCCATCCTTTGCATAGACTATCCCAGAATATAGTAAATTCCAGGCTAAGAATTTCACATGCTCCAATAGTCAAGTATTTGATTAAGCTCCATAGCTGCGATATTCAATTTGCATTTGGTAAACTGAAAAAGTACAGCCGTCATGAAAAAGCTGGATGTGGCCGAGTGGTGATTTGTATTATAGTAGCCTGGTAGCTGCCCAATGAACCATGTAAAAACAGTTCATTAAAATGTTTATGTGCTTGGCTGGTTAATGCAAAGAAAGCTTTATTGCAGCCTTATAAAACCTTGGTAACTTCGGGTCGGAGTCAGATCAATGCATTGTAATAACTCAGGCATATGCTTTATCTCTCCTGGAGTGCAGAAAAGAACCCAAAAAAACCCTCCTTTGCCTCCTTGTTTCTAAGGCCACATTTTTTTTTTGAATCTTTAAAGCTAATTTAGACCTTTCTCCTTTTAGATCTTTTAAAATCCATTCAAATATTCCAAGTTCATTTGTAGGCAGTTTGTAATGCTTTTTGCACAACACCATGTTGTGTTTGTAATAAAATCAATGAATATATAATTGCTGCATTTTGTTGGGAAGTTAAACTCTTATGGAATTTCAACTTTATTGAACGTCAAAAAACAATCAAATTAAAATAAATAAATAAATAATTTTAAAAATAATCAAGTTTAGGGCTGGGGATATAGCTCAGTGGTAGAGCACATGTAAGGCCTTGGGTTTGATCCCAACTACGGCAAAACATCAAACCAACCAACAAACACAGAATTCAACTGGAG
This sequence comes from Callospermophilus lateralis, assembly GCF_048772815.1. Taxonomy (NCBI): domain Eukaryota; kingdom Metazoa; phylum Chordata; class Mammalia; order Rodentia; family Sciuridae; genus Callospermophilus; species Callospermophilus lateralis. The sequence continues at coordinate 81,165,963 of NC_135317.1, forward strand.
AAGAGACGTGCTGATTTATTTGCCAGTAGCATCTCTCATTTGCTTCAATACTTTCAGGAATGCTATTTTAAGCCCATGAGGATATGACTAGGAACTCGTAATTGTGTGGAACTATTAGATTCCTTTATGTTGATAGTTTTTAAAAATTGTTTTGAACAATTGAGTCTGTAACAACTTCAAAGATGGTTTTAAAAAAAATTCCTTACAACAAACAAAATATCTTTTCTTTTTATTTTTTTGCAATACTAGGAAACAAAACTCCCATTTTGAATGAAATAGGTATTTACCTTCCCAGGATATGTAATAAGACATAAATGGAAAGTAATTTTGAAATTCATCTATACAACGTCTTCCAATAAAAACAGATTATTCTTTAGTTTAATATTTTGAAAATGCCCAAGAAGAAGCACAAGAAGAAAATATGCTTTTAGGAATAAAGCCTGTACTAAAATCACAACATAGTCTAATATGAATAGTACACACCACCATCTATTATAATGAACACACCTAAGGAGACCATACAGCACAGCCATGTCACCATCACAATGCGCCAATTAGAACACATGCTCCTTGCACATTGCAAAGTCTCAAAATATTTATTATGTTCTCTTGCATCAGTCAAGACTTAGTATTTGAAAATTGTATCTTCATGCTCTTGTGAAGAACATCCAAGTCCCACCCTCCCCAGTTCCTGTAAAGCTGCAGATTGCATGGCTGCCCCTCGCTTGCCTTGGGGTCCCTAATTCCTAGGACTATCCAATCTAAGGGAGACATTTCTTTGGGGATTTGGCATTATATCAGGTAAAGAGGAATTTGAGCTGGGTGCAGTGATGCATGCCTGTAATTCAGGGACTTGGGAGGCTGAGATGATCACAAGTTCAAGGCCGGCCTCAGCACTTTAGTCAGACCTGAGCAACTTAGTAAGACTCTGCCTCAAAAAAAAAAAAAAAAAAAAAAAAAAATTAAAAGGGCTGGGGATATGGCACCTCTGGTTCAATCCCCAATGCCAAAAATAAAATGATGGATTTCTAACCTCCTCTATGTATTCAGAAAATATTAGTAATATATTGAAGCCAGTACCAAGAATTATGTTTTAGACGTGGTAGAAGCATAAAATACTCGTTGAATAAATTAATGTTAAAGAAGCAGCCTTTTAAAATCTGCTTTGAAATCTACTGGATTCTCTTGCTTGAGGACATGAAGCTGGAGGAGAGCAAGGGAGCAGGGGAAATCCATGAAGCAAAAGAAGCCAAATACTTTCTTGCTTTGTAGCCTTAGCCTCCCAGTCTTCAGGTGTACACAGGATACCATTTAAAATACCTAGCATACTGTGAGTGTAAAAGTTCTTCTCTGTGTAGATTATTTAAAATTTTTTTTTATTTATTTTTGGTACCTGGGTTGCCTAACCACTGAGCTACATCCCTACCCTTTTTTATTTTGAGACAGGGCCTCGCTAAGTTGCTGAGGCTGGTCTTGAACCTGCGATCCTACTGCCTCAGCCTCCAGAGTCCCTGCAAATTATAGGTGTTTAGCACCACACTGGGCTCTGTGCGTTTTTAAAGTAGACTTTGAATTGTCTGGTTGGATCTGAAGACACGGCAGATTGAGATCACTTAATTGAGAATCCCCTCTTACCATTTTAGATCTCAGATCCTATCAACTTTCATATAAGGTTAAAGGGTTGTAAGCCACGATGTGGCCTCTGGAGAATCACCCTGTGGTGTGTGACTAGAGGGAGCACTTATTGCACTGACCCCATCCACATCAGCACTGTACACATCTGTAGTCAGACTTCCACTTGGATGACTCTTTTTGTTCCTGATGAGCCCCCAAACATGGAAAGAATCCATTTTTTGTTTTACTTTTCAAATTTAACTTTTTTGATTGGCACATAATAGTTGTATGTATTTGTGGGGTACGATGCAATGTTTCAAATGAAGTATTACACTTTGTGTAATGATCAAACCAAGGGAATTAGTAGATCTGTCACCTTAAACTCTTCTCCTTTCTTGATGGTGAAATTGCATTCGAATTTCATTTTTTTTACATACATACACAGTGCATTAATGATAACTATATTCACCCTAGGATGCCACAGAGCACCAGAACTTATTTCTCCTAACTGTAACAATGTACTCATTGGAAGAATCATTTTTTAATAAATCTGTTTAACTAAAATCTCTCTGTGTGTATGTGTGTGTATGTGTGTGTGTGTGTGTGTGTGTGTGCAACAATGGATATCCCCAGACATGAGGGAAGACATGTAAATACCTGGAGTGGGGAGAAAAATCTTAGATTTGAATCTCACTATACCTGTGGTCCTGGGTCTTGGGTTCCTAGGATGAAAAGAGAGATCTCTGAGAAGTTTAATTAAGTTTCCTCATTTCTCAAAGTTTCAGAAAGACTGAGTAGGGTGGAGAGGGGAAAGCTTACTAACCATGTGGGCCTCCTCAAGCCCTCTCAGATTTAATTGTGAGCATAAATGACCCCCAGTCCTGCAGCATATCAACTTGATGTGTATAATTGATAGCCAAACATTTTTTACAGGCTGTTAAATGGTAAGGCCACAATGAAATGTATATAATGTTGATTAAAGTGATTTTTGTACAAAAGGGTCAGAGACATTAACAAGTTAAAAGAAAGCGTGAGCTCTGCTCTTATTCCTCTAACCTTTGTTCACTTTTTCCCATAATTGACACCACATGTTTACTCTGCCTATTTTTGGTCAAATTGAAGGCTGTTAGAATTCAATGCGTTTAGAAGTGCTCTTGAGATTAAGATCCTCACAGAGTGTTCAGAAAGGTAGATTTCAGATATTACTATGGCACATGGTAAAAAGAGAAAGATTAAAATAAACCCCTCCAGTGAGCCTTGCATTAAATTGTCTGGCTCATAAAAGCAGACTAAAGTAACAGTAACTCTGAAAAGGATTAAAATGGACATCTAAATGATAATTACTGGGTAATTTTGTTTTGGTTATAATTTGTGGTGTTATTTTTATAACTGACATGAGACATAATATATTTTGGGGGGGGGGTTCTGCAATAGCTGAGCAACAAATGGTATCTGTCAGGAAGTATTTGTAGCAAAAGTTATTGAAGAAAGCTGTGAGGTTGTTGAAATGCTGGACTGACTAACTTTTTCCCCCCATACATAGTCAGTCGAGTGCTTTCTTAAAGATGTCATAACTATGGACAAGTGGCATAGAGCAATCTGTTTGCCTAGGCTTTTAAAACCTTCTTATTTCCATTAAGGCAAAACTGGTGAGAGGTCTTTAAGGACCTTTTCAACACACCATGTACCATCCTGTAGACACTGCTGAGCGTCTGAGGCCGTGGGCACAGGACATCTGCGCCTCCCCATCTCGAGACCTGGCCTCTCCCTCCCCTCATTGTCTCTTCTCTTCTGTCTATGCTTGGGATTTCTCCGTGGCACCAAGAACACTGCAGGGGCTTAGCTCTTGGTCCTTAACTGGCAGGACTCAAGTCTGTTGAATGTACTGACCTCTGCCCGAGCCATGAACTGGGGCCAGCAAATAGACCACCCAAACTCCCTGGGATACCAGATGGCAGTTGCACCCGGCACTTCCCATGCGGCTAATTTTGTGGAATTTACCTCTCTCCTCATCTGGCTCTGATTATTTGCTGACTTGTAATTTTGGTTATTTGTGTTCAAGCCTTATCTCCTTTGCCAGGCTGTGCTTGGTGCCTTTTGTCCCCTCCTGTCCCCCATTCCTTCCTCCCTCCCCCCCTCCCTCCCTCCTTCCTCCCTCCCTTCCTTTCTTCCTTCCTGGAAGGAAGCATGGTGCTCTGCACAGTGAGGAAATTCAGCAGGAGACACAGAATATCCTAAAGACAATTCAGTTATTAATGCCAGGAGATGGGCCATAGCGTTGCCTACCTCTGCAGCTATTCAGAGTAAGTCCCCCGTTTCTTATTTTCATAGATAGGAAATCAAGAGGATAGAGATTTCTAAATTTCCACAGTAGCTTCTTTCCAGAGGTTTGAAATCAAGATGTTATATCGTCTTCCACCGAGTAGGAAATGGCCCTCATGCCGATTGCGGCAGCACAAGGCTGAAGGAGTTATAATGATCCTTGAACTCGAATCTCCTGCTAACACATTTTATTAACAGGTTGGAGACCAGAATCAGACCAGTGGGTGAAGCTAGAATGTCTCAAGCAATTCTAATCTCCAGGCATGGAACCTAGAAAGCCTTTGTAGTAGCAGAATTTTGTTTGGGGCATGGCTTTACCAGGGAAAGTTCTTCAGACCATTTAATTTCATTTTTCTCATACATCATAGGCAAAGGGGAAGGTACCTAACCTCAAGCACCAGAGACCTTGACCTTCATCAACAGCAGACGCCCTTGGATAGCTTTTGTTGCTTAATGGCAATTTGGGGGAGATTCACAGGAAGCTAAATGACCAGGTTTCTCTAAGAATGTTTCTAACTTTTCTAATTGTTCTTATTTCTTTCTCACCATATAGACATTTATATACTAAAACCAATTATCAAAAGAACTGATATGGTTAGAAAAAAAAACAAAACGGTGCTTTTTCACTTGCATTGTGATTCAGAAAAACAATCTCTTTCGTTCCAAATTGTACTTGTCCTCGATTTCTGTTCAGTCCTTGATATCCCATTTTAATTGTGATAAAATATTTTCCAATTCAGAAGCTCATCAATTTAGACAAGATATTTCTAGCATCAGTTATTAGAGCAAAGATTCAAGAATACGGAAGTTAGAAACATGTTTGTGTCTTTTTTTTTTTTTCCATGACTAACCCATGTCTATTCTCTATGAAATTGATGTCAAAAAAGTATTATATATTTTCAGTAGGAAATAGAAGGCTGCCCTCCACTATCCTTGTCAGGACGTCGTATCCCTTTAATCATACTTTTCATTTCAGTACATTGAAATTTCCGTTACCAAGGACAACATCATAAATAAAAGTGTTTGTGAAATTCTACCTGCAGCTTCCTAACTTTGTGCATTAAGCATGAGACTAGCAGAGAGGTGGTCAAATGTGAAAATTTATAATCATTTATTACGTACGGCTGAAGCAAGAGGGAATAAAAGCGTGAAGGCATACATCTATAAACGGAAGCCGAAAAGCTTAAATGAAAAGTAAAGTGAATTTCTGTGTCTTGTCATAAAGTAATGAGAAGCTAGAGCTTTTATTCATAGCATCCCAAGATGCATTTACTCTCAATCTAGCTTCAGCAGTAAACGCTTCCCTGATGTATTGCTTTGGACTTACAAAGAAATATTTGTGCTCTACATAATAGTATAGTTAGGAGAATTACTGCATGGTTGAGAAGATTCTATAAAGGTTTATAGCTGGTGGTGTTACTGTAATTTAATCACAATGTAGCTAATGTAGTACTTTAATATCACAGGTTACTTTTTTATTTACCATTTATTAGGAACTGACAGAGTCGATCATCTCTACATCATAAACAAATCATGGAGGGATTCTATAGGAACCTGAAAATTCCAGATAGATGCACTGTGGCGGTTTTACCCTGCCACATTCCCTGTAATGAGCTCACCATCAAATTACTATTTAGATCTGTGAAATGTAAATCAGGCTCCTTGTTCTCAGTCCATTGGCCAAAGAAAACTGGAGAACATTTGATTTCATGAATACAATTAGCACCGCATGGCATTTGGGCACAGAAATAAGCCGGGGATCCAATTCCAGCAATGTCTAGAAGTGACTTCTGGAAAAAAATGTGAAGGTTTTTAGCTGCAGATTCCTTTTGGTAATGTATTCGGAAACATTACCATAATATTACACTGAAGGGTAATATTATGTAATGCTTTCTCATTAGAATTTTCTGTAAAAAGTGTTTGCTTTCGCATTCAAAAATGAAATGCAGCTGCTTTTGCACTTTCTGTTTATGTATATATTCCTATCTCCACAGACGGAAAAAATATAGATGATAGCTAAATAGCAAGTCAGATGATAATAATTAGTTGTTAGACAAATCCAGCCATGTTGATATGGTTGATGCAAGGAATATTAAGACTAGTAAAAGCATAGTACTGCTGCCTAGAAGTTCTGTGATGGATGTCAAGTCCAAGTCTAGGTCTAGTTTTATGACCTTTGACAAGTCTCTCGACTTCCATGAATCTCAGTAGTTCCATCTGTAAAATAGGATTATTAATATTTGTCCTATTAATCCCGCTAGATTGTAAGAATCAAATAAGACATTGTATGAAAAACATTCTACAAACCAAAGAGGGATACCAAGTATCAATCTTTTGGACTTAAATGGTATTATACAAATGTAGAACTGAGTGCTCAGAGTGGGTAACTTTTTATATAATATTTGAATAGTTTTTATTACAGAGAGGGTACAAACACCATGTGAAAAAATGTTCCATCATTTATCCAATATTTATTGAGCTACTACTATGTGTCAGGCACTGACAGAGCTTGTTGCATTAAAAATAATTGATGAGAGTTTCCAATTGGGTGGTGAATTTAAACCGTGTTCAGTCTTAGCATAAAGCCAAGTCCTGATCATCTCATCTAGAACGTTTGCACTTGCCGCTGTATGTCACTCTGCCTTTCAGCATGATTGATTAGATTTCCTAATTTTTTTTTTTTAATTCCTGGGAATTTATATACCTTTAAATTCTCCCTAGACCTTCATCTCACCTAGGGCTAGTCCCGAGTGAAGTCGTTGGGCTATAACTCAGTGACAGTGACCGATCTCTAGTTTGAGAGGTGATACTTCTGGAAATAAAAATAGCCTTCCTCAAAAGTACAGCCTTAGATTAACAACTCAGAGAAAGAGAAACAGTTTTCAGGCAACTGAAGTGACCATTCAGTTGAGAACAGAAATGTCAACATGGGAGTGGGCTGTATTGATTTTTTTCATGGATGTTATTTTGTTCCTGATGCTTGGAGTATCCTCCCCTTTCTCTGTCAAAGTCGTACTAATTCTTCAAGGCCCAGTTGAAAGGTCGCCTCCTCCTCGGGGAAACCTCTGCCCTTTTCCCCTTTTTTTCCCGTCACACAAGTTCTTGTTTATAAATCCATATGAAAAAATGTTCCATCATTTTGCTCTGTATTATAGTTATTCCCACATTGTTATTAGTTACCCTTTGAGTTTGTAAAGAAACAACAAGTTGTCTTTGCCTTTAAGCTTAACTTTGCTTCTGGTATCATGTCTTACACAAGAAGCCACCTGAATGGTGTTGAATTTAATTACCACCATGTTTTAAAATATTATCTGATATAAGTATGTATATAATTGCTAGTGTTTGTAGTGGTTACTTAGAGCTAGGGTCTGGGGCTGTAGGTAGAGCACTTGCCTAGCTATGCAAGAGGCCCTCAGTTCAGTTCCTAGAAGTACAATCAATCAATCAAATAAAAAGCAAGAGCTAAAGCTCATTTTGACCAATAAAATAATGGTGTATTAGTTTTATTTTCCTTTTATAAATTAATTTTTTTAAACTACCACATTTTATGCTTTGAGTGCAGTCTAGCCTCATTCTGTTTTTCTCTTGTGTAGTTAAAATGTTGTAAATATTCTTCATTCTGTACATCTTGCCATATCCACTTAAGTAAGAAGCAACAATAGTTCTGGCCTGAATGGTCCTCCTGTGTTTGCAGTACTGAGCCGGGTACAGAAAATGACTGAAGGGAAGTAGAAGGTGAAATATCATCCCAGACCTTGGTTGTCTTGGAATTAGCACAGGGCTGAGTGATTAGCCCTCTAGTCCTCTAGTGAACAAAATGTTGTGGGTACCATGTGACTTCCATCTTCTCTGCTTTCTTCTTTGGAATTTTTGCTCTACCTACAGGGATATATTCATAATTCTATTTTTTGAACTTTTCTATGAATATCTATATGCACACATATATATGTTAGGCAAGTGATGTACCACTGAGCTACAGCTACAGCCCTTTCTAAAGTTTATATTTGGAGACAGAGCCTCCTTGGATTGTTCAGGCTGACCTCGAACTTGCTATCCTCCTGCCTCAGCCTCCTGAGTAGCTAGGATTACAGCCACTGTACCTGGCTCAGATGACTTCTATCTATTGGAATATCAAAGAGGAACACCAAAGGATGTGTTTGAGGAACAGGCTTCAGAGCAGAAGGAGAACCTGAGAGTCCCACCTTGCAAGCCTCACTGTGGGGCTGATGCACACTGTCCACATTCTAGAATATAGAACATTTCATCTTGCTCATGGTCCTCCAGCCTCAGCCTCCTGAGGGGCTGAGACTATTAGGCATGTACCATGGCATCCAGCTAAGGAAGATTTTCAACCTTGATTTTCTGTATGCATACACAATAGGAGAACTTGCAATGCTAAAGGAGACGTTGTAGGAAAATAATGTAAGCTACTACAAAAATCATGCTAGAGAAAAGGGAGTTGAGTTTTGAAAGATAATTCCCAGTCTGGAGAGGTTTCCTACAGAGATAAGGCACAGGGGAAATAGCTAACATTTGGTCCAACATGTAGAGAATATTCAAATCCTCGTCTGCAGGGGAGACACTGATGACAACTCTTGACATCATTTGGGGTTCTGAACATGGAGAAGACCCTCAATAGGGTGTTTGCCACTTAAGCCCGAGAGGAAAACCAAGACAAAGAGGAGATATCGAAAGGGGAAAGGATGCATGGGAAAAGTAATTGTATCTGCATTTTTGCATTTCTGTGAATTTGCTCGAAATTATTTAGTTTCTATTTCAGTGTAATTACAAGTATTAGTATGACTGATATTTAATGATAGCATCTAATGTATAGCGATGATAGCATTTCATGAGAGTATTTGGCTGCCCAGAGAAATACATAGCCAAATCATTACCTGGGTTAATTGTATTTATTTATTCAGTATTATTTATTAAGCTTCTATTTGTGCCAAGCACTGTTGGTGCAGCCAACAAAAATCTGTTGAGCTAGCTTCTGGGAAAGACAGATATTAAATGGGTAACTACGAACTAAGTAGTTAATTACAATTTTGGAAGTGTTTTTAAATGAGATGTACGGGAGGCTAGGAAGGCACATGTTAGGTGCCCCAACATGACCTCATATTCTCAAAACTTTGAAATCTGAGTCACATATATCTTGAAGCAAATCTAAATGGTTATGCCTACTTTTAACTGGCTGGGGTAGTGGTGATTTCCTATGATTTCAGGGACTTGGGAGGCTGAGGCTGAGGGATCTGCAAGTTGGAGGTCAGCCTAATGGGGTGGCTGATGGGGTGTTTTGAATATATAAGATCACAACTGAGACACCCTCATTGCCCAGACCCAATCTCTCCTAAAGCAGATAACAATACCTGGGAGAAGGACCTGGCTCACCATGACAGCCCCACCCACCCTTAGCCATCCCTGGCTGCTGTAATGGGAGATCTACTTGCCATTGGCAGGGTGGGAGGGGCTAGAGGAAAACACACAGGAAGGAAGTCACACCTTTGCTCTTGTTTTCTTTTGTACTGGGGATTGAACCTAGGGGGACTGTACCCCAGGGCTATATCCCTAGCCCTTTTTAGTTTTTATTTTGAAATGGGATCTTGCTAAGTCATTCAGTTTGGCCTTGAATTTATGATCCTTCTGCCTCAGCCCACGGAGCAGCTGGGACAACAGGCGTGTGCCATGGTGCCTTGGCTATGATGTTGATTTGTGCTTTCTCTATAGGCTCAGGATACTCAGGGAAGAGGTTACAGGTGATATCGGAGCTTATTTTAAACGCTATCAAGTAAGGTCTCAGATAACAAAGGGCCAGAGGCAAGAGGTAAGTTTTAAAAGTGAGAAAATGTAAGAGGTTGAAGGAAAGTTGGGAACTAATTAAAGGAGAAGGGGGAAGTAACATGACTCAACCTCTAAGTTTATTGTGGGACATTAATATACTACGTCCTTTATGGTGACGCTTCAACAGAGGGCCTGGAAATGTGCTAGGGGATGTGACAGGTGCTAGGAATATAAGGATGTGCAAAACCAGACCTCGTTCCTGTTTTCATGGAGTTTGCAGTCTAGTAAATCCCCAAATAAAAACAAGTCAGAAGAAGGAAGGCAGAATTACAATTGGATAAATGTGCTCTGCTGGGAAGTGCTATGAGAGAAAGGTTTGCACGTTGGTCTGAGAGAATGTGGCAGGGAGCCCACCTAGCGCAGCCCTAGGACCCAAGGAGGTGGTATCCAGGAAGACAAGGAGTACTAGGGCTCACTCATGGGACTGGGCCTTCCAGGGAGAGGCCGTGTGGCTCAGAGGCCTTGTGGCTGAGAGAGGCGCCATGTATTGGAGAAACCAAAAGGCTGATTCAGTCTGGCTACGAGCTGAAAACCAGAAGAGAGTAGAGTAGGGAAGACTGGAGGGTATGGAGAGGTCAGGTTAGAAGACGTCGAGGGCCATGTTTAGGGTTTGATAGGCCTTAAGAGCAATGGGAATCAGTCAAAGAGCTGAAGTAATGGGTGACGCACCCTAATACGAGTTTTGTGTAGGCCATTACTGTTGCTGGAGAAGAACGCTGGAGAAGGGGAGGGCTCCTGTGGAGTCAGGACCGCCGCTGGGGCGCCATTGATTTGACCCAGTGGGAAGAGTGATGGGAATGTGGCCCCGGGTTGGGGTGCAGATAGAGAGGGGCCGAGAGACAGGGCGTGCTGGGGAGGTCAAGGTGTCGGGGTTGGGGTGCAGATAGAGAGGGGCCGAGCGACAGGGTGTGCTGAGGAGGTCAAGGTGTCGGGGTTGGGGTGCAGATAGAGAGGGGCCGAGAGACAGGGTGTGCTGGGGAGGTCAAGGTGTCGGGGTTGGGGTGCAGATAGAGAGGGGCCGAGAGACAGGGCGTGCTGGGGAGGTCAAGGTGTCGGGGTTGGGGTGCAGATAGAGAGGGGCCGAGCCACAGGGCGTGCTGGGGAGGTCAAGGTGTCGGGCTGGCAGACCGCCCCTGGATGGTGGAGCTGTGTGGATGGTGGAGCTGTGTGGATGGTGGCGTCAAGCCCTGACTGGGGGAAACCTGAGGGAGGCCAGGTGTGGCTCTGAGACCAACAGGTGGAACTGTGGGGCAGGAAGGTGGATGCTTGTGTCTGGAACTCACATAAGTGCTGAGGGCTAGAGATAAAACTGTGACCCTGGGCTGGGGTCCCACCAAGGGGGCCGAGGCTGGTCTTGGGAAATTCTAGCCTTTGGAATTCGTGAAGGGCGGAATGAGACGGTGGAGGAACCAGACAGGACGGGTCTGATGCAGCCTCAGCTTTCCGGATTCCAACATTCCTCTACAGTTGGCCATTTCCTCTCACGGTCTGGGCCGGGGGAAGGCCTCCCCAACATGACCTCAGGTTCTCAAAACTTTGAAATCTGAGTCACTTACATCTTGCAACAAATCTAAAAGATTATACATACTTTTAACTGGCTGGCTGCGGTGGTGCCTTCCTGTGATTTCAGTGACTTGGGAGGCTGAGGCAGGCTTGCAAGTTCAAGCTCAGCCTGGGTAACTTAGGGAGACCCTACCTCAAAAAAAAAAAAAAAAAAAAGACTGGAGGTATAGCTGAATGATAACTCGCCCCTCGTTCAATCCCCCAACCCCAGTACTGCAGGCCAGAAACAACAACAAACAAACCTAGTCACGAAAAAATGATGCCTAATTTAAAAACTATTTAGACCACATGCCTGCCCTGTTGAAAACCTTCCCAAATTTACCTTATTACTCTTTTAATTCCCATTTCCTGAGCCACAGTGAGATTGAACATCTTTTCAATTTTTCTTTCTTTCTTTCTTTCTTTCTTTCTTTCTTTTTTTTAATGAATAGGTTGATGAGTGTTGTTGAGTTTGAAGGGACAGGGGTGGAGAGGAAGAAAGAGGGAAGGAAGTTTCTAGGCTCTGTTCTAACCTCAGAATCTCTTTTTCCTCTGCTCCTACCTCTCTCCCTCTCCCTCCCCTCCCCTATGAGGTCAGCCTGTACCCAGGGCTTTCAGGACAGAAGAACATGGGAGAAGGTAGAGGGGAGGGGACAGTGGCCACCTCTCCTTCCTACTGGTGCAGCAGGCACCCAAAGGCTGCTGGTTTGCCCCAGCATTACAACCACAAGGAGGGAGGAAAATGAGGAGACTGCAGTACCTCTGAGGCCAAGGGAGAAATTTCAAGGAAAAGTCAAAAAAGATACAGCCTCATATGTGTCCGTGAAGTGTGGAAGATCATTTTTAGTGATAGGAGCTGTCGGGGGTGAAGGGGTGGAAGTTGTCTTACAGTGAGTTGAGGAGCAAGTGGGAGGTGAGGAAATAGGAAGCAAAGAGCTCTTTAGAAATTTGACTATAAAGAGGAAGAGAGAGATAACGCTGAAGAGGAATCTAAGGCCTCAAAGGACTTTTTTTTTTTTTTTTTTTTGGTACTAGGGATTGAACCCAGAGGTGTTTAACCGCTGAACCACATCCCCAGCCATTTTCATTTTTTTACTTTGAGGCAGGGTCTCAATAAGTTGCTTTAGGGCCTTGCTACATGGCTAAGGCTAGCTTTGGACCTACGATCCTCCTGCCTCAGCCTCCCATCTGGCTGAAATTACAGGCGTGTGCCACCATGTCTGGCCGGGATTCGTTTATGAGATGAGAGAATCTTGAGCATGTTGAGGTGTGTTTGGGAAGGATCCAGCGGAGAGGGTGAGGTGAGTAACCCTAGAGAACAGGGATAACTGAGAGTCTGGCCAGAGCTGAGGAGTGGCACAGTGGCATAGCGCTTGCCTGGCCTGAGCCAGGTCCTAGGTTCCATTCCCATGAAAGGGGGGTGCTGGCCTTAAGTAGCAGGAGGGGAAGGAGGAGAAGGGAGATGGGGAATAGGTATAGATGCTCTCAAAGTAAGGACTATGTTCTTTAATCTAGAAAAGGGAACTGAAATTGTCTTAAAATGTGGGTAAAAATTTCCCCCCTTGTATTGTGGGCTCTTGGAGGTTAAGCACTCCATCTTAATTATTTTTGCACGGAAAAAAAAAAATAAATGTATGTTAAGCTGAATTGATAAAAGCCCTTCTGTTCTTAAATCTCTAGTAAATGAGTGTTAAAAATCTATATGCACATCCTATGGGCTATCGATTATGATCTAGCAGACAGAACACACAGAACTGTCAGCCTCTATTTTCAACTGTATGGGTGTTGACATCATAAAGTCTCACCGTGTTTATAAACAACACCGTCATTCAAAATCTTTATTTTAACCCAGTAGAACCTTACTTGAATGTGACATTTTAATGATCTGTTTGCCTGAATTCATGTTAAATGTCCCTGCTCTAAGAAAACCCCAGATGAGTATGTTTGCATTTTATGAACGCCTGAGTCTGTCTGTCCTCCTATGAAGATGTGTCCTGCCAGCCAAATTATTACCAGGTATTCAAGGTATACCATGGTATTCAAAGCGGATCCATAAATTGGGAAGAATTACCAGTAGCACACTGGTAACCTAGAGCAATCAAGTCAGGTCTGCTGGTGGCCACAGAGACAATGAAGAGCAAAGGGCCTTGCACAAGGACAGGACACTGGATCGAGACTTTTCATTTAAAAGCAAATCATTGGCTTAAACAATGAAGCAGCATTAAAATGTCATGTATCAAAATTTAAAAAAAAAAGAAGTCATGTATCAGGAAAGGGGATTTAGTTCAGTGGTAGAGCACTTGCCTAGCATGCAGGATGCCTGGGCTTCATTTCTAGCACTGAAAAAGAAGAAGAAAAAAATACAAGCATCAGTTTAGTGAATTTTCAAATTTCTTTATTAAACCAGATTTTTTGAGATTAAAAAAAAAAAATGGAGTCAGGTGGGCATGGTGGCGAATGCCTGTAATCCCAGCAGCTGGGGAGGCTGAGGCAGGAGGATGGTGAGTTCAAAGCCAGACCCAGCAAAGGTGAGGTGCTAAGCAACTCTAAATAAAATATGAAATAGGGCTGGGAATGTGGCTCAGTGGTTGAGTACCCCTGAGTTCAATCCCAGGTACATCCCCTCCCAAAATATATATATAATTATATATATAAAGAGATGGATAGATGCTTCCTGCCATCATGATGTGGTGAGTACAACTTAGTTCCAGCTATTCAGGAGGCTGAGGTGAGAGAATTACCTGAGCCCAGGAGTTGGAGACCAGCTGAACAATATGGAGAAACACTGTCTCAAAAAAAAAAAAAAATCCATTTAAAAAAATATATATATTTTGGTTGTAGATGGACACAATACCTTTATTTATTTATCTTTATGTGGTGCCAAGGATCGAACCCAGGGCTTCACACATGCTAAGTGAGCCCTCTGCTACTGAGCTACAACCCCAGCCTTCCATTTCTATTTTTTAATAAAATCCATCTCTCCCCAGCTAAAGCCACCTTATACCTGTTAAGCATCTAATATAATGCATTTGCATTAGAGATCCAATATTTGCTTGAGTGCCTATTGGCTTTTTATTTGTTTTTTGTTTTTGTGGTGTTGGGGGTCAGCCCAGAGCCACTCACAGAGCAGGCAAGCACTGTACCACTGTAGCCTCAGCCCTGAGTCGCTATTAATGACATCAGTAGAGTCCTCACAGTTCTATTTATTCATCATTCAGTCTCTTCCATGCCAGGCGTGTGACAGATACTCCATGGACATTTTTTTTAAATGAATGCATGACTTTATGATTGCAATTAGTGCTGAACTTGTATTGAAGGAGTGGCATCTCCTTTCATCCATTCTCTTTCCTTAATTTTGATTCTTTCACATTCTGCTTTTTTTTTTTTTTTTTTTTTTCTTCCCTTAAATTGGTCACTTTCTCTTCCCTTCCCTTTTCCTGTGGTTTTGGCATTGGTCTTCATGTTCTGCTGCCTGTGTGGGACAGATCAAGGAAGGTAGCCTCTCCTCTTGTAAAGACCACAGTGACAATGATATGGTCAATATATGCAATTAGCACACATCCTTCAGCATCTGTCATCCGAGGCAACTTCTGTGTGTGTGTGTGTGTGTGTGTGTGTGTTTTCTAGTCACAGCCCTGCTCCCCATAGTAATAGAGATTTTTTTAAAATAATAATTTCCCTTCTCCTGGGTGGTTTGTTGACTGCTCCTTGTCATGTGCGGTAATGATGCTTCTGACATTAGCGGCACTCACCGTGAAAGTGAAAATTGTGATTTTTTTTTTTAAATATGGTACTCAGAGTACCACCAGTCCAGTACTCAGAGTAATTTTTATCTGCACATTCAGACTGTGTTTTTGAAGATGGGCTCAAGAAAATAGTATTGAGCGCTAATTCAGTGTGTATTTCTTTTGCATCTCAATGAACTGTATAGCTAATACTGTATCATCTAATACTGTATGTCTATATCGAATACTAGCGATTGTGAGGCATGACAGGTGACAGTTGTGCAGACTGTGGTGAGGGTAAGGGCAAAGAGACCAGGGATGGGTTATCACAGGAAATCAGAATGGAAAGAAACTGTAATTTAATGTTCCTAGCTCAGCCTTCAAAATTTACTGACAGTGCTTCTTTTGCCAGTACATATACTAAAAATAATTGATGAACAAAAAAAATTAAGTAAAATCATTTATAATTTAGCAGTATAATTTTTGGTAAAAAGAAAATTAGGAAAATGTAAAGAAGACAATGAAAAATCACAGAAAATTATATAACTAGAGAAAAATCCCCATTACTATTTGGGCTATTTCCTTTCAGTCTTTTTCAGTATGCAAATTCCAATATATTTATATAATTGAGGTCATACTCTCTGTACTTGTTTCTCCAAAAAATGTGCCTGTCATAAGCAATTTTTCAAGTTGCTAAAAATTCTTTGAGAAATTATAATATTTTATCATTTGGATAAAACAAGATTTGACCATGCTTCCATCATTTGATATTTAAGTTGTTTCCATTTTTCCCTATTATGTTCAGTATATCATATAGCATTTATGAGTTAAAATTAAACTTTACTAAATTGAATGCTTTTTTTTTAGGCCTCTTAGAAAGTTCAAGCAACTTTCACTACAAGGTTCTGAAAGATACATATCTCAGATTTTTTTTTTTTTTTTTTTTTTTTTTTTTTTTAGCATTCTGTATTCTGAGATGTACTGTTTCTCCAGCTGGTGTCCAAGGGAATGAGTTTCTCCAGATATACAGCAGGGTTTGGGCTAATGAGTTTGGCTTAGAAATATATTATCAAAAAAGAATGAATGAAACAGTTATCTTAATAAAATCGAAACCAGGGGATTTTGCTGAAGCTGCTTTCAAAACATGAATGACCCATGCTTACATAAGGAAAGAATAAAGATTGCAAGGTTTGGTTTCTGTATGAGAGTTTTTGGGGGGTTTCCAGTTGAAAAGTGTTATTTACTAGTACCGGACATGTGTGCCAAAAATATGTCTTCAAATACAGAAGAGATCATTAGGTTTCACTGTCCCAAGTCAAAAGGAAAAAAGGGACTAATTTCTATCCAATCTCTAAAACTTTGGCCACCTGCCTGGTATTTCTTTTCAGTTTCACATTTTGGAATGGCCTCTAGTCAAACACTGTTGAGGATCAGTACCAAAGTACAAACCTGCTAAAATAACCCTTTTCCCCATTTATCAAAGAAAACTATCCATTTAGAATCTATATATAGGTTGCTAAAATTAACTTTTGCTCAGGAAAGTTATTGTTTTTGTGTCATATTTCTTATGGTGTATCTATCCCTTATCATAAGTCAACAAAATTCATGGAGTTTATAATATAAACCATCTCACCTGAATCTTCAAGCTTATAAAATTTTAACTAGATTCAAGTGTTCGTTTTTTCCACAAAAGTAACCCGAGGCATATTTTTTTGGGAAAAAAAAAGCATGTCTTTGGATATTTTTTCATTGATATTTTTGGGATCCTGACATGTTTTCCTTTTCTCTACAGATGTAAACCACTTATTCCAAATATTATCATTCAAGGCAATATTGCCCAAAACTTTAAGGTACAAAAAAGTGTGTTGAGGTCCTTGTTAAAATGCAGTTCCTGCAGGGAGCGGTGGAGCACACCTGTAATCTCACTGGCTCGGGAGGCTGAGGCTGGAAGATCATGAGTTCAAAGCCAGCCTCAGCAACAGCAAAGTACTAAGCAACTCAGTGAGACCCTGTCTCTAAATAAAATACAAAATAGGGCTGGGGATGTGGCTCAGTGGTTGAGTGCCCCTGAGTTCAATCCCTGATACCCCTCAAATAAATAAATAAAAGTGAGCAGGGGATATAGCTCAGTGGTCCAATGCCCCTGAGTTCAATGCTCAGTACCAAAAAAAAAAAAAAAAAAAAAAAAAAAAATGCAGTTCCTAGGATGTGGATGTAGCTCAGTGGTAGAGTGCATGCGTGAGGCCCTGGGTTCATTTCCAAGACTGCAAAAAGAAAAGGTTCCTGTTCCCATCTTTTGAGTGAGGCCCAGGAATCGACCTTATTGTACCTCAGGTGATTCTGATGCAGATGACAGAGAGCACATAGGATGTTCTGTCTTGTAATGGGAAGAAGCTAGGATGGGTGGAATTATACACTACCCATGGTTGAATTGTTGTATTGAATTATCTGACATTTTTTGTTGTTCTTGTTGTTGCTCTTAAAATGGAATCAAGGAAGAGATTCTTGCTGCCTCTAACTGGGCCAAATCTATTCCTACAAGTCTTGGCTCAACTGTTCATTCATTCGCTACCTCATTCATTCCCTTGCACATCCATTCCATCATTTCATAGGTACGTTTTAAATACTCTTTAGGGAATTCACATACAGAGGCATCCAAAGGCAAGTAAGTCTTATTTGCCCATAATTCTAGTATTGCTCATTAATAAAGAACCACATTATGAGACAAAATTCAAGAAATAACAAAGAATACCAAAGAGCTGTAGAGGTTCTTATTGGGAGTGGTTCTGGGGATGCCTGTGATACAATAGAATGAAAATAAAACATGAGGAAACCAGAGGAGTGAATATAGAGGTCAAGAAATAAAATGAAATCAGAGTCCATATACAAAGTATCCATCTTAAGCAAGAAACATTCCTAGAGACGGAAGCACAAGAGAGTCTGAGCTTCTCTGCTGCCAAAGAGTGTCCACACTGTGACAAATGCACCGTATCTATAAGATAAAGTCTCCTAGAACCAAGGCCCGAGAAACACTTTTTCTGTGGATCTTTATAAAAGATAGTTTTGTGATGTAGTGACACTATTACCAACCACATCCTTTCCAAAAAATACAAAGTTGTGTTCCATGGAGATGTTTCTCCTAATGCCTAAGGTAGTTTTTGGTAAAAGCTACTCTAGGGTAGCTACGTTCAAAAGAATGAAGCTATAACTTTACCTGACTCTCTATACAGAAATGAACTCAAAATGGAGAGTCATCAGCAGGTATAAGCAATAACATTAGAAAACTTTAAGAAGAAAACGTAGAGTCAATTTTTGTGACCTTGGATTTGACAATGAATTCTCAGATATGAGACCAAAGGCACAAACAACAACAAAAGAGAATGAGGACTCTTTCAACATTAAAAGCTTCATGCTTCGAAGACACTATCAAGAAAGTAAAAAGAAAACCCACAAAATGGGGAAAAATTTTTTTACAAATCATAGATCTGATAGGGGACTTCCTCCAGAGTATGTAAAGAACTCTCACAACTTGATTTAAAAAAAAAAAAAAAAAAAAAAAAACGACAAATAATTTGATTTAAATGTTGGGAAAATAACAAGAATAGACATTTTTAAAAAATGTGTCAATAAGTACATGAAAAAAACCTCTTGACATCTTCAGTCATTAGGGGAATGCCAGTCAAAACCATGATAAAATGTAACATCACTCCAAGTAGGATGCCTATAATTTTTTTTAAAAATTCAGAGAATAACAAGTTGGAAAGGTTGTGAAAAAAATCACATTCTCAAATCCCACTGATGAGAATGTATAGCTACTGTAGAAAACAGTCTGACAGTTCTTAAAAAATTTAAATATGAGCCAGGCGTGGTGGCCCATGACTGTAATCACGAGTTCAAAGCCAGCTTCAGCAACTTAGTGAGGCCCTAAGCAACCGTGTCTCTAAATAAAATATAAGAGCTGGGGATATAGCTCAGTTGGTAGAGTGCTTGCCTGGCATGCACAAGGCCCTGGGTTCAATTCCCAGCCCCACCAAAAAAGTCTAAATAAATAAAATATAAAAGAAGGGCTGGGGATGTGTTTGGCTCAGTGGTTGAGTGCCCATGGGTTCAATCTCCAGAACAAAAAAAAAAGAGAAAAAGAAAGAAAACCTCTTCATGAATGTTTGTGTTTGTGGCCAAATTATTCATAATATCCAAAAGGTAGTCACATGATGGAATATTCTTTGGCCATAAGAAGGAATAAAGAAGTGACACATGCTACAACATGGAGGAACCTTGAAAATATTAGGTTACTGAAAGAAGCTAGTCACAAAAGACCACACATTTCATGATTCTATGTGTATGAAATGTCCAGAACAGGCAACTATAGGGACAGGCAGCAGATTAGTCGAGGCTGGGACAATGGCGTTGTTGGCAGTGGTAAGGAGATGAGGGGCAGGCGGTTACTAAAGGGTCAGAGGTGATACAAATTTTTTTCTGAAATTGATTGTGATGATGGTTGCACAACTCTGAATTCTAAACACTGTTGAGTTATACAGTTTAACTGAGAGAAGTGTTTATCTCTCAATAAAGGTGTTACCAAAAAAAAAAAAAAAAATCCATTCTAGACAGTTTAAAAACACTGCAGTAGAGCCTCTGATCCTCGGTCTGGCATGGGTCCCAGGCAACACTGAGGGCTGTATATCTTTCTAGAAATCATCCATCAATATCATGTCTCATAACTGGGCTTGGATAAAAGTGGAGTAGCAGAGAGTTCAAGGATACATTTTTCTGGCAAGATCCTGTGATGTAATTATAGGGTGATTAAGGTTGAATTTACATACTTTGGCAATCAGAAATAGAATTCTGATTCTATTTAACCTGAATGAAGGTTTAAATATATTTCTGACCAGGTCTTTTGATGGAAGCACTGCTTAGTGTTGAAGGTAGAGATAAAATTGTCACACTGATTTTAGGAAACAGAATGGTTGCTCATTACGTAGACTTTAGTATTAAAGTAGTAGTCCCTAGAACAAGTGTAATTTAATTAAACATTAAAAAAAATAGTAATATCTGTTCTGGTTTTCTTGAGGCCCTTAAATTTAAGTAGCCTCAGTAACTTAAACAAATTTTTTTTAAAGACAAAGGCTTAATCAGAAAATTCTGATATAAGGTCTTGGCAAGCAGGTGCTCATCAGCGTCACCAGTGAATCATATTATTTGGTTGTACAATGTCTGTAGATTTGCACAGGCTTGTTATA